>NC_056665.1:141603829-141914617 GCF_018350195.1 Panthera tigris
TGGGTTTCTGTTGCTTGTATGCCGTCTTACTTTAATTTCCCACAGAGTAACAACAATCTGTGTGATTGGCATCTTTTTAATGGAGTGACAGCAAAGGAATCTACTGGTTCTATACTAGAGTAGTTTTAGACTTGAAAGGTCCTTAGAAATCAACTTTTTTGTTTCCTCTTTTAACTGGTGTAATTCACTTGGGCACAGTTCAGTGGCTTCCACTATACTCACCAGGTTGTACAGCCATCACCGCTAGCTAACTCCAGAATATTTCCATCATCCCAGAAAGAAACCCCATTAGCAATCACTCCCAGTTTTCCTCTGCCCCCCCTGCCCCCCAGGCCCTGGCAACCACTAATCTACTTTGTGTTTCTCTGGATTTGTCCATTCTGGACATTTCATTTAAATGGAATCCTACATTCTGTGGTCTCGTGTGTCTGACTTAGTCTGTTTTCAAGTTTCATCCACATTGTAGAACGTATTTTATTCCTTTTTAAGGCTGAATAGTTTTCCATTGTGTAGATACTAGAGCAGGACCTGCTTAAATTTGCAGATGAGAAGATGTAGGCCCAGTAAGGCTACATAACGCTATGTATGTTTCAGTATTTCATCTCTCTTCAGTTGTGTCTTGAACATCCTTAATCCATTGCTCTAAGGCGGTGTTTACTTTTGTTTTTTTTTTTCCCCTGGCAGTATGACTAATGAACATTGCCATGTTGCTAGATTTAGGGCACAGTCTGAGATGTCTATTTTTCCCTAAATTGTCATCATTATTGTATGGGAGTGACATCCTATTTTATAGAGCTTACTGTATGCTAAACCACTTAATCATTGGGCCGAATAGGGAAGCTCATGATAAAAGCTGAGTATTTAAGACATTTAGTGTTGAGAAAAGACTAAGAAGGCTTTAAAATCTTGAGGTTTCGGGTATGCAGAAATTATGACCTTCACTCAAGGCTGTTGGTATTTTAATTATCTTATGTTAGACCAAATATAGAAGTGCTTTGTACTGGATTGAGTAAAACATCTAAGACTCGAAAACCGTTGATGTTAAAATCAGTAGATAGAAAGTTGGAAAGTATTTAATTTTCTCTCAGTTCTACATGTTAAGAAGTTCAGGTTTGCTAAAAGTTACTAGTCCTGACCATTTGCCACTCCTGTGGGTTTTCCACCTCGTCCTTTTTTATCTGCTGTTTATCTTTAACTGAGATGCTGTGCATAGAAATTCCCATGGAGCCAAGCTAGGGAAGCCCTCCAAAGTGATCTTGTCAACCTTGCGACCTACATAGGGCAGGTGAAGTCACGGATCCTGATTCCTGACCTGGTAGTCCTGAAAGCCTGGCTTGCTGGCACAGACTGTCCCCAGGTTACTCGCCTTTCCTTTTCCTCCCACTGTCAACCGCTGACTCCCCCTGGTGGGAAAGGAAAAGTCTGTATCAGGAAAAGGTCGGTACCTACAACTAGCATTTTAGGCTCTTGAAAGAGAATAAATGAAGTAATAATTTAGAAAACGTACGCTAGACTCCTGGACAGATACTTACAAAAGGCTTTTTATTTTTTGTTGTTGTTGAAGTCTGCTTAGTAAGGTGGGTTGGTTTTAAGGCTGAGACATTTAGGGCCTGTTATGAGTATAAACAATTATTAGAATGAACATTTCTTAAGCTCTGCATTCCTGTGTTAACCCCTGATCCGCTCTTCCCGGGGGACCATTCTCTGAACTCTGCTTTTACTCCTTCCCATACATGTAGGACCTAAAAATGAAAACTTACAATTTTTACATCTGAATATTTACCAGTGGGTTGTATTCTATAGTATTGTTGGGTAAACATTCAAATCTCGTATTTTAAAATTTGGCATCTGAAACACTGTTTGGAGGTTGACGGTAATAATTTCATTACGGTTCGTGGAACATTAGGAAGATGTGCTGCGTAGGTTTGGAAGTTAGTTGACTGTACTGTATGAGTTGGTACTTGTCTATGTGTGGGGGACTTAATGACACAGGAGAACCGTTTCCTATTCCTGAGTACCTTATGTTAGTAGGTCCTGTTCTGTTTAACTTTGTGGGTAATTATCAATAATAGCAAGCCTGGGTTTCTGGGAATCATTAGTAACAAGCATCAGATTTCCTCTTTAGAGGGCACTGACCAAAGTATCTTCGTTGGAATCTTAACGTCTGACCTTGGTTTCTTTGTCAAATGACTTAGAGTTGGGGGATCCCTAACAGCATTTTCAGTTCCTTTAGAACAAAGAAATTCTACTTTCTGAACTCCTGCATGACAGTAGGGAGATACACTCACTTTCTTAAAGCAGAACTCTAATTTTAAAGTGATCTGGTGAATGAGGTATTAGGAACTTGAGTAAAATTCTTTTTTTCTTCCTACTTTTTTTTTCTTAAGTTCATTCATTTATTTTGAGAGAGAGGGAGAGAGAGAACACGCGCGCGCACGTTCATGCCTGTGAGCAGGGGAGAGGGAGAGAGAATCCGAAGCAGGCTCTGTACCGTCAGCTCAGAGCCCGATGTGGGGCTGGAACTCACCAACTATGAGATTATGACTTGAGCTTAACCAGCTGAGCCACCCAGCTTCCCCAATGAATAAAAAAAAAATTTGAGAGGTATTTTTTTTTTTTTTTTTCTTTTTTTTTTTTTTTGGAGTGAGAGAGAGAGCAAGCGAGCAGGGCAGGGGCAGAGAGAGGGAGACACAGAATCCGAAGCAGGCTCCAGGCTCTGAGTTGTCAACACAAAACCCAATGCTGGGCCCCATCCCACGAACCATGAGATCGTGACCTGAGCCAGAGTTAGACTCTTAACCGACCGAGCCACCCTGGTGGCTTAGTCAGAGTGCCCTTAGAGTGCCCCTGACTAAAATTCTTAATAACCATGAAATCACTTTGGTCTTACACAGTGGTCTCAGATACAATTAAACATGAAGACAATGTAAATAGTTGCGATGGACTCTTTTTTTCTTGGGTAAACGATTTCCCTTGAACGTAAGAAGTGTGCAGTAGGGAAGGAGCCTGCTATAGGCGTGCTGGAAGCACTTCTGTTGGAACCTGGACCACGTCTCTTGTGGTGGTGGTGGTGGTCCCCCCCACCCATTTTTTTTTTTTTAATTTTTTTTTTTTTAACATTTATTTATTTTTGAGACAGAGAGAGACAGAGCATGAACGGGGGGAGAGGCAGAGAGAGAGGGAGACACAGAATCGGAAGCAGGCTCCAGGCTCTGGGCCATCAGCCCAGAGCCCGACGCGGGGCTCGAACTCACGGACCGCGAGATCGTGACCCGAGCCGAAGTCGGACGCTCAACCGACTGAGCCACCCAGGCACCCCTCACCCTTTTTTTTTTTTTAATGTTTATTTATTTTTGAGAGAGAGAGAGACAGAGACCAAGTGCGAGGGGGAGAGGGGGAGAGAGAAAGGGAGATACAGAATCCCAAGCAGGCTCTGAGCTGTCAGTGCAGAGCCTGACGTGGGGCTCGAACCCACCAATGGTGAGATCGTGACCTGAGCCGAAGTCGGATGCATAACTGACTGAGCCACCCAGGCGCCCCGGACCCTGTTTCTTCTAGGAGAGTCACAAAGTACAGAATTTCTGGTACCTCACAGCCTTTTTGTGGGTCTCCACTCCATCCTCCCTTTTCCTTCTAGGTCTTCTAGCTCATAAGCACCCAAAAGCCTTGAGGGATGGGAGCCGCAGCCACTTCTCCAAATTGACAATTGGCTTTTCATTTCTTGTTTTGTTGGTAACTCACTCACAGTTGGTGCTAGTGCTGATGGCTCCTGTATTAATCTTAACAAGGACTATGTGCAGACTTCTGGATTTCACCTCTGGGGATCTAGGCACACACTATCTATACCTTTCTGAATTTTCTAAGACTTAAATCAGATGGCTTCATTCACTCCCCTGCTTTAAAACCCTTCCAGCTCAACCGTGTGAATATATTTAATGCAACCAAACTGTAGACTTTAAAATGGTTACAGTGGGGTACCCGGGTGGCCCAGTCGTGAGTCTGTGAGTTCGAGCCCCATGTCAGGCTTTGTGCTGACAGCTCGGTGCCTGGAGCCTGCTTTGGATTCTGTGTCTCCCTCTCTCTCTGCCCCTCCCCCTCTCATGCTCTCTGTCTCTCTCTGTCTCAAAAATAAATGAACATTTAAAAAAAATGTTTAATGGTTTGGTAAGTATGTTTGTGTTTACACACACACGCACACATGTCCTGCAGATTCTCATCACGCTGCTTAAAGCCCAAACTCCTTATGATGAGACCACACATGATCGGGCCCGTGCTTTCCTTTCCTGCTTCCTCTCCCTTTATGCTCCAGCCATACCAGCCTTCTTTCCGTTCCTCGAACTTGTTCCTTTGCTCTTACCTCTGCTTCCAGTGCGGGGACCCCACATGTTCCACATTCTTGTGTTGCGTTGTTTTTCACATTTCAGCTCTGAGGCCTTCCTGGTCCTCCACTCTGACTCTCCTAATTCTGTTTGAGTCTCTTTGGAGCACTATCTGAAATTATCTTGCTTTTTTCTTTAACTTGCTTCTGTCTGCTTCCTCTAGAGAGTAAGTTTGGGGCCTGTAACCCTGCAGCCTTAGTATAACACTAGGCGTATAGAAGGTTCTTGGTAAATAACTGAGTGCATGGAAATTGCACAGTAAGGTAGAATCATGGCCTAGAGACCAGAATACCATCATCATCCATGACTGCATAGGTGGAAAAGAAGCATGAAGGGTGAGGCGAGGGCAGAGGAGTGTTCCCTTTTTAGGAAAGGCGTGGACTTCAGTCAATCCTACTTTCAAATCCTAGGCCTGCCGCTTAACTATGCTTCTTCCAGTACATGACTTTACATTTCTGAGGCTTATTTCTTAGACCAAAGACACGGGGTTAATATCTTCAAGGTTTTGTTTGCCTTGAGGAATATGGCAGTTGCAGCATGAAGCCAGGTATGCAGTAAATGACAATATCCTGTCTTTGTCTATTAGTGGGGAAGGAGTGGAAACAGCCTGTGAGTGATTTCTGCCTGTTGCTTAGCACTGGATCTCAAATAGCTAGCGCTCCCCCCTTTCCCCAGCGAAGGTTTGGGTGATAGCAGTGGTCAGTCGATAATGTCGTTTTTGTCGTAAGTCACGTCGAAGGGTCAGACCAGAGTTGACGACCTGAGATGAAAGGTGTGGAGGAACAAGATCTAGCCAACCTGGGTAAATAAGTAAGTGGGTAAATACACGTGTGCCTTGGTGAAAATAGAAAATCAGGATCCCAGGGGGAAAAAGGAAGCCTCAGGGCCAACCCTCATGAGCTCCCTGTGGGTCAAGGTGGAAAGGGAAACAGTGCTACTGCTGATCTAAGATGAGGAAAGCTTCCAGAGAAGTCCAGCCTTTCTGAGGACTGAATTCTAAAGCACTGCTTGTACATGAAGAGGCCCACTGAGTGATGATGTGCAGCTTCCAAACCAGCTTGGTGTCCAGAATTTCACGTGGTGTTTTAGGACAGGTGAAGACTTAAAATGTAAGCTAATTGAAGGCGATTCTGGATTTTCCACGGCCTTTCCGTGCATACTCCAGTTGAACAGAAGTTCACCATTCTTTAAAAAATCATCAAGCGTAGGACCTACTATTATTCCCCTTACACCCAGGAGGGTCGGGGACGTGGGATGGTGTTTGGGCTCCCTCCTTGCTGTGCTCCAGACATAGTGGCTGCCATTTAAAGCTTTCCCTGGCTTCAGCCTTAGAGATGGTCTGTCTTTTTTTTCAGAAACGAGGAAAGCAAGTAAGGCTTAGTAACAGGAATGAAAGGTCTCTTGCAGGAAAGAGGCTTGGGCTTTGGAGAGCAGACTGGATGTAGATGGAGGGTGAGAGGTGGGCAAAGCTACAAGTTTGTAGCTACCACGTAGCTTTTCTTGCACATTGACATTGAATAACTTGTTGTGAGAGGGCTGGTTTGGTTGGAGTGGGAGGGCAGGTGAGTCTCCACGGGGTTTTTTTTTTTTGTGTCTTTGTTTTTTTTTTTCTTCTAAAGAAAGGGCACGTACTTGAGCAGGGAAGAGGGGCAGAGAGTGAATTTTTAAAAAAATTTGTTAACGTTTATTCAGTTTTGAGAGACAGCATGAGTGGGGGAGGGACAGAGAGAGAGGGGAGATGCAGAATCCAAAGTGGGCTCCAGGCTCTGAGTTGTCAGTGCAGAGCTCCATGTGGGGCGCAAACCGATGAACCATGAGATCGTGACTTGGGCGGAAGTTGGCCGCTTAACAGACTGAGCTACCTAGGCACCCCTGGATGGGGGAGGGAGGAGAGCAGAGAGAGAGACACAGACAGACAGACAGACAGAGACAGACACTTACGAAGGCTTCACACTCAGCCCAGAGCCTGACTCAGGGCTTGAGCCCATGATCCTGGGATCATGATATGAGCAGAAATCAAGAGTCAGACACTCAACCTACCAAGCCACCCACCCAAGTGCCCAAGCTCCACTTTTTACACCTCTTACCTGGACCTAGGACCTGTAGAGTGCTTCCAGCCTTTCCAAATATTTAGCTACTTAATCCTGTCCTTTTTTTTTTTTTTTTTTAAATATATTTGAGTCTTTATTCAAAGTTTTTTTTTTTTTTTTTTTTTTTTTTTTTAAGTACTATCTACTCCCCCACCGTGGGACTCGAACTCACTGCCCCAAGAGAGAGTCACGTGCTCCACTGACTGAGCTGCTAGCCAGGGCCCCAGTCCTACTATTTGTAAATTATTTTGAGTCTCTTTGCTTTGCCTCTCAAACTAGGATGGGAGTGATGAGTGCTTTGGTGATGTAGAAGAAAACTGAGCAGTTGGGAGGTAGGGTTAGGACAGAGGTGTATTTATAGGTATTTATATAAGTTCCCTCTTATCTGTGGGGGTGCATTCCAAGACCCCCAGCGGAGGCCTGAAACCACGCATGCCTAAAACTACTGATGAAGAGTAACTAATGATAGAACAGTTACAACCTTTGGCTGTAATAAAAGTTATGTGGATGTGGTTTCTGTCTTAAAATGTCTCACAGGGGGCGCCTGGGTGGCTCAGTGAGTTGAGCGTCCGACTCTTGATTTGGGCTCAGGTCATGATCCCAGGATTGTGGGGATTGAGCCCCACGTAGCGCTCTGTGCTGACGGTGTGAATCTTGCTTGAGATTCTCTCCCTCTCCCTCTGCCCCTCCACCCCCTCTAAAATTAAAAAAAAAAAACAAAACGTCTGTGACTGTCTGTGGTGGTACTGTACTCGTCCTTTATTTATTTATTTTTTTTAACTATTTATTTATTTTTGAGGGGCAGAGAGAGAGGGAAACAGAGAATCCGATGCAGGCTGCAGTCTCTGACCCGTCAGCACAGAGCCCGATGCAGGACTCGAACTCACAAACTGCGAGATCATGACCTGAGCCGAAGTCAGATGCTTAACTGACTGAGCCACCCAGGCGTCCCTCACCCTTCTTACAATGGTGTGAGATGATGAAAGGCGTGTCTGAGGAGCAGATGAGGAGAGGGACCCAGGGCATGAGCCACAGTGTGAGGCTACCCTTGGCCCTTTGACCAAACCTCGGGAAGATCATCTGCTTCCAAGCCATTTGAATACAAAGTGTGTACCCCATTTACGGGTGGAATTGGCTAGATTTTGTTTTTTCTTCCCTTCCATCTTAGGTCAGTTTACTTCATTCTGTCGGTTGTAGGTCATATGCGGGTGGCCACCGTTCATGGGTGCTGGAGTAACCTGATCCCAGTTTCGACTGGAAGTTCTCATTACGCCTTTTCCTACCACACTACCCCCCTTTGAAGCAGTGACCTGTGTTCTCCGCTTTTTCCAAATAGGAACTGTGAAATTTGGCTTTAATTTGCTTTTTTTGTGCAGTTGTGTTCTGGTTCTCAGGATTCTAAATTTAAATCAAACCCGTTATAGAGACTCACTGTGGTGAGACTTCGCTTGCCTCCCTGAAACCGTGCAGAGAGAATTAGCTAAGTCCCGCCTTCAGGGAACACTCCAGAGGGGCATCTATATGTGCAGCAATTTGTAGAGGAGATTTAGATATTTTTGCTTCGTGAATCTGCTTGGCCCAGGTGTGTATTTGATGTTACACACCAGCCAGTAGGCATCCGTAACATACTTGACATTCAGAGCAGATCAGTTAATACTTTCCCCCTCCACAGGGCAAACCTGTTTCAGTAGTAATTATGAAATGAAACATTAAAATAGTGGCCAGTGCAGAGAGTGAATTTTTTCTTTATTTGAATACATAACAGCAAAACATTTTTTAATAAAACCGTACAAAAAGAAATAATACATTTCACTAATGTGTTTTTTGAACTAAGGGGCAAACACATATGTACTTACTGCCTGTAAATGTATTATATCATAAATTTATAGTTGGCAAAAACTCCCCAAAGTTTTCTTTTGCAAAAATGAGATTAAATGACCAGAAAATAGCAGACATTGACATTCTTTGATCTGTTGCATTAGTGTGTGTCCAGTTCTTGGAGAAAGTGAGGCAGACATTGTCTTTGATTTCTCGGACCATAAAACCTAGCGTCTTTTGTCATTTCTGTAGCAGCTTTTTTTTTTTAATGTGATTTTTTTTCTATATAAATAGTTTATTTCCTGACATTTTGTTGTTTAATCCTTAATGGCCCTTTTGATGATTTCTGTGTGCTGGTGGTCTTCAAGGAGTTTAGCAAGTTAACTTTCGTGTAATGCTCTTTACTAAGGAATAAGTAACAAACGTAATAACATGAAGTTTAAATACATATTATGAAAGCATACAGCAATTATTTAGAAAGACCCAACAAAAGATCTTACGAGGCCAGAATATTGTCACTGACACTGTTGAGAACTGCAGGTGTAGAGTGGTCATCAAAAGCAGATTGTCTTTAATCCGTGTGATTGTGGTCTGCAACACGCGCAGACCACGTGGTTATTGTCTATATTCGGTACAGACTGCCTTGACTGTGTGTCACTTTCACTTGGTAAGTGACTGAGTACAATGCTCGCGAGACAAAGCTAGTTTTCTTCCTGCATCTGGGCAGAATTCCTTAGGTCTCCTTTGCAAAAACGTCTTCCTCATTCACTGAATGTTGAAATCACTCAGATGTTCATTCTGAGCCATCTCCTCTCTCTGTTTTCTCCAATAGATAGTATTATAATAGATTTCTCTGGCTTTTTTTTAATTTATTTAAAAAAAAATTTTTTTTTTAATATTTATTTATTTTTGAGAGACAGAGTGAGACAAAGTGAGACTGGGGGAGGGGCAGAGAGAGAGGGAGAGACAGAATCGGAAACAGGCTTCAGGCTCTGAGCTGTCAGCACAGAGCCTGACGCGGGGCTCGAACCCACAGACTGTGAGATCATGACCTGAGCCGAAGTCGGACGCTCAACCGACCGAGCCACCCCGGCGCCCCATATTTCTCTGGCTTTAAACTCCGTCCACATGCCAATAATGTGCATGTAGTTCTCTTAGCTTTGATTTCTTTTATCCTCACATCTGCATATCCTAGTATCTCCTTGAAGTCTGTCCACTAGGTGTCTCACAGATACCTCAGATTAAAGCAGAATTCCAGGTCCTCTGTACACGTCTTTCCCCCATCATTCTCTAACTTGGCTGATGGCATCCTCCCAGAAATGCAAGCAAGAGACTCAGAAGGCCTGCTTAACATCCTTAACGACCCCCACCCACCCATCTGATTCATAACCCAGGCATGTGTAGTCCTCCTCCAAAATAAAACTTGAATGGGTGGCTCATGTAGTTAAGCATCTGACTTCAGCTTAGGTCACGATCTCACCTTCATGGGTTCGAGCCCCACGTAGGTGGCATATGTGCACACCGTTCATAGCATTATTCACAGCAGCCAAAAGGTGGAACCAACTCATGTGTCCATCAGTAGATGGATGGATAAACAAAATGTGTGTACGCACGGGAATATTGTTCGGCCATGAAAAAGAATGGGATTTTTGTATATGCTGTAACATGGATGGACTTTGAAAACATTGTGCTCAGTGAAAACACCAGATGTGGAAGGACAGATACTGTTCGATTCCATTTATAGAAGATATCTGGAGGGGCGCCTGGGTGCCTCAGTCAGTTGAGTGTCTAACTCTAGATTTCGGCTCAGGTTCACAATCCCAGGGTTGTGGGATCAAGCCCTGCATCCTGCTCTGCACTGAGTGTGGAGCCTGCTTAAGATTCTCATTCCCTCCCCCCCACTCCTTCCCTCTCCCCCTCTTCTTCCTCCCCTCCCCGCTCACTCTTGCTCTCTCTCCTGCTCTCCAAAATAAAATCAAAATAAAAACTTCCAAAAAAGTTACCTGGGATAGGCAAATTTGTAGAAACAGGAAGTAGAATAGAGGTTACCGGGGGAAGGGGGCAGTTACTGTTAATGGGCACCAAGTTTCTGTTGGGGATGATGAAATTTCAGGTATACATAGTAGTGATATATAATGTAAATATATGCATGTATATTGAGTGTGAATATACCTACTGCCACTGATTGCACATTTATGGTGGATAAATTGGTTACAGTGGTTAAAATGGTTACATTTACAGATGACTAAAATGATCAACATTATATTAGTGTCTATTTAATGAAAAAGTTTTTTAAAAAAATAAAAAGGAAACCATGAAAATGGGAGTGGGGGAGGCTGGCAGGGTGGGTTTGGCTCACTGGCTGTACTTGGGGATTGTAAAACTCGCCAGTCTCTACTTACACTCATTTCATGCATGTTTTGATTGTAGTTCTTAGTGATGTCAGTGACTGTTTTCTGGGCCCTTTGATGTTCTTCAGTGTTCGAGCTGAGAACCAAGTCTGGAGCCTGAGGAAGCATTTCCTCGTTTGACTTGTTTGCGTCCCCCCACAATTCAGACGTTAAAGTCCCCCAGTGTGATCTTATTTGGAGGTGAGGCCTTTGGGAGGTAATTAGGTTATGAGGTGGAGGCCTCACGATGGGATTGGTGCCCTTGCAAGAAGGGCCACGAAAGAGATGATGGCCATCTCTGCCACGTGACAGCAAGAAGGCTGTTTGCCAGCCGGCAAGAGCGCCCTCACCAGGAACTGAATTGGCTGACGCCTCGATCTGCAGAACCGTGAGCAATAAACACCTGTGTAAGCCTCGCAGTCTGTGGTAGTTGTGCTGCAGCGGCCGCAACCAGGACGGCTCTCTCTCTAGAATAGAAGTTCCGTGAGGGCAGAGGCTTTGGTTTCCGGGGCCTTGGAACGGTGCCAGGGGCATAGGGAGGCCTCAGTTGATGTGTGTTGAACCGTGCAAGGAATGATTCAGCCTGTGACCCTTTAATCCAGGAGCCGAGCTGGCCGGCCACCTTCTGCCCTAGCCTCTCCCGATCAGTAGCTTCCTCAGAGCAGCGGTGATCGTCAGCCTTGCTAGCATCCTTGTAACAGGAGCGCAGAACGTCCGTAAGAAACATAGCTCTCCTGCCCTTCAGAGCATTTCTGTAGCACCCGAAAGTTGATGGAGAAGTTGTGCCTCCATTGGAAGATTGGAAGGTGAAGGAGCGAGGACAGTGCTGGGAAGAAGTTAAAGAATCCGGTTGCAGTGCAGAGTCCTACCTAGCTTTCGAGCTTAGGATCATTGACCACGTCGCCTGGCCTTCCTGAAGGCATGCAGCTATTTTTGCCCTAGGCTGCTTTGTCTGTAAAGAGGTAACCTGGGATATGTTGTCGAGATCATTCTCGGTCCGAACAACAGGCGTTTGGGCCTAACAGTGAAGTATACACATCTGAGAGTTAGGCTTCCCTGGGTTCACACCTGCCCCTTACTGGACTAGTTATCCCTGAGCCGGCTGCTTAGCGTCTCGGTGCCTCAGCCTTTTCTCCTGGAACGTGAACGACCTCATTTGTCCACTTCCAGGGCGATACGTGCTGTAATTAAAACAGTGGCTCCACGTCAACATTCAGTGACATGTTGGCTGCTATTACTATTTTCTGATTCCTTGCAGTGATGAGTAACGTTTTCTAAGATGAAGCGTGGTAGGAGAAGAGAGACGCTTAAAGTTTAAAAGTGTCCTGTTCTGTGCTTTTCATCGCCAGGAGTGACGGAACATGATAATGACCAAAGGAATCGAGTAAAGCTACCCTCTGTCTGCATCTTGCCCACATACCCTGATGTCAGCCGTGTGTTTAAGCAGCTGAACATAGTTGTTCAGCAGTAACAGCAGCTGTAGGGTTTGGTTTGATTTGGTTTTTGGTCTTGTTTTTTAGCTGGTGGAAAGGTAAGAATCGAATAAGCCTGTTTTCACTTTGGAGAGTCCTTTGGTTACAGCTGTTTGTGAAGCATTTTGATGAAGAAGCAGAAATTTTCAGTTAGCAGGCATCTGGGGGCGCCTGGGTGGCTCAGTCGCCTAAGCGTCTGACTTCGGCTCAGGTCACGATCTCGTGGTTCGTGAGTTTGAGCCCCGCGTGGAGCTCTGCGCTGACAGCTCAGAGCCTGGAGCCTGCTTTGGATTCTGTCTCCCCCTCTCTCTCTGTCCCTCCCCCGCTCACACTCAGCATGTCTCTCTCAAAACTAAGTAAACATTAAAAAAAAATGTTAAGTTATACCTCAAGGGTTCACGCCACAGGTGGAAATACATCAACTGTATTTTGTGCATCAGTTGGTCTTTATGGCATACAGGGCATCGTTACAGCAGAGAACGGAATTGGAAGGATGAATTAAGAAATAATGATGGTCGTTGAGGTTTGAGATGAGGGTAGGAGCTACCTTGATGGCCATGGGGCAAGGGGAGAAGACCTTTCAAAAATCAGTAGGATTTGCTATCTGGGATGTAGGATATTAATGACGGGGGTCAGTATTCCTTATTTTTTTAACCTGTTGGACTTGTGACGATAAGCCCTATGAGTAGAGATGTGCATTCTTGGAACGTGTATTTATCAGGAGCCAATTATGTGCAGACTGAAGGCCCTGGGATCAGAACTGACCCCGTCCTCGTGGTCTCGCGGGAGAGGCCGACAAAAAGCATAGTGCTGTCATCCTGAACTTGCATGAGCACAGGCCACGGGGTCGGGGTGAAGGGCTGGGAGTCCTTAGAGGAGCTGAAAGGCCATCAAAGCCGGAGCAAAGAGTACGGGGATAGCAGCGAGAACTGGTGGGGCTGGAGTGGGAGGCGGGAGGCCAGCTTCGGGGCGAAGGCTGGGGCAGGAGCTTCCAGTCCGCGGGGCCGCTTCAGGGGTGCGTGTAGGGTAGACAGAGACCAGAAGTCCGAGAGGTGGAGGGAGGAGAAGCCAGTTCCAGAAGTGGCAGCAGCCCCAGGCAAGTGGAGGCGGAGTCAGGAATGGAGAATATCCCAGACCAGCTGAGACGGCCACACTAGCACAGAGGTTTGGCATCGCAGATTTTGGTGACCTTCAAGCAGAAACGGGATTTCAAGAGATGGAGGAGGAAGCCTGGGTGGCTAAGACACGAGGCTTAGCGGCTGTAAATCAGCCGCGTCAGAAGCTGCTCGCGAAAGCCCTTTTTGTAGTTCTTTAACGTATTTGCCCACGCATACGTTTTTGCTCCACTAAAAATAATCTTCTGGCGTGTTTCAGATGAAAAAAAAGATATTGACCATGAGACAGTGGTTGAAGAGCAGATCATTGGAGAGAACTCCCCTCCTGATTACTCAGAGTATATGACAGGAAAGAAGCTTCCTCCTGGAGGGATACCCGGCATTGACCTCTCAGACCCCAAACAACTGGCGGAATTTGCTAGGTAAGACGGAAGAACTTGCCTTGTTTTTTAATGGTACAAAGTGCTTGAGTGTCGGCAGCTGTGGTTTTGGTGCCTAAGTTACGAGGGCGGTTTGTATTCTGGCTCTAGGGAAACGTCTGAAAACAAAAGCAGTTAGTTTTATTTTGAGTAGGAACTATGCTGTTAGTGTGAGTGGCACCATTTTAGATCCTTGCAGGCAGAGATGCAGCGAATACTTCTTAATTTCATAATTGATAACTGCCCGTGAAAAAACTGCACATAATTTGTTTGGAAGCCGCTGTCTTAACACAACTCCCTCCCCCCACCCCCCCACCCCCCCCCGCCCGGCGTACATTGTAAATTTGAGGGTATCGTGCCGGACCCAGCTGCAGGGGCCCTGGGCTGCTTCTAGACCTGCGCAGCTGGCCACGGGGAAGGCACGTCCGTTCGTACTGCAGCACGCCATCAGTGAAGCTCCCGGGGTTTTGTTAATTAAAGCTGGCGCGAGAGGATGAGATCAAGCATTTTCAGGGCCAGGACCCCCCGTGACCGTCCAAGGTGAGCAGTCAGGACGATCTGAACCCACTGCAGGTTCGTCTTGTCTGAGACGGGCTGGGTTCCCACAGAAGCCTCGGCCGCTTTTCATGTTGTTTATTTTCCAGTGCCGTTTGGCAGTCGTTATGAGGATGTGAGAACACACTCAAAGACAAACTTGTAAATAAAGTGAAAAGAACTCATAAACTCTGGAGCAGAAGGACTACGTCTTTTCCCAACCTGAGGGTGAATGAAGCCTGGAATAGCCAGGAAATTTAGTTAGGCAGGGACAGGAACAGGAAGAGAGAAATCTTTGTGATCCCACACCATCTGGGAACAGAACGGGGCCCTCTCTTTTCTTTCTCCTGAGAGCAGAGGGGAGTAGATAAGAGCTGGAGGCCCTGGAATGTCCTCGTTTCTCCCAGCCCTGCCGAAAACAAGGTGGGTAACCTCCTGCCATTCGGGGCCTCCGTTTCACCACGTGTCAGATGTGTTGTCAAAAAGGGGTTTGTGCCCTTTTGTCCTATCCTGTGAAACTGCAGTTGTGGAGAATCCTACGCGTTAGCTTATTTCTGACCGGTCACGGCTTACCCAGAAAAGTTCAGGCTTCTGTCCTCTTGTTGAGGACACTTTGTCCCGGCTGTTGTCGCCTTCATATTTTAAATACTGGTACGTTACTCAAATATTAACTCCATACTTTCCTCCAAAAACGCAAATAAAAATGGAGTCTGTAGATACATAGTCAGCAATGAGATTAGAGTATTTGGACAGATCTGAGTCCGATTTCTTGCCAGTGTTTAGTATTGTCACGTATTTTTAAAGTTAGTCACGTCTCGTTACTGCACTTGGACTTCAGTGAGGATAGGGGCTGCTCTCTCAGGGGTAGATGTGACACGGAGCATAGGAGTCATGGAAAGCTTGTAGAAGGGGTGGCACGTGATCCGAGCCTTGTAGACGCTCAGATTTGGCGGGCAGACGGGATTTCCTCGGGACTGATGGCTAGTGTGGCATGTGTACAGTGGAAGGTGCGTAGTCAGCCCTCATCCACTATGTGTTCAGAAAAATAGGTTTGGCTGGGAATTCAGATGCTCACAGGGAGACAGTTGGAGTTTAAGAGATCGTTGAGCTCTGTGAGTACTGGGCCAACGTATGTGGACATTTTCAGCGTGAAGCGGGCGGGGGCCAAAGGTGTGTGAACAGTAGAGAAGGGGCTCTGTGATCAGAGGTGGACTTGGAGAGGATTCCGTTTCAGCCGTCTCCAGGCTGGCTTGGTGCAGGTGCAGCCAGCAAGAGGGAGAGGTCACGGAGGCCCGAGCCAGGACTGTGGCGGCCAGACTATGGAAGAATCGATGTGATCAACGTGGCAGGGGATGGTGGAAAAAATTGAGAGCCAGTCCGGCTGTGTGTCTCAGCGAGAAAGGAATCAAAATGGATGTTCAAAGCTTCGCACCTTAGGTGACAGGAGATTGGGAGAGGGTGCCGGTCTGGGGTTCAGGGTCGGCAGTGTTTGGTTTTAGATGCTAATGAGTCATCCCTGTTGGACTCGAGGTGGTTTCAGGAAGTAAGTTAGGGCTAGACTGCTCTGATGCGGGGGGTGAAGCCGGAAGGTGCCTCGGACGGATGTGCCGTGAGAGGGTGGTTGCTGAGAGGAAAGACCGCAGCACAAAGGCTTGGGAAAACCCTGTGCCCGGAGGGCAAGGGAACCAGTGACAGCAGAGAGGGCCCGTTCATGCAGATAGGGGGTGGATTGGGAGAGTAAGGACAGCATCACAGAAGCCTCTGGGCTGGTCAGAAGGTCCGAGAGAGGGACAAATAACATTTCTCTAAGTTCGACATCACGAAGTACTTCAGTGGAGGAGCAGAGGGTAGAGGCAGGGTTTTACGGAGAGAAGGAACCTGGGGCTGGTGAGCAGAACGGTGACCCTCGGCCTTGTTCCCTCTCGCTGACGAATTGGGGTCGCTGATCTGAAAGCTCGGCCCTATACTCAGGAGGCCCGTGTCACTGTTGTGGAGTAGACGTTTCTGCTCGTTTTCATGTGGCCTTGCCTGGGCATCAGGGCTGTCTTCAACCCCACGAAATCCGAATGAGACTGTTCTTCACCAGCAATAATTAGAAGACAATGGAGGCACGTTTTGCGATTTGTGAGGAAAAGTTACTACAAACCTGGAATCCTTGATCCAGCCAAGCTGCCAGTCAAATACCAGGCAAAATAGTGGCGATTTTAGACACGGAAGGATTTGTTTGGTGTTGCACGCACCCTTTCTGGGGGGGTCACCTGCAGATCTACTCCAGCACATCCAAAGAAGCCTTCCTAAAGAATCTGGTGAACAGACAGTCAAGAAGGCAGCTGTGAGGCAGGCTGGAAACACGTTCAACTCAGAATAGAAAGTTGGGTGAGTTGTAAGAGTTTCTTCAGGAAAAGTTGAGTTCATTCCGCAGTGGGAATGGAGAATGGGTAGGAGGGGAAGCCAGGAGGTGTTAGTGGTACGGGAAAGAGTTTTCTAAAAAAGGAAGATGATCAGAAACCCCCTGAAGAGAGAGGCAGTGCTAAGAAAGCCATGGCCTAAAAATGGGCATAAATTTGATAACGTGCAGAGAACGGGTTTGCCCCGACTCTGCAAGTCTCTCCGCGTCCTAAAGCCCCCACGTTGGGCCCCTCGAGCAGGAAATGCGGTCCTAGTGCACAGGTACGTTCTGCAGTAGGCAGTGTGTGTACGTAATCTGAATATAGTGTGTGTTTCTTTGCTAGTGAGCCTGTTAAAGATTTCATTCTGTGTACGGAATAGAATGAGATCTTGCTCTTCCTGACGGCGTATACAAAAGTGGGGGTATACGGTTGGGCGCACGCTCATCCCTGTTGTCCATAGTGTCGTGGAACAGGTCATGTCAAGCCTTCCCAGTCTCTAATTGGACGGTGGCGGTGGTGAGAGATGCTGGAGCCTGGAATGCCCTATTTTGTTAGGTCTTTGCATTTTGAGAATGGGTGTGACCAGCTGCTGAATAGGGTTCTTCAGGGGCCCTGGCACTGGGGACGGGGGCTCTGAAAGCCAAAGACAGAAAGGCACCAAGTTTCCAACTGTCGGTGGCCAGACCCCGTCGTCTTCATTTGTAAAGACCCACAGAACTTGCTCTGCTGGCCTCCCGTCTCTATCCACCTCCACTCTGTGACTCAGCTGTTGGCTTGAGGCGGCGTGTTCGCTGCTTTTCCCTCTCCTGCGTGCGCCCTGGACCTGAAAACTGAGCGAGGAATGGTTCGGGTGCCCTGCCACACCGAGCCTAGAAAACCGGTCAGTGGTAAATTGGTTACACGCGTGGGAGCAAGTATAAGAAATCAGGGCTTTAATTTGAGAGTCCTGGTATTGGGGCGGTGCCTTCGTTCTTTTTGATACTTGAAAAGGTGGTCGGTGGGTGGGACCAGGCAAGTTCCACTTCCTGGTGAAATCAGACAAGCTGTGTGCCCTTTTCATCAACTAAAGTCAGCCCTTGGGAAACCCGTAGTCTAGAACGAGCAGAATTAAGAGCGGTTAGGTCAGTCCCAGCTTGGTCATTTTTGTCGTTGTCCGCTCCCACCCCGAGACTCCTTCATGGGGTCAGCGTAGAGAGGAGATGTGCCAGTGGGGCCGAGAGGACCATCGTGGGAATATGCACCGTCTGCTTCGCTCATCTGTCTGGGGCAGCGGTATTCTCTGCACCGGGAAGGGAGGGGAGCTGCGGCTGTGGGTAGAGCCATGCCCCGGGGGCCTTCCGCCCCAGCCCCACCAGCACGGTCATGGTCACGGTGGGGGTTCTGGTCTGGAGGCGACGAAGCTTGTTTGGCAGCAAACGGGCTGATTTTCATTCAAGAATCGGCTCCTTCAAAAACGCTCCATCTTGGCTTCTGGGGCAATTTAGAACTTTGGCGGTTTCCCCCTGCTGAAAATTGTGCCAGGAAACTCCTGCCGGTTTTGGCCCCGGAGTCCAGGCTTTGCCGGGTTGTTCCCTCCACGTGTGCGGAGTGAGCTGGTGGGAAGCCGGCGGCCAGGCCACCGGGAGCCCGGGCCCCGTTTCTATAACAGAGCGAGAAGCTTCTCTTGTTGGCTGCCTGGCTCCTGCTTGTAATTCGCAATACATTGAAGGCGCCTTTCTGTTTGTGCCATTTTTCTTCAGTCTCTCAGCCCTTCAGTTGAAAACGGGGGCTTAGAGCACCAGAACCTTCTGGGTTGTTGAGTCTGACTGGCTTTTTTTTTTTTTTTTTTTTTTTTTTAAAGGAACGAACTCATTTTTAGCTAGGCCCACTTAGCACACAGCCGGGGATAATAATAGCTGCCATTCCCCCAAGAGCTTCGTGTACATCATCCCTTTCAGTCTTGGCAGCTCTAAAGCAGGTAGCATTCTGCCTTTTTACAGAGTAAGAAACTGAGGCTGAGAAGTTCAGTGATTTGCTCAAGGTCACGCGGCCATAGGAGTCCCCGCCAGGTCTGCCCCCGTCCTGGCTCCGCCACAGCGCCTAGCCACCGTCCCTGGTGTCCTTTGCAAAGGATCCCAGTCAAGGAGAAACTCCAGTCCTGGTTATTCTGAGCAGTTGGGACGGGCTGAGGAGATGCTCTGAGTAGCAGCATAGGATTTTAGTCTTTTTAAAATTTGTTCTTTTTTAGGATTTCAGCCACTTTATTTTGTAGGTTTATATATCAGTTGGTGCCACGAAGATTTTAATTTTAGTCTTTATTCACACACACACACACACACACACACACACACACAACTACTTTTCAATCTAGGTTTTGGAAAATGACCTTTTCAGTGTTTGCCTTCAAGTAAAATGTAAAAGGTACCAACATTACTGCCTCATTTGCCACTCTGTAGTGAAGAAGGAGGATTTGCCAAGGAACTTAAGAGTGGCCGCAGTTAAGCCTTCCACTTCCTTCTTGAGTCCAAGGGTGTTTGTCCAAGTACATTTTAAACTTTCTAAAATCAGTGATACTGCTAAATGCTGGCACACATTTTGCAAATGACATTTTAAGAAGAATACCATTTCGATAATGGTAATAATGACATTTAAGAAATCGAGAGTTTGGTAAATGGTACAGGGTACTATGCTCTTTAATTTAGTGTATATTTGAAAATTTCCATGATCAACATTTTTTGAAAATCAAGTTCCTAGGAATAAATTTAAGAAACTGTATGGAAGGTAGCATGGGCACACCTGTCCTACTGATGCAGGCACCTCACTGACATTGACCCCAGATGGGTGGGACAGGAAGTGGTTGTCTGTGACTTAATCTGTCAGAGTCGGTTTATTAACGTAATTTGCATAGAGTGAAATCCACCCCTCTCTTAGGTGAGTGCCACCTGAGAGAATTTGGACAGGCGCAGTCATGTAGCCACTTCCGCAATCGAGACAAAGAGCATTTCAGTGCAGTCGTCAAAGGATGAACATTATAAAGACTGAAGCTTGGTTCTTAATATACCCTTTTTTATTTTTAATAAAATACTACTGACTGGAGTAGAACCCTCTCATGTGAATCACTGTTGTCTTCCGAACTCTGCTGTTACCTCCAGGTGGCGCAGTGGCACCAAATTTCTGTTCTCCTTAGTTCTGCGAGCTCGTTCTTGAGCTCCAGGATTTATTGGTGTTTAAGATAACCGGATAGTTCAGAGCCCTGTATACAAACAGGCACTTAGAAAGTATCTGCTAACTGATGGGGTGATCTTCCAAGTCCAAGAAAGAACGTGCTTTCTACAGGGTTGGAATGGGGGCGGGTACCAAGACGAAAATGCTCTGCTAGAATTTAAAGTGGGAAGGGTATGCGGCTTTGAACAAACTCCTTAGAAGTAAATTACACATCACTTCTCGGGCCTTTTGGCTGAGATCAAGTGAAGTGTAGAAATAAGTCACAGCCACCAGGTAAATTGTTTCAGTGATGCTCGCCCAGGGATGGAGAGTTTTAACTAGGTGACTACGTGAGTTCAGGTTTTATCAAATGGAAGCTTCCGGTCGCCCTTTTCCCAGACCGAGGGTGAAGAAGGGTATTGTTAGGGCCTTGGCTAACTTAAAGAAGACCACAGAGATCTTTTGTACCGAAAGAGCGCTGGTAAGTTAGCTCTTCTTGGGAAGGCCTCACTGACTCTCTTGCTTACCTGTTAACTGTGTGTCCTCACCTAGGAGCGTGAGGTGACAGACGTAGGGACAGGAGAGAACGTCTGTTTCAGAGATGTAAATCTGTTTTTCTAGTTTTTCTAGGAACTCTTAATCTCTCACCCCTCTACCACACACAGATCTGTAGGGAGTATTTGGAGAGAGAGTTTTGACAAATGACCAAAGGTTGGTTCAGTGGAAATAGCAGGTAGGTAAGCTATCAAATCAGCAAGCTCGCTGGGTAGTGACTCGGCACAGGGCTCTCCCCGCTGCCCACGTACGTGATCAGGCCTCTTGTTTTACCCGGTCCCGGAGCAGGGCCAGAAATCGCTGTCACTTAAAAAAAAAAAACGCATTTATTTTTTGAAAAATGGTAATCTCCCCCCCCACCGCCACCAAAAGTAGTATGATAAAAATTAAACAGTGGGAAAGGGAAAGGGAAAGGGTATGGGGTGTTCCCGTCCCGCCTGGCCACCAGGGGCTCCCCCGTCAAGCCTCGCTACCAACAGTTTGTTACTGTGTCTCTTTCCAGAGATAATGTAAGTAATTCTGTTTACAAGAACTATTCTGTACCTTTTAAAAAAGTATTTTAAAGATAAGGCCCGTCAGTATGAAATGAACCCTCCCTCCCATTTTTTTGTAGCGGTATCGGAGGGATGTATGTCCAAGACCCTCCCGTACCTGCCGCTTCCTTTTCACAAGGCAGCTTTACCATCACAGCTGCTGCCCCTGGACACCATGCTTTGCTCCCGCTAGGAGATTCCTCTGTGGTCTGGGCTGGTGGTCTCTTGTGTTATTTAAAGACCTTGAAGGAAAGAGCAGGTCCTGGAAGCACCCTGACCTCAGGGCCGGTCCGTTCTGAGCTGCCCCCGCTCACTCGCTGGGAGACCCTGGCAGCGGCCCCACCTCCGTGAGCGCCAGCTTCCGCATCTGTGAAATGGGAAGGTGCTTCCCGGTCACGGGTGCTCGCTGCGGTGGTCGCATCCCTTCCCTCCTGGACGCGTGTTGTGATCTTAGTGGTTTGTATCTATAAGGAAAACATTTCAGGGGCTATATGATTTATGCCAGATGAGTCTACCCACTCCTACAAATCTCTTTCTCTCTCTTCTTTTTTTTTTCTTTTTTTTTTTTTTCTTTTTTGGTAAGAATGAAGCCAAGAAAAATTAAAGAAGATGATGCTCCAAGAACAATAGCTTGCCCTCATAAAGTAAGTAATGCTAGGGGGAAGGTCTTCGTTAAACTGCCAGCAAAGATTTAGAGAGCTCCTGAGAAATCTGCACTTTAATTTCCATCTGATCATTAAGTGAGGAACTACAATCTTTGGTTTCTAAATTCAGGAGGCTCTATTTGTGATGTAAATTTTGTTGTTCAGTAAAGGCCACTTAAATTTAAATGGTATTAAATGGGGTTACTGTAGGGTGCCAATGTTTTTACTCTTATTATATATTGAATATGCAGTGTTAGGATTTTATTTCTCCTTATTGGATCATTAACAAGTCAGTCTTAAGACTTGGGATTGTGTCTCACCCGCGGACCTATGGGACTGTAAACTCATTGTGGAGATTTGGAAATTATTTTGGATGTCACTAAAGCAAGCCTAATAAACTTCATATCCTGCATAATTTTCTTAATTTACCCTGTCAATTGTGTGTTACTCGAGGGGTGCTTAATTGTTTTCAAATGTGGTTAGCCTTCCAAACAGAAGGCCGGTCCAAAAAGTCCTTGGAGGTGTTGGCTGGGTGTGTTTCACACCTAATTGGATGGATGGAAAACTAACAGATAAAGAAGTACCACGTAGGCGAAGAGAAAGAAGAGAGAAATATTTAATGGAATAAAGAATGTTTTTTAAAGATCGACAGTTGGAGGAGGAGAAGTCTCAATTGGTCCTCGTGTTGGCCTCCCGGCTTCTTTGCGTCCTTTTTTTAACGCTCTCACCGTGGAGATCTTGAAGTGGGACACTGTTTCCTTTGGGGCCAAAAAGCAAATAAGCATTTGAAAACAGTTACGCCTTCCGAGCCTGTCGTCCCCTCTAACTTCTCTGTGTCCTCCTTTTCCAAATTACGATTTTGAAAATCCCATCTTCTAAATGGAAACCCAGACTGAGGGTCAAAGCGGAAAAGCTGTGGCTCTCCCCTCCCGGGAGGACCCCGGTGTGCTGTCCGCCCACCCCACTCCTCCATCCCTGGACGGCAACTGCAGAAGAAACTGCCAGGGCCGCGAGGCCATGCTTCTCGGGAGCACCACGTGCCCGCCCGCCTCCCCGCCCTGCCCTGGTGCCCGCGCGCCCGCTTCTCTTCTGGTGTCTCACCGAGTCAGTTTCTTCTGCAGTTGTCCTTCCTTGGAGACGCTCTTCTTTCTCTGTCAAGAAAGGGGAAGAGGCAAAGAGAGAAGAGGGAACAGTAGGCGACGGAGGACAGCCCATTCTTGCAGCACAGAATAAGGGGCCCACCCAAGGTCGTGGTGGACAGCCGCCAGTTCACCTCCTTTGGTTTATCAGGGCTTGTGTTACTTCGTGGGGGTGGGGGTGGGGGTGGCCTATCAGGTGAGGCGGCTGCGGTGTGGCCGGAAGCCAGGGTGCTGGGTTCTATTCCCAGCTCGGCTCCTACTAGCGGTGTGACCTTGGGCAAGTCTACCTGAAGACATCTCTGAGCCTCAGTTTCCTCTTCTGTAAGAAGGGTTTGCGTTAAATGAGAAGGCCCTTTCCAGCTAGCTGGTTTTTTGTCTTAAATGATACAACATTTCTATTGTAATACTAAGTAAAATTTAAGGGGGGGGCGTTGGGGGGTTACGTGGTTTCTTGTATCAGTGAAGGCGATTAAGCGGTTGGATCCTTTGTAACAGCTGCAGTGTGAACCACTAAGCTTCTCTCTCTGTTCGAAGGGCTGCACAAAGATGTTCAGGGATAACTCTGCCATGAGAAAACATCTGCACACCCACGGCCCCAGAGTCCACGTCTGTGCAGAATGTGGCAAAGCTTTTGTCGAGAGCTCAAAACTAAAACGACACCAACTGGTTCATACTGGAGAGAAGCCCTTTCAGGTAGAGCCAGTCCCTTCCCTTCCCCGCCGCCTGCAGGTGTAGGCAGGGCCGTGTGTGCTCGGGAGACGCAGCCCAGAGACCGAGCGCCCTGAGTGCTCTTCTGCGGGAGACAAAACTGGTGTCCCGAGGAAATACTGAGAAGGGCTGCCCGGTTCTCGACTTCCCCACAGGCCGGATCTCAGGTCCTGGAGGCGGGCTGTAGGGTGGGGGTGGGGGTGGGGGTTGAGGGGGCGTATTTCACCTGCAGGGAACAACAGGATTGCTCACGTAAGCCTAAAACTGCATTGCTAGTGCGCTCACGGTGGTGTGCAAGCAGTTTGTTTCCTGTGGTTGATTTAAGCATGTTGAGTTCCTAATCGACCGGGAACTCACGACATCTTACCGGACGAGAATAAGGATAGTTAACGTTTTGTCCTGTTTTTTAGAAACCCGTGACCAGTGAACGAACTAGCAATACAGCTCTAACGGGGTTCTTTTTTTTTTTTTTGTAACTTTTTTTAATGCTTATGGAGCACAAGCGGGGGGTGCGGTGGGGGGCAAAGAGAGGGACACTCAGAGTCTGAAGCAGGCTCCAGGCTCCGAGCAGTCAGCACACAACCTGATGCGGGGCTCGAACTCCCAAACCGTGAGATCATGACCTGAGCCAAAGTCAGATGCTCAACCGACCGGGCCACCCAGGCGCCCCTTATTTAACTTTTATTTAATATCTGTACCCCACGTGGGGCTCAAACTCACGACCCCAAAACCGAGAGTCACATGCTTTTCTGACAGCCAGCCTGGCATCCCAACATGGTGCTTTTGACACTTGACGCCAGAACTCTTCCTAATCATTTGTTTGTTGATTTATTTAATGTTGGTTTAGATTAGAGAGACCGTGTGCTAGCGGGGGAGGGGCAGAGAGAGACGGAGACAGAATGCGAAGCAGGCTCCAGGCTCCGAGCGGTCATCACAGAGCCGATGCTGGGCTCAAACTCACACGAGCCGTGAGATCGTGACCTGAGCCGAAGTCAGACCCTTAGCCACCTGAGCCACCCGGGCTCCCCTCATTTGTAGTTTCTTATTTGAAACATCGACAGAAATACGAACACCTTAATATGATACTGAGGGAGATTCTTGGTATTTCTCTTCCCTCGTATTGAAATAAGTTGTGAGGCGGGTTCAGGAGTTACCCGGTGACGGGACTGGCACGCTTCCCCAGAACAGGGAGGGAACGGCGTCTGGTGAGGGGAGCGGGCCGTTCCGTGGCGCAGCAGCCAGCTGCTCGCGCCCTCGGGGCCTGGTCAGAGTCTGAGCGGGTTCTCTCTGGTCTCTCCTGGACAGTGCACGTTCGAAGGCTGCGGGAAGCGCTTTTCACTGGACTTCAATTTGCGCACACACGTGCGCATCCATACCGGGGACAGGCCCTACGTGTGCCCCTTCGACGGCTGTAATAAGAAGTTTGCTCAGTCGACTAACCTGAAATCTCACATCTTAACACACGCTAAGGCCAAAAACAACCAGTGAGAAGAGGAACGGAGAAGACCCTTCTCGACCCCGGGGAGCATCTTCCAGGAGTGTGATGGGGAATAAAGACGCCTCTCCTTTGTATATTGTTTCTAGGAAAGAATTTTAAAAATGAATCCTACACACCTAAGGGACATGTTTTGATAAAGTAGTAAAAATTAAAAAAAAAAAAACAAACTTTAATAAGATGACATGGCTACGATGCTCTGTCTTGCTCTGTAATCTCGTTTCAAAAACACGGTGTTTTTGTAAAGTGTGGTCCCAACAGGAGGACAATTCATGAACTTCGCATCAAAAGACGATTCTTTATACAACAGTGCTGAAAACGGGACTTCTTTTCACATTCTTATAAATACGAAGCTCACCTGTTGCTTACAATTTTTTTAATTTTGTATTTTCCAAGTGTGCATATTGTACACTTTTTGGGGATATGCTTAGTAATGCTACGTGTGATTTTTCTGGAGGTTGATAACTTTGCTTGCAGTAGATTTTCTTTAAAAGAATGGGCAGTTACATGCATACTTCAAAAGTATTTTCCTGTAAAAAAAAAAAAAGTTCTATAGGTTTTGTTTGCTATCTTAATTTTGGTTGTATTCTTTGATGTTAACACATTTTGTATAATTGTATCGTATAGCTGTATTGAATCATGTAGTACCAAATATTAGATGTGATTTAATAGTGTTAATCAATTTAAACCCATTTTAGTCACTTTTTTTTTCCCGAAAAATACTGCCAGATGCTGATGTTCAGTGTACTCTCTTTGCCTGTTCAGTTACAGAAAGTGGTGCTCAGTTGTAGAATGTATTGTACCTTTTACCACCTGATGTGTACAGCCCATGTAACAGAAAGGGCAACAATAAAACAGCAATCCTACAGAAAGAATACGGCAGAGAAAGCTCTGTAAGCACAGTCTTATTTCCTTTTGTTGTCCAGAATAATTCCAATTCTTGAGCCTCCCAGAAATTGGAAGCCAAATAAAGCAACTGAAGTTTCCTTTACTTTCGCGCTCAGCTACGGTGACTGGTGATTGAAGCAGCACATAGATGTTTTGGTCCTTCCTACGCGTGCTGAGCTCTGAGAGCGAGTAGGTGACAGGCGTCCCGAGTTAAGGAACTACCTCAGAGGACCCCCCAGCCGGACCCATGGGAGATAGGATTTTGATTTTAGCTCCCCCAGCAAAAGCGTGGCTGAAACAGTCGTGCCCCGGCCTGTGCGCGCGCTCCAGGTAAGCTGGCGACCAGGCGGGGCGCGAGCAGAGGGGGCAGCGGGCGCCTCCGCGGCTCGGGAAGCGCTTCCGGTTCTTGGCTGTTGGCTTGAGAGCCTTGGCTCCCCCGTCCGGTGGGGTCTTCGCACGCTGGCAGATGCAGCAGTTGAGTGCCCAGCGGCTTATTAACGTCACGCTTCCAGCCGGGTACCGAGCGCAGATTGGCAGGGTGATGCGATGATTAAGAAAGTTGTACTCAGTGAGTACTTGACCTCTCACGTTGTGACCTCCTAAATGTACGATTATAATTTTTGAATTTTACTTCGAGTCCCATATCGGGCTCGTGAGAATGTTTTATAAGCCAAGATAACAGCAAAATCCCATGTATTCAAAATGCAAACACACCGGGTGTCTCTGTGCTGCAGGCTTGACTCTGCAAGGTAACTGACAAACTAGCTAATGCCTGAGATTTATTTATAAGATGTCCAGGACACCATCAGGTCCAAGATGTAGCCCTGTCTCTTCCACCTTCTCCATCGGTCCTGCACAGGAGGGCTGGTGACCTAATGACAGTGACCCTATGGCTCTCCGGAATTTTGAAGTGCCTTCTGAATCATAAAATGAAAATTTTAACTTCAGACGCTTTGTTTTATTCGTTCAGAATCTGTTATCCATTGGGTAGTTTGATGGAAGTGAGTTAATGAGAAGACCCCAGCTGTTCTCTGGATAAGCCAGGCTTTGCTGTATCTGGCAGTCAGGAGAGAGGTAAGCCCGCGGTGGAGGTCCCCTTCAGAGCCGCGCGCCCTGGCGCGCGCCCGCTTCTTTGGCCGGACCTGGGGCCGAGGCCCCTGCCGAGGCCCGTGGCGGAAAACGCCCGTACCTTCCCTCCCCACCCTCAGGTGAGCAGTCTCTGGGTGGCCGTACCGAATGCCGCTCTGGTGGGGTGGCCGTGTTAGGAGTCTGGAGCCTCGTCCCCTCCACCCCGCCCCGCCCAGCGCCGCCACACGGGAGCCCGGTCCCCGCGCTGTCCTCAGGACTTCCGCCTGGGGACCCACGGCAAGACAGACTTGTGTCGCGCCAGCGGCCCCAAGAGCCACGCCGTGACCTACAGAGAAGCCAGGCTCCCACGTGGAGCGAGGTCCCCCTTCCTCTGTGCCTCGATCCTTGGGGGATGCCTCGGTCATCTCTTGCGCCCCTTTCGTCTCTGAGCGAACCGTCGTCGCTCCCCGGGACTCCCTGCCCGTGTGTCACCTCTCAGTCTGCAGAGTTCAGTGCTGACGGGAATTTGATTGGGGGTTTGAAGACCACGTAAGGTCCCGAGTTCCTCGGCGGTGATCTCCGTTCCCGATAGTGTAGGAAACGAATCAGCGAGTGGCGCTGTGAAGAGTGGCTTGTTCTCGTTGGCTGGAACCCAAACCCGTTTTGCTTGTGGTGAGAATTTATAATTTTGCTAAAGATGTGATTTACTAAAATTGGAAGTGGTGTTCTAACAGGGAGTCACTTGTCTTGAGGATTAATCTGATTTATAAGTAATACTGATAGCCCTATTTTCTTACATCCCCGCGGAAACAAATGCACGTTTCTAGCGTATGTAATATAAAAACTCCAGAGGATAAGTTTACACTTTACAAGAAGTCGTTTTCTATTTTTGGATTTCTTATTATTTCCCCCCCTTTTTGGTAGTGGGGCTCAGGGGAAAGCATGATATTTGTATAAAGAACCGTCACCCCAGAGTGACCTTTATTTTCCAAGGTGACATTGAACTCACGCTGTTGGTTTCACGTGGTGTTTGTGTGCTGTGCCTAGATTCAAGGCCTGAGGATTTGAGGAAAATCAAGATTTCCCCCACCCCCCACCCCCCACTCGGTTTTCATGTGCAAGTTCTTTTAAACGTCACTTATTTTGCTGGATCTGAGGGAAGTAAGGCCCTTTGACAGCCTAGTATCTCGGTGCCTGCCAGTGTTTCCGAGCAGAGTTCTAGATGGTGTCTTCACAGAGGAGAGTCACTTCCGTTCAGCCAGAACCCAGGGAGATTCGCGGTCGGCCTGAGCAGTTGCGGTGCCGTGAGGGGGCTCTACTGCCGCCCCCGCTCTGCCCAGCCACACTTAGCCACTGTCACTCACCTCCGAACGTACGTCCGAGGCGCAGGGACCCCTGGCCCTCCCGGAGACCCGACGACCCCGCCCGCGCCCCGCACGGGCAGCGAGAATCCATCGTTTCTTGTCTGACCCGTCTGTGGCCTGAGACGAGCACGCCTTAGGAGAGCCGTGCATTATTCCTCTTTTGATTCTTAAGTTCCTTCTGTTTTCTGGACATCTGACCACCAGCAAGAGCAAGGATCCCAGAGGTTTGGTGTAGCGGGAGAGCGGAAGCTGTTTACAGGCGTTCCCTTCACGCCACGACCCTGCCGGGAGGCCTCCTCCTGGCCTGCCTGTCGTTGGGTGGCCGCAGACGCCCAGCCTTAGGGGGCAGGGATACTCGCCTAACTTCGTCGCCCTTTGTCCTGGCTCCTGTTGGCATTGGTCAAGTCCAGCGGGTGATGGCAGCACCCAGACTTCACCCCCGAGGCAGGGGAGGAAGCCCAGGTTGCAAGCTCTGCTTCCTTGCCGCTCCGGTCACGCCCTCCACTGCCCCCTGACTTACCGGCCTCGGCCTCCTTTGTCACCGCTCACGTTGTGCACAAGTTCCCTGCCTGCCCGAACGGTGTGAACGCAGGCCCTTCAGAGCAGCGGCGTCAGGCTCCAGGCAGTCCCTTCAAGCCGGAGAGGATGCTGGAAGGTGCTGGAGAGGATGTCTAAGCCGGGACCGTGCGGAGACGGTGGGAGGGGGTGGGTGGCGTACTGCTGAGGCGCTTCCTCCGCTCCCCTTACAACAGCTGGAAGGGAATGTTGGAACGAAACGTCGGCCTTAGTTAGGTCAGCAGGCAAACGGGACTCCCCGCGAGCCGGTCACCCCGCTCCGCTCCCCGTGTTTCCGACCGGCGTTCTGCGAGTCTGCAGAGGGTGAGCGGGTGCGGCGGGATCACGTTCCATCGAAGTCGCGATGATTGATTTTCCACAAAGCGGCAAGTTTGATCCAGTTGACAGCTTTTTCGTTCAAGACACGTGCCGCGAGAAACGGCATCGGGATGTCGCGGGGAGGGGGCAGGCGCCGCGCTGTGTTCTGTCTGCTGCTCTATCTGGGGGCCACGCGATGTCTGCGCACATAGTGGAGGGCAGGGGGCATCAGTACCGAACAGAGTAACCTTGTTTCTGCGACATTCGTAACTGTTAACCAGGCTCTAGTATCTCCGGACGGTGATTGGTCAAGCCATTTTCATAGAACAATTCTGTTTTTATTCACTTTCTGGTAACTTCCGTAGGCCCTGACTCAAGGACTTAGCGTCGTGTCTCATGTACATCTTTTCTTAAATGTTCTCTGCCATTTCTGGAATTGTCCTTGGTTTTTCCTTAGCTCATAGGTCATAGATGCAGAAATATTATAGTATTTAAGGCATCCGCATCAAGCATCAGATGGCTTTGCATCCAGAAAAACATTTAACGATAACTCCGTTTGAAGCACCACGCATGTGTAACATGGCTCTATAAAATATAATAAACGCATAACGTTGTTAAGCTTTTCAATGCCTGTGGTTCTCGTTTGTCCCCCAGTCCTCCAAGCCGCCTCTCCCCGAGTCTCCTTACACGGGAAACCTGGCCACAAGCTGCCTGGGGTGGCTCCTCTGGGGTTCCTTCCGGGACGGAAATGGAAACGCACAGGATTCCACCCGTGCTGGCGAGAACTGCTTCCTGAACATCCCTCCGCTCCGAGATGGGCCGATGGGCCAGAGTTTTCATGAAGAGCCCGCCCGCTTTTCAGAAAGCACGGCACGGCCAAATGACATTCTCATGGCCCACTGAGGCCCAGTGGCAGTTCTGGGAGCTCCGGTGCCTAAAAGAAGGGCTTACTAACTGGGATAAGACTGAACAGCCTGATAAACTATATACCGAGAGCTCCTGAGGATTTGGCTAAAAGCAAAATGCAGAGGAGCGTCCTGCTCTGTCCTGGCTGGGGCCCTGGTGTCTGCTGTACTGATCAAGGAGATTCATGTGACTTTCCCTCTTTGCTAATGATGGAAGGGGCTGCTGACAGAATGTTGCTGAGGTGGCGAGTCCCAGGCCCGCGTGAGGCCCAGAACTGCTGAGCGAAGGCTTGAGGTAGAGCTGAGCTGAGGGGTGGCCATGGTCGAAGATCGAGTGTGCATTTCTGGGTTTTAGATGGGAAGGAAGCGAGGTCATGGAGGGCTGTGGAATTGTTTCCGTGGGCACCCCCGCATAGCGGTGAGGCCAGCGTCCCTCCTTTGCCCTTGTCCCTATCTCCAGATGGCTGTGGGGACATTGGTTGAGAACCTAACTTGCCCAGGACCATGCTCGACACGGTGAGCACCGTTTCATTTTCTCCTCCAAACTGCTCTGGGAGGAGCTCTGCGGCACAGCCCCATGTCGTGGTCGAGGGTCACTGGCAAAGGTCCCGGCAGTCGGGATTCAAAACCCAGGCCTGCCTGCCTTCCTCCTGCCACTGGGCCCGCTGCCTGAGTGGCTCTCCGACCCCTTACGAAGAAGCCGCAGTCCCTATTTAGGGGGCAGTACCGTACCCGCCCTGGCCAGAGTCTTCGAGGGCATTCCTGGCCTTGGAAGCTGGCTCCTGGGGCTGCTCACTAGTGGCCAACAGGCCTCAACCCCTTATTCCGGTTCCCGGCTGCTCCTCTCCAGCTTCCTGCAGTCACTACTGAGCCAGTCTCCTAGCTGGGGCTCTCACCACCCCACCCGAACCTGCAGTGGCTCCCCTCTTCCTGCAGAACAAACTCCAAAGCTTTCCACCTATGCTCAAAGCTAAGCCCCAGCCCTGACCTACTTTTCCAACCTCTCTCTCCCACCGCTCTTCACCTTTCCCTTGCAGTTTTTCATTTCCAAAGCTTCCCCTGCCCTGGAACTCCCAGGTTCGCTCATTCGTGCAACAGTCTGGAGGGCGAGCTGTGTGTCAGGCGGGGTTTTCCGTGCTAATGGAACTTGGCATTACAGCTAGCGGGGCGGTGGCAGGGCGGGCTCTGAGGAAGCTTGCGCCTAGCTGATAGTGACCTGGATCGAGCCCCCCCCCCCCCCTCCATCATCCGTTACATGTTGCTTATGTACTAGTCCCCATGAGTCCCAGGAGCTGGTGGCCAGAGCCCCTCTGCGGCCCTGGCGGGGCGGGGGGACTGCCCATCCTCCCCTCCCCACCGCCTGGCCTTGGCAAATTCCTGGTCGCCTCTGCCCTGCCCTCCTTCCCGGGCTGCCGGGCCGGCAAGGCCCGAGGGTTCCTCGCTGTGCGCCTCCACCTCCGGCCGCAGGGGGCGCTGTGCCCGGCCGCTCTCCCGCCCCGCGGAGAGGGGTGGGGCCAGGTGCGCGTGCGCGCGGCGCTGGCTGCCCGGGGGCCCGGAAAGCCAGCTCTTCTGGGAAGCCGGGGGATTTCCGGAGCCCGCTGGGGCGGGGACGCTTGGGGTCCCCTCCTGGGCGGCAGCGCCTGTCGGGGGCTCGAGCACGGCTGGTGGGAGGGGCCGGGGAGGGGGGTGCGCAGCCCCAAGTGCAGATGACCTTGTGCAGATGGGCCGCCGGGGCTTCGTCTTCCTCGGCGCGGGCTGCGGGGCCTTCTCCCTTGGGAGGGCAGCCCGGGCGGCCGCGGGAGGCCGCAGGGCAGGGGAGCCACTCCGGGAGGGCTCCTGGTGCACCCCCCAGACCGGAGGGGCCGGGGGGAGAGGCCCCAGGCAGCCGACCACTCCCGTGTCCCGGGGAGAGTCAGAGCCCCGTGTCGCGGAGGGTGGGGGAGGGGGGCTTCTGTGAAGCGGGTTGGGAGGAAGCTGCGGGAAACCCTCCAGGCCCCGCCGCTTTTCTCGTCCACCCTCGTCTGACAGGCCCCCTCAGCAGCCCGCTTCCACGCCCAGATCCCCCTCCGCACCCCGCTCTGCCGAGTCACCCGCTCCGATGCCGGTCACTGGCCCCCACCCATCGTCCCTGGGGACCTCAACATCCGTCCTCAGGGATGGTGCATCGCCTAGCCAGGCTGCTTCCCGGCCTCCTTATGGTGACCCCGCCCCAGCCTGCCACCTCCACAGGGGCTCCCAAACCTTGTTTTCGCTGACACCTGCCCACTCCGGTCTCTGTCCTGGGTCCCGCCCGGCCCCTCCTGCCCTCCCCAGGGTCGAGCCCCAGCCTCTCAGCCTGGGCGCCCCTGGCCTGATACCTTCACCACCTGGCCCCTCCAAGCCCCGTGTCCTGGTTTCATTCCCTCCTACGTTCTCGCCTTGCCTTGTCCCTCTTTCACTTGGCTGGCAGACCCCAAGCTGGCCCTGTGCTCAGGAGCCTCTCTGCCGTCCGTCAGCCACCCGCCACGCAGGAGTCCACTCGTTACCTCGTCCTTTCTTCACACCCCCTGGCCCAGCACGTCCCCCCATGTGTGCCCCCTGTCTTGTGTCCCCGCTGTAGTCAGCCACCCCCCCCCCCCACCCCGTGCTGCCCAAACCTGCCTGGACGCCCCCAGGGAGGCTCTCAGGGTCTGCCAACCCTGGAGAGCCACCCAGTGGTGACACCTGGAGGGGGCTCCAGGGATGAGAGGGTGTGGGGGAGGGGTGTGGTCAAGCAGACTGATGGTTACCGCCTGAGTGAGGCCAGGCGGCCTGGGAGAGTGTGGCCAGGGCAGGGTGGGAGCCAGTGTCCCCGCGGGCTGAGCTCCCAGCAGCCACTGGGCCACCGCAGAAAGGAAGCAGAGACCAAGGAGCACACGGGCTGGGTGGGCCGTGGCCCTGTCCAAGGTTCCTGCCCCTCTGGGGCCTGACCCGCCGCTCCAGGGTGTCCGTCACCAGCAGCCACAGAACTTGGTGAGTGGACCAGCAGGAGCCCAGGGAGCCAGCCCAGGCTGGTCCTGGCTCTTGTGACAGTCCCCACGGCAGGGTGGAGGACGGCCCAGCGGGTCCCCGGCCAGGCCTGGGGCAGGGGTGTGAGGAGGGCCGAGTGAACTCGGACAGGGCTGTCCCCCACTGGCTTCCGCTGCAGATGGAGGTCTGTTGGGGGGAGTGGAGGGTGTGAGAGCTGTCGTCACGTCCCAGAACCTGCCGGCTACAGGGTGGCTGAGAAGGCCCCGTTCTGGGACGAGGGGCTCTTGATTTACGAGTGCCGCTGAGTACCTCCGTGGAAGTGGCCAGCGGGAAGGGGGTGAGGGAGACGACGCCGTACTCGGTGCACCTGGGGCCCGAAGGGAGAAAAAAAGAGCCGTGGACACGTGTGAGCGCCAGAGGAGGTGGCCGACACTTCCTCGCCACGCCTGGCCTCTCGCACTGGAGAAACGGGGAAACAGTCTGTCGGGTTGACCCAGTCTCCCTCAAACTGCCACGGGGGCTTCGTGCATCATCATCCCTTCCTGAGTGGTCCTGCCTGCCTGTCGGAGCCCTCCCTTCCCCGCCCCGAGGTGCCCTTTGGCGCAGGCACCCCAACTCAGCCCTCCTCGTCTTGCCCCTGTCGCCCCCTCGCCTCACAGCCTCCCATGGGGTCTCTAAGGCATAACTCTGAGCCTATCACTCCCCTGGGCAAAACCAGCCGGCTCCTGGCCGTGGCCGTGACGCACGACAGAGAACCCAAGGAAGAGTGTGGGACTGGCCTTCCAGAGACCAGGCTGGCCCTGCCTCTGCAGGCCTCCCATCCCCATTTCCCCGGGGAGAGGGGGGCAGGGTCGGAAGTCACGGGATGTGCCACGGTGCATTTGTCCCTTTTACAAACCTTTCTCAGAAACCCCAGCCGCTGCTTTCATTTCGCTGACCAGATAGATCTGGGACACGGGGCCGCCTCTGGCTGCGAGGCCAGACACACTGAGGCCCAGAGCAAATCGTGTCCCATTAGAAAAGGGCAGATTGGCCATTAGGGAGGCACCCAGGAGGCTCAGCCCTGCTACGTGACTGGGCCCGGTGGCCCTCTCCAGCCTCCTCGCTGCCGCAGCGAGCCACACTGCTCCTCCTTCCGCCTCCCTCCCCCCTCTGCCCGCGGGCCTCGGTTACACCTGCTCCCTCAGCTCCAGCCCCACTGTCCCCTCCGTGGCCCGGTAGGCTGCTGCTCTGCTGAGACTTCAGGCATCTCCAGGGGACTCTCCCGAGCCCAGCAGGATAGACAGGAGCGTTTCTCCGGTGAAATGCCACGCAGCTGTTAACAAAAACGGGGCCAATTCGAGCACACTGATAAGGGAAAGGTCTCTGTTTGTGAGTTGAACTGTGTCCCTCAAAAGAGATGTTGAAGTCCTCAGCCTCAGTCTTTGCTGATGTTATTAGCCAAAGCGAGGTCCTGCTGGGGTAGGGTGGGCCCACAGGCCAATGACGGTGCCCTTCTAGCAAGAGGAGAAGACAGAGAGGCCCAGGGGGACGGCCACGCGAAGACAGAGGTTGGAGCGGTGTGTCCACAAGCCGAGGGTCACCAGCCACCACCAGGCAAGGAGGGATGCTCCCTCGGAACCTCGAGAAGGAAGCTCACTGCTGCCACAGGATCCCAGACTTCTGGCCTCCGAACTTGGAGAGAATAAACGTCAGTTTCGGTCACACAGCACGTGGTATTTTGTTACGGTGGCCCAGGGAAACTACTGCAAGTTCACCGTCAAGTGGAGACAGCACAGAACGGTCAGCACCCAGGTCACGCTTCCCGGGGAGTGCGTGTTCCCACGTACTGGCTCCGCCCTCCCGGAGCTGCCCCCCCGGGAGCCGGAGGCCGCCCCTGCCTGGGCCAGGGAGGTGGGGACGGGCTTCCCGCTTCACAGCACAGTCCGGTTCCGTTTACATTTGTATTTTTTTTTACCACGTGAACACATTACTTACTCCAAATAAATATAAATTCAAAACAGGGAGAAGATGAGATGGCAAATTCATAAAAAACCCACACCCCTCCCAGCCCTTCCTCCTGCCCGATTTGCCGGTAATGTTGAACCCTCTGCACTTGGGGCAGTTTTTGGCATCTGCCCGGTCTCTTTCTGAGGAAACAGAAGTGAGAGAGGCCAGGGGGCCCCGCCGGGGGAAGGTGCTGCCTGGGCCGCCGGGCTGGGGGGCCGCTGGGTTAAAGGAGCCTGTGAGGGTGCCTGAGAACACCCCACCCTGGGGTCACCAGCCAGCCTCCGCCGCAGTCGAGCTCAGTGTCGCGGGCTGATGCGGGGGACCGAACAGGGTGTAAAGGCACAGGAGAGCTGACGGCCCTCTCTCGGGCCCTTCCTTGAAGTCAGGCAGAAGCTTCTTGGCTCAAGCAATTGAGAAGCAAAGAGACTGCTGGCTGGTAGCTGTCGAGACTCAGGGCGCCCAGAACTGCCTCCCGGAAGGTGAGAAGTGAGGGTGGGCGGACAGTAAGACACCCCTTAGGCAAAGAGGCCTCCTCCTGGGAGCCCTCACGGGCCTCTCAGGCTGGGGTAGGTCTAATCTCAGATGGACAGATCCATTCACTTCTCAGAGCTCCACTCAGACCTCCCCTCCTCCAGGAGGCCGTTTCTGGCCTCAGCGAGTGTCCCCTCTCTGTGCCCTTACCACACCTCGGTACCCCGGAGGGGCTCACAGCACACAGCGCCTGGCCAGCCTAGGGGGAGGGTGCACAGGGCGCAGGCTGGGAAAACTGCTGGGAAATCGCAGACATCTGGGAGCATTTGCTGAATGGCTGAGACTTCGGCATGTTTGTGAGTTTACCCACCTGATAATCCTCATGCCTCCGGTAGCCCCATTTTGCAGACGGAGAAACGGAGGGTCTAGATGTACCCCGGAGCCTCCCCCGGTCTCGGGCTGCCATCAGGGCCCCAGAGCCCAGACCCCACCAAGCCGGCCCGAAGCCCCTTCCTCTGGGATACACAAACAAGGCCATGCCTCTTAAGAAAACAAAGAATATTTTATTCCTTCAGCGGTTTCTATACAGCAATGACACCACGAGAATAGGATTAGAGTCTGGTCATCCTTGACCCCAGTCTGCCTCCTGGGAGAACGTATCGCATGGCCCAAGAGGCTGAGCTCCACTCAGGGCAAAGGAGGCCACGGTCCTTTCCAACCTGTGCAAAACCATCCGCCTCCCTGTCCAAACACACGGCCACGCTGTTCCAGATGTGCTGGGGCTGCCCCAGGCTCACAGTCCCAGGAGCACAGGCTCGGATCCCGCTTGGCCCAGAGGGGCCCACACCGGCCACACCTGTGCCCACGAACAGCCCTTCCTTTGTGGCCTCATGGGAACACCAAGCACGACTCCCTGGGAGAGACCTCATTTGCTGGGGAGTGGGGATCTTCCTGTACCCACGTCCCCGATGACCGCTGCACACCCTAGGGAACTGGCCAGTGGTAGGGGGCCAGAGCCGCACACAGCAGCTGACCCGTGTCCCCGTTATATAGACGGGCAGCCTGAGGACTAGAGGGTGGCAAGCCCTCCCCGCTCCGCAGCGCGACTTAACTGTCCATCTTCCGTCCCGGTGGCCAGTGGCTGGTCCCCCAGCCCCTAGGCTAATACAGAGCCGCCAGCCGGCCCCAAGCTTCTGAGCGGGTCCCCCAGGTCACCCTCCAGTGGGAGTGGCAGCAGTAACGGCGTTCCCAGCCGTGCCAACCGGAGAAGCTGGGGGGTGCCGGCAGAGTATTCTGGGACACCAGGAGTTACGTGGGGCTGCCTCTCTGTCCCTAACAGAGAACGGACAGGTGGCCAAGAAGTGTCCCTGGGGCTCTGCCGGGTGGAGTTAGTCACTGGATAGCCCACGGGTGGGTCATCAAAGACCCCGCGGTGGTGTCGACCCGGACCCCAGGAAAGGGCTGGAGTGTCGGCTGGGTTTCCGGAAGACTCCCCAGGTGACAGCAACGGGCTCGGAGCTCGCGGGGCGCCACCTCCGCGCTCGGGGAGTGCACAATGCGGGTGTGAGGCCCCCCATTTCACGGCCGAGGACACCGCGCACGTCAAGCCTGCGGCCAAGGGCGCCCCTCGCCGGCGCGTGGGATCCAGCCCGGGCCCGATGCGGTCCGGAGCCCGGGACGCTCCCGCGCGCCGGCCTCACAGGCTGGAGGGCTGGGCCAGGCCGGGCCCCGACGGGGCGGGCACAGCGTCGCCCTCGGGCCGGGCCTCGGGGCCGCGCGCGTACGTGAGCACCACGGTGACGGTGGCGAAGGTGGCGGCGTTGACGGGGAAGGCGCGCAGCAGCGTGGACGCCAGCCCGCGCGTGAAGACGCGCCAGCCCTCGGCGCGGTAGCTCTGGCGCACGCAGTCCACGAAGCCGCCGTAGCGCGGGGCGCCCCGCACCCCGTCGGCCTGCAGCCGCGACTTGACCACGTCCACGGGGTAGGTGGACAGCCAGGACACGATGCCCGACGTGCCGCCCGCCAGCAGCAGCTTGGGCACCAGCAGCCGGTCGCCGGGCTCGCAGCCCAGCGCGCGCGTCAGCACGTCGTACGAGAGGAAGTAGACGCCGAAGCTGGGCGTCTCGCGCAGCAGGGTGGAGGCCATGCCCCGGTTGACGCCGCGCAGGCCCTCCTGCCGGTAGATGTGCGCCAGGCAGTGCAGCGAGCCGCGGTAGGTGCGGGCCGGGCCCGCGTCCTGCAGCTGCAGCCGCGTCTTGGCCAGCTCCATGGGGCAGCAGATGACGCACTGGATGGCGCCCGCCGCCGCGCCGGCCAGGAACTGGTTCAGCGGCGTGTCGCGGCCCAGCGCCCGCAGGGTGTTGCCCTGCACGCCGAACACCAGCGCGTTGATGAACGTGAGCCCCATGAGGGGCGAGCCCAGGCCCTTGTACAGGCCCAACACCTGCGGGGCACACAGACGCGCGTCAGGTGCGCTCCCGCCTGGGGCCTGGGGAGGGGAGGGGAGGGGGGTGGGGAGAGGGCGGCCCCAGCCCAGCCCGCGGGTTCGGGAGGACCAAGCAGAATCCTGCCAGAACCAGTGTCCCCGATGTCCGAGGTCTGGGCATTCACACCTTCCCATTTCCGAAGTGCTGATCTGCCCGTAGTCCCGCTGACACCTTCGCTTCCAGCTCTGTGGTCTGGGGCCCAAAATGTCCTAGAGGCTGGTGTCCCGGGGCCACCCTCATCCTCCCCTCCCCCCACCTCCCAGACCCAGGCCACTCACACTCTCCTGCTTGACGATGGACTGGAAGCAGTGCAGGGTCCCTCGGTACTGAGGCCTCTCCATGCTCTGGACCTGCAGCCGCACCTGGAAGGACAGGGCCCCGTGAAAGGTGGGCGGGCGGGGCTGGAGCTCTCCTGGCTGCCGCGGCCCAGCACTCGGGACAGCCCAGGAGGCTCCCTCTCCAGGAGCGCCAGGGAGCCAAGCAGCCTTCTGTGGCTTTTGGGATTCCAGGATGGGGCAGAGCCAGGCGTCCTTGCCTCTTCAGTGACGGGGTGTCCGTGGGCAAACTGCACAGGGGGTAGAGGGTCCCCAGGATCTCAGACGTCCCAGGCTTCTTGTGGCAGTTGTCTCTGCACGATGCACCTCCCCAGACTTCCCCACTGTCCCGGTGGCACACCATGGCCCCTGCCGAGGGGGCTTCTCACCTAATTCTTATCACTCAGCTCCCCTCGTCAGGGGCTGGCAGTGCCTCCATGGGTGTTAAAGGCAAGGAGGCTCGGATGCTGAGGGATCGTGATTTCTGCCAGTAGCCCCTTGTGCGGATAGTGGTCGTGAGTTCACAAAGCAGGAACAGGAGAGGAGCTCATGGCCTCCTTAGCGACCGCAGGACCTTGTCACCACCTTCGGGGCCTGGGGGCTCACGCCCAGCCACCCTTGGAGCCCTGTGGTCCAGAACCTCTTACTGTGAAAAAAGTGTTCTCGATTGACCCCAGAGCTTATCTCTGGGATCGATGCTCAGGCCCCATGGCTCGGAGCGGGAGCACATTTCCTGAACTTGGAATCCAGGTCCCGGGGGTTGGTGGGGGGAGCTAGGTTAAGTCACGTTCTCAGGAGCGGACTCAGCAACCATCACCACAGCCAGGGCCATGGCACGAATGCCACTCTGTGCCTGGCAGCACCAGAAGGCCTAACGTTGGAATCACCAGCCGAGGTGCGTGCGCTTGTCCCTCCCATTTCAAAGATGGGAAGACTGAGGCTGAGATGTTTTGCAACTCCGCCCAGGCTGTCTGTCCTCTGCAGCGACATGGGCAGCTCAGCTGTGTTGGTGGGGGCCAGAGTGTGTGTGGGGGGTGCTGGCCGGTGAGAGCCCTCCAGTGGGCCTTCTACGGCTAAGTGCACTTACAAAAGAAGGTTTTCTAAGAACACGAACGTACCATCTCCGCACAGGAGGACCTCTGCGGCTGGTGGCCACGGCCCCCAGAGGCGCTGACCACCGAGCGCACCCTGTGGCTGGCTGCTGCTGCCGGCTCTTGGTGGGGGGAGGGGTGGATTTTCAGAGAAAGGCAGAAGTGCTTGTCGAACAGTGATCACACAGGACCACCTTGAGCGCCGCTCTGGGTGGTTTTTGTGCCGTGAGGGCTTTTCGTTTTCCCTTCCGTGGTCTGACATCCCACCTGGAACACTTCTCTCTCGCGCGCAGCCCCCAACATGGGCACTGAGTGGGCCGTGGTAGCAGAAGTGACAGGAAGTACAGCCGTCCCCGCTGTGGGTTGCGCTTTCCTTCAGACACCTACCTGGACAGCGGCTTCCAGTCTTTGCGGCTCGGACTGGCTCAGGCCCAGGCTCAGGCCGGGCTCGGGTCCCACAGGGAGCGCAGAGGCCCCTCTCCCCTTGGTTTCTGACCCCCGGACCTGGGACGAGTGCTTGCTGGCCAGGTGTCTTGGGGGACTAGGTTTGGGGGTGAAATGGGGCCCAGGTCTTGTAATATCTAGAGTTGAGGTGAACGTTTTGGGGTGACGGGATCTCGGGTTGGTGGACCCGCCCCCGGACAAGTGGTGATTGTCTCACACGCCCAGAAGGGCTCCCAGCTCTCCACGCGGCTGAGAGACCCCACCCGGGTCCACCCGGGGATCCAGCCCACCCGGATCCCCGCCCCACGACCTGCGCTGGGCCAGGTTCACCTGTCCCCTGCTCCTCAGGGAGGGGACTCGGGGGGTGGGGAGGAGGGGCGTGGCAGGGTGCAGTTCAGGCCCAGGATCAGGTTCGGCGAGGACAGAGAAGGGTCCGGTTCACCTGGTCTACTTACTAGCGCTCTCCAGGGCGAGGCTTAAGCTCACCTACAACAAAGTTACACTTTTGCTAGGACGGAGGCAGCCCCTAGCTCAGAAAGTAAAGGCCATTAAAGCAACACAAAATTTCAACAGCACGCCTGGGCGTGGAGCCCCCGGGGCCAGCCCCCACCTCCCATCCCCGCCCCCGCCCTGGGCTGGCCACTGGCCGGTGAAAGTGGTTTTACCCCCAGCGTCCCTGATTACAGTCGTGTCTAGTCAGTAGGACAGAAAACTACCTTCGGACAGAAACAGGTGTGAAGGTAGTGTGTCTGAGGACAGGGGCTTGATTCTGGGAGAAGAAGAGGAAAGCCAAATCTTGGACTCAAATCCCAGCCCAAGGGTCTGGGAACACACAGCGGATGTCCCAGCCATGAGACAGCATGAACCGACGTGGGACACGGGTGTCCCCTCGCGCATTCTGGAGCATAAGTCCAATTACATGAGGTTCGGGAAGAGGCAAACGGGACCATGGCATGAGAAGTCAGGAGAGTGGGGGTGCCTGGCTGGCTCTGTCGGAAGAGCTCTGGATCTTGGGGTCATGAGTTCGGGCCCCACACTGGGCACAGAGCTTACGTTAAAAAAGAAGTTAGGAGAGTGGATGGCCAGAGAAAGGGCAAGCGTTGCTGGCAGGACTGGGGGGCTCCTGATGGGGGGAGGGGACATTGTTCTGCTTTCCCAGGTGTGTGCTTCATGATGATTCACAGATTTGTACCCTTAGCATGCGTGCACTTTTCTACATGTGTCAAATTTCAGTTAAAACAACCACGACCACGGGGGCGCCTGCGTGGCTCAGTCGATTAAGTGACCAACTTGGGCTCAGGTCATGATCTCACGGTTCGTGGGTTCGAGCCCCGCGTCGGGCTCTGTGCTGACAGCTCGGAGCCTGGAGCCTGCTTTGCATTCTGTGTCTCCCTCTCTCTCTCTGCCCCTCCCCTGCTTGCACTCTGTCTCTCAAAAATAAATAAGACATTAAAAAAAAAAACAAAAAAAAAAAAACAACAAAAAAACCCACCACAGAGCTATTAAAGGAAATCCCCCTTTTGCTAAAAGCAAGGAATATATATGGGTCTGAGTACATTTCTGCTCAGATTTCTAAACAGAAATCTGAACAAGGGTTGGGGAAGGGTCTATATGAAGGACTTTTTTTCTTTTTAGTTTATATGTCTCTATGATGGTTAAAACTTTTTTCTACAGCCTACCTTACTTTTGTAATAGAAAGCCAACCAAGAAAATGTGACGGAGAGGGTGAGATCCTGAAGGAGGTGTACAAAACGTGCAAAAAGATTTGTCAGTATAAGGCACTAATTGGCTTTTCTACATTTTCCAATTTCCTTTTAATGAGAATGGTTTAACTTTCATAATGGAAAATAGCCAGTAAAAAAGAATGGCCATTAGTAATACAGCATTACATTAAACCAAATGAGTGTACCAGCCCGTAACTAGAATGAGGGGTCACCACCATTGGGTGACAGTGGTGATTACTGGGGACGGGTTTTTCCTCTCCATAAGAAGACTGGGGCTCCTGGGTGGCTCAGTCGGTTGAGCGTCTGGCTCTTGATTTCAGCTCAGCTCATGGTCTCATGGTTCGTGAGTGAGTTCAAGCTCTGAGTCGAGCTCTGCGCTGACGGTGCGGAGCCTGTTTGGGATTCCCACTCTCTCCTCCTCCCTCTCCCCCTCTCTGCTCCTCCCCTGCTCCTGCTCTATCTTTCTCTCACTCAAAAATAAATAAACATTCAAAGAGATTGGCTTTGGGGCGCCTGGGTGGCTCAGTCGGTTAAGTGTCTGACTTCGGCTCAGGTCACGATCTCCCGATTTGTGGGTTCAGGCCCCGCATCAGGGTCTGTGCTGACTGACGGCTCAGAGTCTGGAGCCTGTTTCGGGTTCTGTGTCTCCCTCTCTGCCCCTCCCCCACTTGCGCTCTGTCTCTCTGTCTCAAAAATAAACAAACATTAAAAATATTAAACAAAAAAAGAGATTGGCTTTTTAAAGACAGGTTTGCCTAGATGTGATGCTGCTGGGCCACAGTGGCCAAAAAAAAGTCACCGAATGGATTTCTTCAAAGACCTCCCTCCAGGCGCAAGCTAAGGGGGTCCAAGGAGAGGAACCCGGTGGGGTGGAGAGGCTCCTGCACCCAAATCACCCAGGGGCTTAGAGGGACAGAGACCCCAGGACAAAGTACTCCCAGCCTGGGGGCACTGATGAGGGGGCCCAGCGGGAGCCTCAGCCTGGGTGGGGGGGGCAAGGGCTAGCTGAAGGGGCCTGGGGCTGCCCAGGCTGAGTCATAGCTCAGAGAGGCGAGGCCCCCGCAAAGCTGGGCTGAGGAAGTGAATCGAGAGTCACTTCTTGGCTGGATACAGAGGCATTTACAACATGTGACCACAAGCATAACGTGGACAGTGCCAGGCTGCCCTGGGCTGCTCTGGCCTGTGGACGGGCTTCACAGGACGGCCAGCTAGGCAGTGCACAGGCAGCTGTGCGGACAGGCTCTCGGCAGGCCTGTGTAGGGCAGGGGTCGCCGTGTGGCAAGAAAGCGTGGCCCTTCCGCCTCCCCCCTAACTTGCATACGATGGGTTGGAAGAAAATCTGTGCTCTTCAGAACTGGCCTTTCACGCAACCCAAACTATACTGTTGAGCACAGGGCACCACGACGGCCTCCGTAATCTTGCCTGACCCCTCAGTTTGCCGGCGAGAATGCTGGGCCGAGAGGTCAAGCAACTGGCCTGAGGTCACACAGCAGATTGGCTAGCCGGAGGCCTGGGCTGTACAAGGCCTAGGGCAGAACTTTTAAGGCCAGAGCCAATACTTAAAGCTAGGCCCTCATGCCTGTGCCAGAGGAAACCCCAGCCCCTGAGTTCCTAGTCCTTTTCCTGGCCAGCGACCGTCTTGGCTTCTGCTGAAAAAAGAGGGGACAGGAAGTGATCTCAACCCCAGCTAGGGATGACATCCTTGCCTTGGCTCTGCCCTCGCTCCAGCAGGATGAGGTGCCAAGTTCAGTGTTTACGGTGGGACACAAGACCCCAGCAGCAGGGAGAGACTCCGATTTGGGAATTTCCAGCTGGAGGACGTGGATTTCCTTCGTTTCTGTTTTGAGCATCTGACCGCCTGGACCTGGACAGTTTATCGACGAGAAACTGGCTAACTGAGCACCTGGCCCAGGGCCACACACGCCACACAGGTGGACGCCAGCCCTCGGGAAACACTCTGTTTCGTGCCAATGATGGCCACGCGCGAAGATCACGTTCATGGGAAATACTGGCCAGCTCTGGCTTTTCTGTATTTCTGTATTTTCTCTCTGAACTGCTCTTTCTTTCAAGAAGATGTCTGGGGGCGCCTGGGTGGCTCAGTCGGTGGAGTGTCTGACTCTTGGTTTCAGTTCAGGTCATGATCTCACGGTTCGTGGGTTCAAGCCCTACATCAGGCTCCGTGCTGATGATGCGGAGCCTGCTTGGGATTCTCGCTCCCTTCCTCTCTGCCCCCTACCCCACTCATGCTCGCTCGCTCTTAAAAAAATAAACAGACTTAAAAAAAAAAAAAAGATGTCTGGGGGCGCCTGGGTGGCTCAGTCGGTTGAGTGTCCGACTTCAGCTCAAGTTACGATCTCACGGTCCATGAGTTTGAGCCCCACGTCGGGTCGTCTGCTGCCAGCGCAGAAGCTGCTCTGGATCCTCTGTCCCCCTCTCTCTTCCCCTCTCCTGCTCGTTCTCTTGCTCGCTCTCAAAAACAAATATTTTTTAAAAAGGGGGGGGTCACTGGAAAGGGGACCCCAGCCGTCCCGGCCCTGCGCATGTCCAGTGTCTGCCCCTCCCCAAGGACCTGAGAGTAAACTGTGACAAGAGACTCACCTTGACTGTGTCAAACGGGTGTCCCACGAGCACGCCTGCCACACCTGGGGGAAGAAAGGGGCATGTCACCCAAATGCCTCAGAAACCTGTAGCACAGGGGTCTTCCTGCAAGGACTGCATGGGAGCCACGGGACTGGAGGGGAAAAAGCCGTTTATCAAGCACCTACTGTGTGCCAGGCACCCTGTGGGCTCCTTCATCCTCATGCCTGCACGAGCAGTGGGGGTGTGGGGGGATGACATCCCTGAGGTCAAGCCTGGATCTGTCCAACCCAACGCTGGGGTCTCTCCAGCCCCTGCTTCCCACTGCACTTGACTGGTCCGTGTGCCTGAGGACAGCTGGCCCCCGGAAGCCGCACACACTAGTTCTGAGATGGTCCCGTTGCTCCAAACACCTCCTGGTGTGGCGGGGGTGGGGGGGGGGCCAGAGATTGTGGACTTGGGGTCAGAGGGCCACCCAGATTTGACTCTTCCCTCCGCCACTCACCAGCTGGCCAAGCTCCCAAAGGATTCGGGGTCTGTGGCTCACTCGCCTTGCCTGTGCAGGTGAGAGCATCAAGTCCCCCCCCACACACCCCCCAAAACTGACCCAGGGCCCAGGCAGCACAGGCACTGGTTGGCCACTCCCTTCCCCGCGTGGGAGCCGCCTGGGACCCGGGGAGTTAGCTCGGGACTTTGTGATCACGTGCAAGGATGCGTCGGTCCAGCCTCTGCCAAAACCCCAAAACCTCAGGGGACGAAGGCTCATCACTCTCCACATTGGCTTCTGAACACTTTTCTGAGTCCTGAGTGCTGTTCAGGTGTAACTATCGCTGGGAATCAGGCACCTCGTGACCCCATTCACAGAAGGAGAAAGGGAGGCTCAGTGAGGTGAAGGTGGCTTCGACTCCCACGCTCTCCTCCCTAGAATTTTGTGTGTGAATCTCTTAAAGGTCTGTTACCGCTGGGAGTGTTTATAATTAAGACAGTATTAACGTCTCTACCTGCCGGTCACTGTTCTCAGTTTGGCATGTGTACTAACTCTCCCTCTCACATGTAAAGAAAGGACTATGAGCCCATTTTACAGATGAGGGACCTGAGGCCGAAGGAAGTCGTATGTCCACGCTGCGTGGCGAGAGAGTGGTGAGGCGAGGATTGCAGCCTAGGCCTCCTGGGCCTGGAGCCCTCCTCCTTCCCCGCTCACCTCTCTTGCCCCCCGTTGGGGCTGCTCATCAGGGTGGTGGGCGCCCAGCGGTTAGCGGGAGTCACCGCGCCTCTTTACAACTTGCGTGTTGTCGTGCGTCCCCCTCACCTTGTCTCACGCTTTGGACCTTAGGATCCGCTGTGTTTGACGCGAACTTGGCCAGTCCCGCTTTCCTTCTGGTTGCGCGCGCCTGGCATGGTTTAGTGACGGTTAATTTTCAACCTGGTCCTACTCCCTTGTTTTCGATGCTCCTGGAAGCGAGCTCCCGCTCTCCGCCGCTCCCGTCTGGAGGCGCCTCCGGTTCTGCCGAGGCGGGACATCTGACACGACTCCATCTCATTTTACGTGAATGGCTCATTTCTTCCCTTTGTCTTTCTACGTGTTGGCTGCTTCGGGCCACCCGCCACTTCTCCGCCTTCTGCTAGTGTCTAAGTTCGGCTAAAGGTTACTTCTTGTTTCTTACTTTTAATCATTATGTGGAAACAGGACAAGAACCGTCACCACCACCCCCCCCCGAAGGCTTTCTCTGCCCCCCGCCTTGCTGCCCTCCCCCTCCTCCTCCCCCCGCCCAATAAGAGCCGCCCCAACAAGGTTTCCAACTCTGATAGCTTCCTCTTCTACCCCGTTTAGACCCCATGAGATTCAGAACTGTTCCCTCACTTCCTCCCCTCTACCCCCTTCTTGGGGTCTCTACCCTGATCAGTTGCCATTTTGTTGGAGCCTTTCTTGATTACTCTCCTCGGAGGTTAACACATGAGGAAACGGCCTACAGAGTCTATTTCTTTAACACCATCCGGGAACAACGGTCCTGTGCTCTGGTGAGGCTCCCAGGCCCAGGCCATTAGGGTGGCCGTGTCCCAGAATCTTCTCGCTTCTGGTGCCACAGCTGAGAAATCCATTGCCGGTACGTTTTTTGCTCCTTGTCAGTAATTTATGCATTCTATCGGGAAGCCTCTGAGATTTTATCTGCAGATTTCAGGAATGTCACCAGGAGATGCCAAGGGTGTGTCTTTTTTTTTTTTTTTTTTTTTTTTAAAGTACCCCTGCCTGGTACACCAGCCCTTTCTCTCTGCACACTCAGGCCTTTTTTCTGATCAGAGGAAATTTCCACTATCGTTTATTCATCGTAATCTTCATCTCCAGACCTTCTTCTCCTTCTGGAACCCCTAACATTCACAGGAAGATGAAAAGACCTCCCCGAGCTGTCTCTTCCCTCAAGACTTCGGTGCCCGTGCCTCTGGTCCTCTGTGACACACTTTGTTTCTATCTTTTGAGATCCACCTTCTCTGTCATAGCATGTTGTGAATTTTCTAAATTTGAAAAGCCTAGTTCTAGAACTTATTTTCTTGGGCTCTGATTTCCCTGGGTTTTAGACACTTGACACTTGCCTGGGGGGTACGCTGTTTGACCTCCCTTCTCTCCAGCTGCGGACCCCTGGGGACCTCCATGCCCTCTGCAGCCAGGCCCAGTTGTGGGGTCCCCAAGAAGCTGGTGCTGGAAATGCTGGGGGTCCCCTTCCTGTGGGTGGCGGGTCCTGGCTCTGGTCCCAGACTTCTCAGGTTCCGCCTTCATCAGCCTCCAGGATGGAAGGGGTAACCACCCTCTCTCCCTCCCCTCCCCCTCCCCCCCCCCCAGCCTCAGCTGGGAGGCCCCCCAAGACCTCCAGTGGCAGCCATTTGCACTGCCACTTGCTCCAGAGGCTGATTTCAATGCCCCCAGGGGAGGGGCTGAGTGCCTTCACCCAGGACATCCCCATTCACAGGAACAGAGTGGGCCTGCCTCCATCAGGGCCCCCAGTCCTGCCAAGCCTTACCCTTTAACCTCACGGGGAAGCCCCTCCAGGCCAGCGCCCCGACAGGACGCTGAGGCACCACAAGGAGATCCTTTTTCCCACCTCCACAGCCAGTGCCCACTGCCCTACACACGGTGGTTTCTCGGGGGCACCGCCGGGCCCTCTGGGGTAGGACTGGGGGGGCGACGGTCCCGGAGGCAGGCGTTGCAGGAGACACTTGGATGGCAGACCTGTCTTCCCCGCACAGGCTTCCCGGCCCCACCACGGAGCCGCGCCTCCGCCTATCCTGGCACGTGGCAGCGAGACCCCCCATTCGGGGCACAGGGTGCTGGTGGGCCCGCAGGCCTGGGACTGACGCCCTGGTGCGGAGCAAAGGCGGACATTCTGCCCTTCCTACCACGTGAGCGCCGGGATGCCGTCAATCAAGGCACCTGTCCCACCTCCCCGCGGGTGAAATTGAACACGTGACCCGACACTCCACCAATCAGAGGTGACGTACCGCTCTCCCTCGCAGGAATCTGAATCTAGAGGGACCCCGGGCCGCCGAGGAGAAGCTCCGTCGACCCCCTGCTCTGGGTCCAGGTCTGAAAGAGCCCAAGCCGAAGTAACGAGGCAGGGGCCTCCAGGGCCAGGCGCTGAGCTGGGGGCGCGGCCCGCGCCTAGTTCCTAGACAGTCCCTCTGCACAGGCTACTTCGTGCCAGGGACACAATCAGGTCACTGTCTCACTAGTCCCTCCACTTCTCAAGGCCAAGGTTTCTCCTGGGTCACATAAGACCAGGAGAGGATCTCAGGGGAGCGGAAGCCGACAACCCTCACAAAGAGGCTTTGTGGCGGCCACTGCCATCCTCACCGGCCTGGGAGACTCAGGCCTCCACTCACAGCAGGGAGGTAGGTGCCGCCAGCAGCCCCAGGCTTGCCCCTGGGTCGGAGTAGGGCAGTTGGGGGTTGGGGGAAGGGGCTGGGGCCCATAGCTCCGCGTGGTGCTGGACCCTGACCTTGCCCCAACCCTGCAGCCTGGACAGGATCCCTCCTAGGTGGGTTCGGCGAGGGAGGGCGGAAGGCATGGCCTTTTGAGCACAGAGCCTACAGTGACCGAACCCGTGTGTCTGTGGGTGGGGTGGGTCCCTAAGCAGGCCTGGCCTCAGGATGAGTTCCACCTCAAACCCCACAGCTCCCAGGACACCCGGGAGAAATCAGAAGGAATCCTGTTCCTCTGGGGAAAGAACCCACATTCCCCAAGAAGTTGGAAAGGGGCTTTGGCTGTGGGGCAGTCCAAGCTCATTGAGCCACCACTGCGGGGTGGGTAGAGGAGGGTTTGGGGGCTCAGGAGGAGCCAGCAGGGGTGGTGGCAGGTGCAGTCACCAGAGCGGGGAGGGGAACAGGGGAGCTGAGCCCCGGATCTGCAGAGGCTGCCCGCTCCTGTCTCCTCTGGCCTGGGCTTGGGAGAAATTCACGCATTTACGAAAGGCCCTGGGGTTCTTCCCCCTTCAGCAGACTCCAGCCCGGTGGTTTCCTGAGGCCTGATTGGGTAACAGGCTGGGAAGTTCTTAAATCTCTTGACACACATCGCTTCCCTGGCACACTGCCCTCCCCACCAGTCTCTTCTTGCCCAGAGCAGGAAGCTGAAATCAGAGGCTTAAATGCCCCAGGCCATTGTCACTCCTCTTCCTCCAGGGTGCCCAACGCCAAGCCCAAGCGGATCAACAGTGAAAGCAATTTCAGGTGCTGGAGGAGGGACATCCACCATCAGAGCAGGACCAGGCCTGGGGCCATGCAGCCAGCTCTTCCGTCAGCTCCTTGGGGAATGACATAACCCGGCTCGCAGTTAATACCCGTTAAATAAATTAACTCTCCAAGTAAAAGCAACGAAGCTAAAGGCCAAACTGGGAAGCGCCCGGCCCGGCTCCATGCCCAGGGTCGTCCCATGGCATATCCTGGGTTGCACACTGACAGCGGCCCTCCCGGGGACACAGGCTTGGGGAGGACCCTAGCAGCCTGGTCTGGGTGAAGGTGCCCCGCACCGGTGACACGCACGCGTGAGCACAGGACTAGCCCACACCGCGCGTGTCAGGCCCACTCCGCCACCCGGGTGGAGACCCCCCGCCAGCAGTTCCCTGAACGGATTAGGGAGGTGAGGCATGCCCAAAGCATGACTCGGCGCCTAGGGGCCGCCGGCGCCCTTCCGGGCCTTCCAAGGCCAGCCCCCTAGGGGGTCTTCCTGTGGCCCCAGCCCCGCCCAGACACCTGCGGGGAAGGGGGTGGAGCCAGCCCCCAACTTCTGGGGCCGTGGGCGCGGGCCGGGGATGCGGGAACCGGGGAGGGAGATGCGCCCGAGGCCTCGCGCGAGCGGGACGCACCGGGCGGCGGGACGTCCTCCTGGCGGTCCCCCACTTGGCCAAGCCACGGTGCTGCCCCGGCGCCCCAGACCTCTCGTCTGGACGAGCCCCGAAGGACTCGAACGCCACCTGCCCTCGCGGACGGCGTGCTAGACGCCCTCCCGGCCTGTTGTCTGGGCACGTCCCCGAGAGCCCCGTGAGACGAGAGCATCGTTACCCCCATGCTTCAGGCGAGGAAAGCCCGGCGCCCGCAGGTGAGCCGGCCTCCCATCCCGCACACGCCTGGCTCCGGCCTCCCGAGATCGCGCGGTCCGGGTGGGCGCCGCCCGCCTGCTTACCCCCAGCGCATCCAGCCAGGAAGTCGAGCGCCATGGCCGGGCCCCCGGCGAGGCTGCCCTTCCTCCTCGTCCTTCTCCTCTGGCCCCTCGCCGGGCTGGTGGCCGTCGGGGGTCCCGCCGGCTCGCACGGTTGGGACTCGGCCTGGCCGCCGCCTCCTGGCGCGGAGCCCGGGGCCAGCCGGGGGCAGGGGGCGGCGGCGGCGGCGGCTCAGAGCGCGGGTCCTCCGCCGGCGCCCGTCCCTGGCCGGCCGGCTCGCTCGCCCTCGCGGCCGTCCGCCCGCAGCCAGTGGTCCCGCACCTCGGGCCGCTCGCCCCGCCCCTCGGGCCGGCCGGCCGGGCTCCCGCGGGGGTGCGGAGCGCAGCCAATGGGCGGGCGAGGCGCGGACAACACCCCGGGCCCTGCGCGCCGCCGCCGCGCCTCATTGGCTGGGCGTGTCCGGGGCGGGCCAGGCGGGGGGTGGACGTGGCGGGCGGGGGAGGCGCACAGGCGCCGCAGACAAAGAGTGTGCTTCGTGCGCCCGCCCGCGCGGCTCCGGAGGGGAGAGCAGCCGGGTGCGCGCGGTGCTGGGACGGTGGGGCTGGGCCCGGGAGCCCGGGGCCTGACGGCGGCCTGTGCAGGGGTGGGAACCTCCCGGCGTGAGCGACACGGGTCAGCTGAGCGGGAGGCGGGGTGTGCTCGCTCTGGACTGGACCCTTGGACCTGGGGCCTGGGTCCGGATCCCGACTCGGCCGCCCAACCTCAAGTCCTTGCCCGTGTAATGGGGACACGGGCGCGTCAAGGGGCGCGGAGCGCCAGGGCCCTGCAAGGCTCCGACACAACTAGCTGTGATACCCCTGGAGCGGCGAATCGCCCCTCCGCCCGCGCGCCCGCCGGGCCCGCACGCGGGGTCCCGGGACGGCGGGGAGCTGGAAAGGGGAAGGGGGCTGTGGGGCGCCCCTCGGGGACGCGCACCTGCCTGCGCGCTGCTGGGCCGCGGAGGGGTGCGGATCCGGGCAGGTTCCTGGACGGGCGCACACAGGCCATCGGTGGCAGGGAGGGCGCCGACGCGGGGCCTCGGGAAGGACTGGGCGAGCCGGCCCAAGTGGGAGGGCGCTGGGCCGCGGGGGACGAGGGGGACGAGGAGGAGCCAGGTCCTGCGCCTGGAGAGTCCCTGAGATTGGCGGTGACAAGGACCCCTCCCTGGTCTTTGGGGGAGTGTCCTGTTCAGCGACGTGTCCTGCCCTCCTTCCCCAGCGCCTTGTGAAGTCTGGACTGTCCGGCTGGGACTCGACTTGGCTGGGCGCTTTCTCCTGCACAATGAGAGTCAGATAACAGCGTCAGGCCTGCAGCTCAACTTCCTTCTTCAAGATTCTGTGGTCAGGACCTGCGTGTTTCCGGATTGCAGACCACAGTTCTTTTATTCTCATGTTACCATTTCTGGAAGAAGGATGGGGATTACAATAGATATGTATCCAGGGTTTTATTCTTTTATTATTTTCAGGTTTATTTTTTTGAGAGAAAGAGCACTTCCGTAGGGGAGGGGAAGAGAGAGAGGTAGGTAGAGAGAAAGAGAGAGACAGAGAGAGACAGAGAAAGAGAAAGCAGGCCCCAGTGCTGTTAGCCCAGAGCCCCAAGCGGGGCTCTGACTCACAAACTGTGAGATCATGACCTCAGCCAAAATCCAAGAGTTGAAAGCTTAACCAGCTGAGCCACCCAGGTGCCCCATATACCCAAGGTTTTAAAGATTATGTATTTCTGCTAGGAGGGGTTTCTCAGGGGTATGTAAGTAGTGATTATGGTGATACAAGGCCGCCAGGGATCCAACGATCATTAGTGGTTTCCTTTGATTCTTCTTAGAATCTAAATAGAACGTTCATTAAGCAGAGACCCAAAGCCAGGTCTGCTGACTCCTAGTCCAGTGCTCGTGATGGCTGGTGGGCCCTGAACTAGGGGTCTGGAGGCCTGGGTTTGAATATCGCCAGCCTCTGACCTCGAGGAGCCAGGAAAACAATAGCATGTGGGCCCCAGGAGAAGCCCAGACCCAAAACAGGGGCAGGAGTTGACTGTGGCTGGAGGCCTCCAAGGCCATGATGATTAAACTTACATCCAGGAGACCCACCCTTACAAACACATTGTCCCTTGGTTGCCACGGCCTCCAGAGGTAAAGCAAAATGCCCGCAGTGTGTTTTGGGGGGCTTGAGTAGAAAGTCAAGTACTTTAATGAGGCAGTGAGTCACAAAGCTATAATGGGGCATTTGATAAGGAAACAAAGATGAGCTACTTTTTTTTTTTTTTTTTTTTTTTGCCTTAAGAGAATGCACGTGCCCTTAAGTTAGTGTCATAATTGAGGCAGGTTGCAGGAGCCCTGATTCCTGGGGGTCAGCAGCCTGACCTCCAGGGGCTCCCATGGCAGTTAGGGAGAGACCAGAAAGAATGAGGAAGTCATCGCAAAGAGTTACACGTGTCCGTCTTTTGGAGCCTGCACTATCACATTAGCGGTTGGGTTCTATGCGTGTTCTGTTTCATTTCCTGAGGATACATTACAGCACAGATATGATGTTTTCAAACTCCTCACCTTCCGCAGAGTCCCAGGCCCCACCCCCATGCCAGGGAAAGCCTCCCTGCAGGGCTCTTCCCAGACCCTAAACTTTAAGTGGCGGTGGGGGGGGGGTCCCAAGGCCAGAGCAGGACAGCCAGTGAGGGAGGGAACGTCACAGGGGACGGAGGTCAAGCCAGGTCACCGTCAAGTACATGGTGCGGTTTCTATTTTGCCCAGCTTTTATCATTTCCTACACAAGACGGATCCAGTGTGGAAGAATTAGAAACACCAGCAGGAAAAGAGGAAAGGAAAATGACCTCTTTTCTCCCCACCCCTGAATCTGCTGGATTCAGTGACAGGGGCTGTTTCAGTGACAGGTGAGGTGGGATGGGGAGGGCAGGACGGTCAACTGGCTCCCCACTCACTTGGACTCGGCGCCCCTGCTCACTTCTCACCTGCGCACAAGGGGCTTGGCTGGTCCTCCCCGTCTACACTGGGGAGTCTGCCACCCCTTCCCACACTCCGCTTTCTTTCAGCTCCCGGAGTGACTTCATTTGTTGCTCTATGTGTTTATCCCCTCTCTTCCCCTAGAATGTAAGCTCCACCAGGGCAGGGACCTTCTCTGTCCTCTTTGTTAACACTAAGCTAGGTGCCCAGTGGGGGACAGAATCATTCAGTGGCCAGAGCCATGGAAGGTGACGGACCCTGGGTGGAGGGGGAGGCAGGCGGGAGGCTCCTCCCGGCCGACAGCCTGACCCTTCTCCAGGGGTGCGTGTTCTGGGAAGAAGGTGAGGGCTGGTGGGGGTTCTGGGTGATAGTTTTTCCTACAGTGTATTTTTAGAGGGGTGCCTGGGTGGCTCAGTCGGTGAAGCATCCTACTTCGCCTCAGGTCATGGCCTCACGGTTTGTGAGTTTGAGCCCCCAGTTGGGACGACGGATCCCCTGTCTCCTCTCTCTGCCCCTCTCCCACTCATACTCTCTCTGTCTCGAAAATAAATAAGCATTACAAAAATAATAACATGTATTTTTAGAATTAAAAACTTCGGAAACAAAGTTTCTCTCCTCCAGGCTGCAGTGGGCCCCGATAAGGAGGAGCCTGAGAGAGGGGCAGGATGGGACCTGGGTTGGGATGTGTGTGCATGTGCGTGTGCGTGTGTGTGTGTGTGCAGAGCCAGAACCCTGCCCGTCTGCTTTGACTCGAAAGCAGGGATCAGCCTGCCAGCTCTGGCAGGGGCTGAGCGGGCAGCTGAGGAGCCAGGCCTGGGTGAGGGGAGTGGGGCCCTGGCCCGTTCTGCCCTATGGCCCCAGCCACAGGCTCCCCACTCTAGACCTCCGGCATGGAGCCTCCCAGAAATGTGGCTAAGACACACCTCACCAGACCTAAGGAATCAGACTTAGGGAGCAGGGGGGCTCGAGACCTGCATTTATTTTTTTAAGTGTATTTATTTGTTTTGAGAGAAAGAGAGCATGCGGCAGTGAGAGAGGGGCAGAGGGAGAGGGAGCCGGAGAATCTCAAGCAGGCTCCTGCTGTTGGCGCAGAGCCCTGACCCGGGGCTTGATCCCACGGACTGTGAGCTCGTGACCTGAGCTGACATCAAGAGTTGGACACTTAACTGACTGAGCCCCTCAGGCGCCGAGAAACCGGCATTGAAAGTGGCCCCTTCCGGGGCTTTTAGGTGGCTCTGGGGGCCGCAGGTTGAGACTGTCTCCAAGGACAGGTTCGGGAACTTGACTTCTGCAGTCTCAACTTGGGCCCCTCCTGGCTGCGTGACCCTGTGAGCCTTCTTGGCCTCGGTTTCCTCATTCGTAAAATGGGTTCAGGAGGATCCTAGGGACCAGAGCAACTCAAAGAGCCCCACGGGGCAGGTGCTTTTGTAGGAAATGGAAGAGAAGAGTTGACTTAATTATTCAGCTGAGGTATTTGGGGTTTCTTACAGGCATTTTCAAGTGTCCAGCTGGGGAGGGGAAACTCTGGCCCCAGAACTTCTGAAGGCCGCAGCGAGCAGGTCTGGGGGGTGGGGGGCACTGGGGCGTGAGCTGTGGTTGGCTGCCTGGCACTGATGAGAACAAACTACCCTCCAGGTCTCTCCCCCAGCGAGCATGTGGCTGCCATGGGGCTGAGCCTCCGCCCCTCTTATCCCATCCACTCTCACAGAGACTCACCCCCCCTCCCCCCGACTAAGCGAGTCTTTCTACTCTGGGCCTCAGAGGCTGAAGGGCCTGGGACCCCTTGGAGACAGGCAGCCACTGTCCTCACAAGTTCATGGTGCCCAGAGTTCTCTTGTTAGGTAGACTTGAAACGATTTGCTTGAATTGAGTCAACCCCAGAGTTGCCACCATGCTGTGTGGGCCTCTTGCATATTCATTTCCACTGGAAATTTTATAGTTTTCCCCAGGGCTGCCTCTCCAGGTGAGCTGTGGGCCTCCCTTGTGCTGGGCACCAGCCCCAACCCACTTGGCTTTGGAGTGACCAAGAGACTGGAGCGAGGGAGGCTCTGGCCAGATAGTGTTGTTTAAGTTTATTTATTTTGAGAGAGAGAGAGAGAGAGAGAGAGAGAATCCCAAGCAGGCTCTGCACTGTCAGCACAGAGCCTGATGTGGCCCTTGAACCCACGAACCGCGAGATCATGACCTGAGTCGAAGTCAAGAGTCGGACTCTTAACCCACTGATCCACCCAGGTGCCCCGGCTCCGGCCAGGTTGTGAGATGACCAGAAACTCAAGATGGGAATGATATAAATAAACGCAGGGCAAATGCTTCAAGTATAAAAATAGAGCCTGCAGGGGGCCTGCCCCAGAGTGCCGGACCTGGGGGCCCCAGCGGTGGTCTGCAGCTTGGATCGGGCCATCCGGTCAGGAGAGAGGAGCTGGGCGGAGGCGCCCAGCCAGGTGAGGCAGACAGCATGTGCTTGCCGCCCACTCGGAGGTCGTGTGGCGCACGGACCTCCTGGAGCCCACCCTCTGGGCTGGCGCTGGGGCCCCGTGAGAGCCCGCCTGGCTGTGCCCTCCCTGGGGCCACACACCGTCTGGTCTGGGGGACGAAGGAGCAGACCGCCCACCCGGGGGGAAGGCCTGTGTGAGGGGCGGGCATCCGAGGGCAGTGGCCAGAGGAGGGCAGTGTGTCTCCACCTGGGCCGTGGTCCCGGTGGCAGGGTGAGCTGGAGTTGACACCACGGAAGGCGGGGGACGGCGTGGCGGCGGACAGAGAACGACGCACACGGAGCCCAGAGGCGCGTGGGGACAGTCCGATGTGGCAGGCAGGCCCTCGGGGAGGACAGACGCGGGAGGAGCCTGGGGCAGCTCCAGAAACAGGCGGAGGAAGGGACAGAGAGAAAGCCTGCAGCATCCTAGAATGCAGAATCCTGGAGCTGGAGTCCCCCCTGTTCCAGAACCTCTCCCTGAAGGAAGGGCCTTGTGCCGCCGCCCGGCCAGGCAGCATCTTCCTGGAGCCGCTTCATGTGGACGGTCCCTCGTCTCCCACCTGCCTTGCTGCTTTGGGCTCTGCTCTCTGGAGTCCTTGTCCTCGGTCCCCCGGGTGGCACGTGGGGCTGGCTGGGGGCCACTCCCTGCTGGTCCAGTGGGGGGGTGGGATGCCCGGTCGCCTGAGCTCCTGGGAGTCCCTGCCATCTTCCCCGAGCAGCTCAGCTGTGCCCCCCCTTCCTGGAGGCCTCTGTGACCGCCCCAGTGGAGACTGGCTTCTCTCTGTGACAGCCTGGCCACACCTACCCGTTTCCATCCCTGGCTCTCTGTGGCGGCTTGAAAACACGTCCACTAATTCTCCTAGACTCCCTACTTCCTAATGTGCCTGTCACTGAGTGTGGGGCTACAGTGAGTGACTCACTTCTAGTAAATAGAAAATATTCACTGGGTCGGGGGGGGGGGGGTGCACCTGGGTGGCTCACTCGGTTAAGGGTCTGACTCTTGGTTTCGGTTCGGGTCATGATCTCGCGGTTCATGGGTTCGAGCCCCGCGTCGGGCTCTGTGCCGACAGCTCGGAGCCTGGAGCCCGCTTCGGATTCTGTGTGTCCCTCTCCGTCTGCCCCTCCCCTGCTCCTGCTCTTTCAAAATGAGTAAAAATCTCTCAAAAATACACATTTAAAAAAAATTTAGTAAAAGAAAAAATATTCGCTGGGAATGACATTGTGTCACTTACAAGACGGTCACCGAGGCATTGTGGCCGCCCCCTTTCTCTCCCTCTTGGATCACCAGCTCCAGGGGAAGCTGGGAGCCATGTGGGGACCAGTCCTGTAGAGAGGTCCCTGCGTTGAGGAACCGAAGCCTCCAGCCGACAGCCACACGAGAGAGTCACCTTGGAAGGGGGTCCCCCTAGCCCCGCGTCAGGCCTTCAGATGGTGCAGCCCGTGCCCACGGCTTGACCGCAGCCTCGCGAGAGACCCTGAGCCACAGCCAGCCAGCCAAGCTCTCCCCCGATTCCTGACCCTCAGAAACTGCGAGGTAATAAATATGTGGCATCTGAAGCTGCTAAGTTTGGGGATAATTTGTTATGCGAGAATGGATAGTATATACTCCCCAGCTGGGCCGGGCCTGCAGGGGGGCGAGGGTAGCATCTAGGCCACTTCTGGACCCCAGTGCCCAGCACGAGGCCTGCACGGGAACACGCACGCCGGAATGGGCGGGTGAACGAGTGCCTGCCTGGCAGAAGGCTTCAGGCTTCAGGTCCCGCTTTGGAGGGGGCTTCCTGTTCCTCAGTCCAACTCCCTGCATCTTGGATGGGGGGGGTGGGGGATCAGAGGTCACCTTGTTCAGATGCAACACCTACGACCCCGGGCCAGCAACCATCTCAGCCCTTTGGGCCAGTGCACTCCAGGGTTCAAGATGCTTCCCGGGCAAGGCCTGAAGGGGTCGCCACGGTCTGGGAGATGCTGGAAGAGGCGGGACAGGAAGGGCTTGAGCCTTGGCCTGGGTGCCGAGGGAGCAAGAGGCAAGGCCAGGGTGTGGGCAGGGCCGGGCCCGGGAGCTGAAGGGGCCGACATTTCGGGGACTCATCAGCAGCGGGGTCAGGCCTGACGCTGCTGGCCGGCCATCCGAGCCCCACCCCTGCCGCATCTGATTCCTAGCCTCAGGAGCCCCGACGGTCCTTACCTCCCTCGACCCCTGTCCCGGGGTAGCTGTTGTCCCTGTTTGGCGATAGAGAAACTGCATCTAGGAGATTGAGTCCATCGATGTCATCATGGCAGAGCGGGCCTCGAATTCTTCTCCTTGCTGGTTCCCGCCTGCTCTTTGTCTCTGGCCCACAGTGTCCCCGTCTGTCCCGCGGGAGTGGCTCCAGGGGGCCGGGAGCCTGAGTCTGAAGCCTGTGCCAACGTCAGGGGTAAAGGCAGTGCCCGGGCAGGGAGGCGGCGGGGAGCGCTCTGTTACATGCTTTGTAGCTGCTGGGGTGGCCGGTGACACGAGCGGCCTATAATCGCACCAAGTAGAGCCATGAGTGGGGACGGAGGGGATTCACTTGCGAGGGGGGTAAGGGCCAGACATCAGGAGGGATGTCGGCCCTGAGTTTCTGTCAGGGGCCTTCTGAGGGGTCTGGAAGGATGTGGGAGGGTGTAGCTGTGCCCGTGGAGGGGTGGGGGGTGGGGAGGGGTCCACACGTGGCCAGGTAGGGCAGGAGGGTGCCAGGAGGGGCTCTGTCTGGGGCTTGTCCGGGATGTGGGCTGTGGTCAGGCTAGGGAAGAATATGTTTTGTAGTTGTGGTCTATTTTCTGAGAAGGGAGGGAGGGCCCTGTAACCGAGCAAAACAGAGTTCGGGCCAAGTGCAGACACCTGTGAATTTTGTCTGTAAGCTTGGCTGGGGGGCGGCGGGCGGGGGGGGCTTTGACTAGATTCCTTTCAGTAGCCCTGAGGTCCCTCCCTCCCGGGGAGGGGGCCACACAGGCTTAGAGACCCCAGGCCCGGGGCCCTAACCCCTCGGGATGTCAGGAAGGGTAGGGTGTCCAGAAGGACTGGGTCTGGGGCTCATCTCACCCCACACCCCAGCCACACCCGGAGACCCCCTCCTTCCAAAGATGGGTGCATTCTTACCCACCGCCTGGGGCCGTGCGGTCTGCAGCAACCAGCTGGGTGTTACGTAGATCAAAGCACGGCAGGGCCCAGGTCCAGTGCGTAGACTCTCATCTCCTGTCCCGTGTTATAGATGTAGAAAGCATGGCTCGGGGGGTCCGTGGCTTGCTCTCGGTCACAGAGCGAGCTGGGTGAGAGCCTGGGCTCTCCTGGCCGTGGAGGCCCATTTTCTGGAAATGCCAAGGCTGGCAGTCTCTGGGGCCAGCCTGGGCCCCCGTGCCCGCTCCGGGCCCCTGAACCATTTCGCCCAGAGACCCCACTGCCTTTCCTCCACCTCTCCAAACCCTGCCCCAGTGGCAAAGTGTGTGAAAATTACGGATAGAGCAGGTGTCTTTGACCCAGCCATCCCCCTCTGAGTGTGCTCCCCCGAAAGGACAAAACCCCCCAAAGCAGGCTTATGGGAGGCCTTTCTGTTATAAACTGGAAACAAGCCAACGTGTATCACTGATGAATGAAGTCGGGGCGGTGATATTTAGAGTGCCTCGCTGCCTGCCAAGAGTGGCTGCAAGAACTTTACAGCCACTGACCCTTCGGTCCTCCCAAAGCTGTACAGCAGTAGGCAATAGAATTTCCACTTCACGGACGAGGACACTAGGCGGGCTAGGGGTTCAGCTGGGTCACACAGTGGGGACGGGCCGAGCCCAGGCAGCCTGGCTCACTCCTGCACCACCCCCCCCCCGCCGCCGCCATGCACTGTACCCCTTGGCCACACCACGTGCACCCGTGGACGGGCACAGGAATGGAATTTGCAGGAACCGTGGTGACAAGCCGTCCCAGGCATGTTGATAAAGGACGGAAGCAAATCACAAAATGATAGTAAAAAAGAAAATGTTTGTGTTTGCCTGCATTTGATGGGAAAGGAGGGCCCACACCTCCACGTGGGGCTTTCACTCTGCTGCCTCTCTTCTGTCTGGAGGGCTTTAAAAAAAAAAAATAACTTATTCCTTTTCTTGTGAAATGTAACAATGGATTTTGGAATGTGTCAAGCCCCTTGGCCAGAAAGTCCCTGTGCCTAGTGGGGCCAGTGCCAACCCCTTTCCCAGAGCTCTTTGCGGCCGCCCAGGCCTGGGTTGTTTGTGTGATGTGTGTCTCCTTCTAGAAGACCGGCTGAGCAGGGCTGCGCTCAGCGGGGCTCTGGTGTTGCTGGAGGAGGCCTGAAGCCGGCCTCGGTGCTAATAATGGTAATGCTTGCCCGTTGAGATGAACGGCCCCAGAGGGTTCCCTTGGCCTGTGCCTTCTGCTATCCGTGCTAGACTCAGAGCTGTAACACTACTGGCCCACGGTCACACATCTGAGAGGGCAGAGCCTGGAGCCAGACCCAGGCTGTGGGGGCCCAGCTTGAGCTCTCCCCAGACCGTGTAGGGCTCTCCCCAGCCAAGACCTCTGCCTGCCCAGCAACCCACTGGCCTGTCACCTCCTGTGTCAGCTCAAGCCAGTGTGAGCAGGTGACTCCACCTGCCTTGGGGCGGGGGAGGGGGGGGTCATTCATTTGTATTTTCAACTGTCAGTCCACTTACCCCTCACCCTTCCACCCCATCCATTCATCTTTCCATCTGTCCATCTGTCCTTCCACCTGTCCATTATTTAGTCCATCTGTCTGTCCATCCATCCACCCACCTATCTATCCACCCATCCACTCACCCCATCCATCCATCCACCCAGCCGCCCACCTATCCATCCATTCATCCATCCATCCATCCATCCACCCACTCACCCCATCCATCCATCCACCCACTCACCCCATCCATCCATTCACCCAGCCACCCATCCACCCACCCATCCGTCCGTCCATCCATCCATCCATCCACCCACCCACGTGCCCACTCACCCCATCCATCCATCCATCACCCATCTATCACCCATCCACCCATCCATCCATCCATCCATCCACCCACCCGCCCACTCACCCCATCCACCCATCCATCCATCCACCCATCCATCTATCCATCCACCCATCATCCATCACCCATCTATCACCCATCCACCCATCCACCCATCCATCCATCCATCCATCCATCCATCCATCCATCATCCATCACCCATCTATCATCCATCCATCCATCCATCCATCCATCCACCCACCCACCCGCCCACTCACCCCATCCACCCATCCGTCCATCCACCCATCCATCTATCCATCCATCCATCCTTTGATCTGCCCATCTGTATTTACAGCTGTCCATCCATCTACCCACCCACCCATCCATCCACTGACTTGTTTCCTCATGCATTTATTCACCCGGCCTCCCCAGGGTGCCTGTCCTCTGCTGGGTGCTGTGGGCTCAGAGACAAATCTGGCCCAGCCCTGCCTGCCAGAAGCTCACGGCTGGGTGGGGAACCTTTAGACCTGTCCCAAAGCAGCCCAAACAGTGAGGTGGCATGTTTTCTGTTTCTGCTGCAGAGAGGGTAAAGTTTGGGCATGTTTGCTCGGGAGACAAAGGGCAGGTGAAACTTGGCTGCAGCGACTGAGAAAACACCTTTGTCTTGTATGTCACCGTCTTGGGCGGCCCTTCCCAATGCTGCCCACCCCCACATACACACACCTTGTCCCCTCCCTACTCTGCCCCTGTCCTTGGCACTCCCTGCTGTTTGGCAGTTTCCTTACCTCTGGGTTGTCTGTTCCCTTCTCCCCAGAATGTAAGAACCACGGGGCAGGGACTTTTGTCTGTGTGGTTATTGCTGTGGCCTCAGAACTGGGATTTGAATGCAAACAGCCTGGCCCCTAAGCAGACACTGAGCTGTGTCTCTCTAAAGGCCAGGATGGGTGGCAGGATTGACCTGGGACGGGCTGCATTCTGCCCTTTGCCCTCTGCCTTGGTAGCTGCCACCACCAACCCGTCCCCCCTTCACCCCGCAATAGCTGGGCAGGAGGGGATGTGGCCCCGTCACACCCAGCCTGTTCAAGGCTGGTCTGCATCTGCCCATCAGAAGACAAGAAGACAGGTAGACACACAGTCCCTGACCTGAGGGCCACCTGGACCAGTCTGTCCGAACCCTGTGACATCACCACCTGCCCCTCTACCCGGGTCCTGCCAGCTTTCTGGTCAGCGGGACACTCACTTTGTGTGACCCTGGGCAAGTGCGTGGCCCCCTTGAAGCGCTGCCCTGTGGCTCATGTGGGAGCACATGCTGAGCCCCTGGGAGGGCCCGTGGGGTGACAGCCACGGGGGCAGAGCTCATGGGCCTCAGGGCCTGGCCCTCGGCATCCGAGAGGCGCTGGTATTTCCAGAGTGTTCCATCACATCCAGCCCTGCCACTTGCTTGGCCTTGGACAGATCTCCCTTCTGGGCCTCGATGGCTCCATCTGTACAATGGGGACCATCGGCCCTGCTTCCCTCCCGGGGCTGTGATGAGGATCGTGTGAGCTGGCAGAGGAGGAGTGCTTGGGAAACCGTAAAGAGGGGTACGCTGCTGGGGGGCGGTCACTGTTTTTATAATGGTTGCAAACGACCTCTTGTTGGAGTGGCTTCCCCTTCAGGAGCGCCCTGGCTTAGTTAGAGGCCGGGCAGCAGCCCAGTCCCTAGCAGTGGGTCCATCAGGGCTTGGTCCCCACTCAGTCGGTGCTGGGCGCTGGGGACCGCGTGGAGGCAGACCTGGCCGGGCCCGGGGGAGCAGGAGACGGATGTGGGTGCACAGGGACAGTGCGGGACCAGGGCAGTGGGAAGCGCGTGGGGCAGACGCTGGGCTGTGACCCGCCTTTGCTCCCGGAACGGGGACAGCCCTGCAGCCCGCCTGTGCCCACCCCCACCCCCTCCTGCCAGCCGGAGCTGCGTGAGGACGGGGACCGGGTCTTATCAGCCTCAGCTCAGCCTCAGCTCCGGTGGTGTTTGTTGAACGAGTGAGGACGGGACTTGGAGGGCTCCTGGGCAGGAGCAATTCCAGGGGAGCTGGGGAGGCCCGAGGACACCATGAGGGGACAGGGTCAGCACAGCCCCATCCCTGGACCTCCTTGGAGGTGACAGGACGTGGCCTGGGGCCCAGCCCTGCAGGCAGCGTGGAAGTGAGCCTGCCACCTCCTGTGGCCTCTCCCATGTTTCCCTGACACCTGGGTCCTGAGGGCACTGGGACAAGGGTCCTTCGGGGGGTGGGGCGGGAGAGAGGCCAGCTCCCCGGCGCCTGGGTATGGGCATCGACCCGCATGGCCTCTGCCTTCGGGGCCACTGGTCAGCGGGCTCTTGTTTCCTGTCCCTCCCCCGGCCGCAGGTATTTAAGGTCCGCGAGGAGCCGACCCAGTTGCTCTTGGGGCCACCCCAGTGGTGGTGCGGACCGTTGGCAGGCAGGCAGACCCCAGGACCTTCCCCCCCACACCACCACACTGTCCATGGATTTTGTCGCTGGAGCCATCGGAGGTAACGGGCAGGGACAGGGGTACCAGGAGGGGCTGCGACGTCCTGTGGCCTGAGAGCAGGCTTCCCACAGCAGTGGGGCTTGAGGGGCCCCCGGAAGGGGTCAGGGCCCGGCGTGGGCCGCAGGTGCGGGGGGGAGGTGTGGGGACAGGAGTCTGTTCTGGCCTGGCTGTCTCAGCCTGGGAGGCGGCCAGGCAGGTCTGGGGGTGGGGACACCCGGTGGGGGTGGGGGGGCAGGAGGTGGTCTCTCCCTGTGCCAGGGGGTCATCAGTGTGGGGAGGGATGGCTGAGCTGTGGGAAGGAACCAGAGGTCGGGGAGGAGTTTGAGGACAAACTGGCCCGGGTCTGGAAACTGGGGGTGGCGTGGAGGGGGAGAGGCCCCGCCAAGCCCTGGCCCCACCCGCTGGCAGGATGCATGTTGTTCCGGCCTTGCTGGGTTCCCAAACTATTTTCCTTTCTGGGGAAAGGGCTGGTTGCGAAAGACTAATCCCGAGAGATAACCGGCTTGTTAGGAGACAGGCTGGGAAGGGGCTTTCCCCCCGGCCGCTGGTCCTGCAAACTGTGAGGCTATTTTGGGTGAGGCACCCTTGGCCTTGCTCGTCTTGGGAAACAGCCGTGGGTGCTGGTCGATGCTGCTGGGAACGGTGTGGGCTGTTCTCCTCCCGTCAGGAGGGGACAGCAGTGCCGATCCAGGAAAGACTGGAGCCCTGACCTCACCAGCCACCTTTCTGAGGTCCTACCATGCGCCGGGCCTGAGGCCAGCTGCTTCCCTGGATGTTGGCCCTCTGAGGAGGAGGCTCAGAGAAGGGGCTTGACTTGCCCAAGATCACAAAGCCAGGAAGGGCTCCCGAGTCCTGTATTTTCCCTCCAGGCCAGATCAGACGAGGGCCTTGTGGAGGACAGACATGACGTGTGTGAAGCGGCAGCAAAACCACGTGACAGGGGCTCTGATCAACATGGTTTCCGGCACGAAGGCAGGCCAGATACAGGGGTCAGGGCGGGCCCCAGACGGGAGGTCATGCTGTGGCAGGGCTTTGATGGATGAGTAGGAGTTTGGTGAGGTCTAGCTGTGTGAGGGTCAAGGAGGGTAATTCTAATCAAGTCATTCAGTCAGTCCTTTGCTTCACTTGCTTTGTTCATTCACTCATTCATTCATTATTCATTCACTTTGTTCTTTCATTCACGCACATTTATTGAGTCCTGGGATGCCTAGTAAATAGGGCACAGCCCCCAAGTGCCTTATTGTCCTCAGATGCTCTCACCACCAGGCCACCCCTGGCCCCCAGGGTGTGTAACCCCAGGGGTCTGTGGCTCTCTGGCTTCTCCATGGCGGTTCTGGGGGCTTAGACATCGAGGTCTGCTGTCAGGAAGGGAGAAAGGAACAGGATAGTGGCACCTGGCCCTTTGCGGAGAGAGCACCCTGGTCTAGGAAGCCTCACGTCCCACTCTGTTCCATGCAGACTTGTGGTTCCAGGCGGTCCTTCACAGAGCCCTGGGGGACGTGGGCTTTCCCACCTGCCGGCCTTTGCTGGGTCCTTGCCTCTCCACACACACACCCTGCAGCCAAAGGCAGACAAACCCCTCACAGGCCTGAGGGCAAGAGCTGCCTGGCTGGGAGACGGGGCCCAGCCAGTGTCGGAGCAAAGGCTCTTCCAAAACGTGACGCCGGGGCCGAGGCCGTGGAGCGTCTCGGGCTTTCGGCACGAGGCACCCCTGGGCCAAGACATGGAAGGAGAAGTTGCTAGCAGCTTGGCAGAAGCGACCTTACCTTCCGGAGCCTCAGTTTCCTTCTCTGTGTCAACACCGATATCAACGTTGATGAGACACCGCGTGGACGAGAAGCGTGGGGCTGCTCTCGGCGGGAGCCGGTCAGGGTTCGCCCCCCTCCTCACCTGCTCCTGCCCCTCACCCGGTTCGTCTGGTTTCCTTCCAGGAGTCTGCGGTGTTGCTGTGGGCTACCCCCTGGACACGGTGAAGGTATGGCGACAGCCAGGCCCCCGCCGCCCACCCAAAGGCCCTTGGCTGGGATTAGGCTACCCTCCAAGTCTCCTGCTTCCATCCGTGGCCAGAAGAACTTTCCGGCATGCTAATCAGACCAGCCCTCCCCATGCCCCTCAGGACCACGTCAGCCCCTCTGTCTCACCTGTGCCTTAGGTCTCCTGTCTCACATGGGGGCTCCTGGTCCCCACTCTGCCCACATTCAGCACGGCGCTGACGATCAAGGGGTTGGCTCTTTCCCTCTCCCAGGCTTACTGGCCTTGTGCTAGGCCTGGAGCCACCTCTTCCTGAAGCCTGCTTCTCTCTCAGGTCAAGATCCAGACAGAGCCCAAGTACAGGGGCATCTGGCACTGCGTCTGGGACACCTATCGCCGAGAGCGGGTAGGCCTGGGGCCAGGGTAATGGGCAGGGGGACGTCAGGGCCTCAGACCCCCACCAGCCAGGGGATGCTGAACCCCATTCTGAGCTCTGTCACCTTCCAAATGGGGATGATTGTACCAACCTGCTGGGTTTCTGAGGATGAGAGTCAGGCGTCCAGCACACAGGAGGTGCTCAGAAGGAGGTCCTGCCTTCAGGAGAGGGTCCACAGGTGGCACCTGGGGCCTTTGAGGGTCAGGGAGGGACCCCGGAGTGTTTGCATTTCTGTCCCCTCCAGGCTGGGCATCCCTTGAAAGTGGCACTGGGTGGTCATTAGGTGTCCCCAGCGTCCAGCTCAGAGCCTGGTCCAGAGGAGGGACTCACGTGAACTTGGGGCTCGACGCTGGCCCGGGGGTGAACAAATGAAGCATGCCATCCCGCATCATCACCATCGTCACCGTCATCAAGTAGCTGCCCTAGCCCAGCCTAGCCCTCTGTCTCTTCAGTCCCTCACATAACCTCAAAAGTGGGGTATTACGATCCCCAGTTTACAGCTGGGGAAACCGAGGCCCTAGGCAGTAAGAGACTGGCCTGAGGTTCCCATGGCAAGGGAGGGCAGAGCAGGGGTGAGACCCAGTCCCGTTGGCCCAGGGCCCCTCTCGACGGCCCTCTTCCTGGCCGGGCCCCCAGCCTGATTTGGGCCCCCTGGTCCCGTCTGCCTGCCCTCCAGGTGTGGGGCTTCTACAGAGGCCTCTCGCTGCCCGTGTGCACCGTGTCCCTGGTCTCGTCCGTGTCTTTCGGCACCTACCGCCATTGCCTGGCACACATCTGCCGATTTCGGTATGGCAGCACGGACATCAAGCCCGCCAAGACCGACATCACGCTCTCGGGATTTGCCTCCGGCTTGGTCCGCGTGAGTGGCAGGGTGGGGGTGGGGTGGGGTGGTGGGGACAGGGGGCCTCAGGACTGCAGGGTCAGGAGAGCCCGAGCCGGCCGCCTGGAGGCCACCAAGCCCGGCAGATGGGGAAACTGAGGCTCGGTGAGGGCAGAGACGGGGCGAAGGCTGGGGGCTGTGGCTGAGGGCTCAGTGGATTCTCGTTAGGCGAGTGACCTTGGGCAAGCTAGGGGATCTCTCTGAGCTTCTGTCTCTTCGTCAGTAAGAGGCGTGGTGAAGAGCAAGTAAGGTTAGGAAGGGAAAGCCCCCAGCATGGAGTCTGACAGGTATGAGCGTCCAGAGGATGGCGGACGGTATTGTTAGTAATATTGTCATCAGTGATGTCCTGTTACTTACTAATGTCATTAAATGTCTGCATTTAGTGTTATATTATTCTTACGTTAAATACCTACGTTAATTGCGTAATACGTAAAGGTCATTAACATATTAATTCTGTGATACCTGCACGAAACTGTCCCACATATTTACCCAACACCTACTGTGCGCTGAGCCCACTCTGTGCTAGCAGAGTTGTGTTGCTCAGGCACAAGCATTGACTCTGAACCCTGCTGCACCGTGACTGCTGGGCCAGCCGGAGGCTACTTTTTTTTTGGTTTTAATTATTATTATTATTACTTAGATGTTTACTTATTTTTGAGAGAGAGAGAACAGAGCACGAGCAGGTGAGGGGCAGAGAGAGACGGAGAGACAGGATCCGAAGCAGGCTCCGGGCTCCGAGCTGTCAGCACAGAGCCCGACGTGGGGCTCGAACCCACGAACTGCGAGCTCATGACCTGAGCCGAGGTCGAACGCTTAACCGATTGAGCCACCCAGGCGTGCCCCCCGCCTTTTAAAAAATGTTATTTATTTTATGTTAAATGTTTATTTATTTTTGAGAGAGAGAGAGAGACAGAGTGCAGCAGGGGAGGGGCAGAGAGAGAGGGAGCCAGCCGGAGGCTTCTGGAGGCCGGGCCCCCGATGCTGCTGTGGGCAACAGGAGGCTACCGGAGGCCAGGTCCAGGGGCGGAGCGGCGGGCACCCCCTTATCTCTGCCACTTCCGCTCCAGGTGTTCCTGACCTCGCCCACCGAGGTGGCCAAGGTCCGCCTGCAGACGCAGACGCAGCAGCGGCGCCCCTCGGCCTCGTGGCCCTCGGCCGCGCCCCCCGCGTGTCCCGCGCCCCCCGCGAGTTCGGGGCCTGGGCCCAAGTACCGAGGACCTCTGCACTGCCTGGCCACGGTGGCCCGTGAGGAGGGGCTGCGGGGCCTCTACAAGGGCAGCTCGGCCCTGCTCTTCCGGGACGGCCACTCCTTCGCCACCTACTTCCTGTCCTACACCATCCTCTGCGAGCAGCTCACCCCCACGGGCCGCAGCCAGCCAGGTGAGGGGGGGCTGGGGCCTGGGAGGTGGCAACTGAGGCCGGGAGAGGAGGCGTGGACGAGGTCGTGCCAAACGGGGCGCCGCGGTGCCTCCCAGGGTGGGGGCCGCGGCGCCCTCCAACCCAAGAGTCGGGCCAGACCCGCCGCGTGGCTTCGCGCGGGTCACGGTGGTGGTGGGGAGCCCCGGGCTGCGTTACGGTGGGGCCCCTGCGCGGGGGGCCCCGCTGGCCCTCCTCCGCGTCCCCGTCTGGTTGGCGGCCGGGGCACTGGTGGGTCTCTCCCTGCAGATGTGCTGGGCGTGCTGGTGGCCGGGGGCTGTGCCGGGGTCCTGGCCTGGGCCGTGGCCACGCCCATGGACGTGATCAAGTCGCGCCTGCAGGCGGACGGCCAGGGCCAGCGGCGCTACCGGGGCCTCCTGCACTGCGTGGTGAGCAGCGTTCGGGAGGAGGGGCCGCGGGTCCTCTTCAAGGGGCTGACGCTCAACTGCTGTCGTGCCTTCCCCGTCAACATGGTGGTCTTTGTCACCTACGAAGCCGTGCTGGGGCTCACCCGCGGCCTGTCCACCTAGCTAGTCCCCGCGCCCCAGGGCCGGCCCGCCAGCGGCTTGCAGACGTCTCGTAGCTGGAGGTGGCGGAGGAGAGTGTGGGGGTCTGGGCCCCGTTGAGCCACCACCCGGTGGCCGGAGTCAGCCGTGCCTGGGGCTTTGCTCACCCAGCTACGGACCACGAGGAGGTTCAGGGGCCCCTCTGCCATCAGCCTGGGGCTGGCTTGAGGGTCTCGTGAGCCAGGGAGGAGTGAGCCTCTTGGAGGAGGACATCTGTCACGTGCAGTCGTTTGAACGTTTGGTGAGTTGGTCGTTCCAGCTTCCCCGGGGCCTCTCCCTGCCGCCCGTGTCTTCGGAGCACCCCTGCACCTCCGTCCACTCACCCAGTGTCCGCTGGCCACCGTCCCCGCGAGGCCCCCGCTCAGCTCTCCTCTGTTTGGTGAGCGCCTATGCACCCGCCCGCTTGCTCCCCTGCGCCGGGCTGCGCAGAGAGGGCACTGCCCGGACGGCCATGACCAGCTTGGTGTCAGACCCGCTCACACACCCTTGCTCTGCTGGGAGATCCCCGAGACTCCGCGGGGAGCCGTTGACAATAAAACGTTTTTGTTTGAATGTGCTCAGTGGTGCTGCTCCGCGGTCCGTGGGGCGGGTGACCGGCTCCTCCCCAGAGGCCAAGCCTCCACAGTTGTGTGGCCGTCGTTCCCACTAGGCAGATGGGCACACTGAGGCCCAGCACGCTGGCTGGCTCCACTCCCTGCGCCTTTGGGGCACCGAGCCCTGCCACAGGGGGCCATTCAGCTTTCAGCCTGAGGCCTGACCCCCCACCCCCACCCCAAACCTACCTCTTTCTGGCCCCTCCGCTGCCGGGACATCTGGCTGTGAGCCACCTTTCCGTGGGGGTCTGGAGGAGGGAGGGGTGGGTGTGTCCTGGGTGCGCCAGGTACCTGACACAGGTCACCACGCAGCCTGGCGGCAGGTGAGGAAACAGCTCCGAGAGGGAGGTGTGGGGGGACTCGCGCCTGCACTTTTGAAGCCCTCTTGTCGGCCCCGCGTGGCTTCCAGTAGTGAGTGGCCCTCAGGGCTGGGGCTGGCAGCTGGAGCCCTCTGGTGAAGCCAGCCAACACCTGCCTCGATGACACTCACTCACAGACACTGGCCTTGAGCGTGTGCTTGCCCCGAAAAGACCTCTCGTGTTCTGCTTCCGGGACACACGGGTGGCCCTCCCCTCCCAGCCCGCTCCTGTCACCCTGAGCCAAGTAGTTGCGTTCTCTGCCAGGAACACGCTTCCCCCTCCTCTGCCCGGCTGACTCGGCACCCCCAGCACCACCTCCTTCGGGAAGCTCTCCCTGCCCGACCTGGGCTGCTTTTTAGGCCCCCACAGGACCCTGGCTCCTCGTTTGGTCTCTCATCCGCCCCCCACCCCCGACACCCCATTCCACCCGAGACTGTGAGCCGCCTGAGGGCAGCACATGTCTGATGTGGATTCCATCCAGCACAGGGCCGAGCACATAGTAGGTGCTCAGCGGGGGTGTGGAATGAGCGGATGATCCCGCAGTAGGTTCCTGGAAGTTCATCCAGCTTCAAGGTGCGGAGGCTGGTGCTCCAGCCAGGATCTAGGGAAACGGTGCCCCGAGCGAAAGATGATCCGTCAAAACCCGGGCCCTGTGTCCGCTTTTGGCGGGAAGACCACTAGAAGCACCCATTTATTTGCTTTGGCCTCGGAAGGACAGTCGTTGGCAGTGCTCCCGGCAGCCGGGGAGCGTGGGGACCCCCGGTCCCCGAGCAGCCGGCCCCGCCCGTGGAGGGGAAGTGGCTTTGCAGGAGGGCCTGGTCCGCGGTGGTCCTCAAGCTCTCTACAACCGCTAGGTGACATGGCCCTTCGGACCCGGCCCCGAATTTCAGAAATGGGGAAGAGAAGGCGGGCCCAGCTGGATCTTACCCTAACCGTGGCCACCTCGACAAAGTCCAGACTGCACTGGAAGTTTCAAGTGGGAGGTGCGGGGTGGTCCCCCCGGGACCCCCACCGCCGGTGCTCACGGGAGAATCCAGGGCTCTGGGAAGGGCCACGGGCAGAACTCCCTGGGAGAGCTGCAGTCTGCTGGCGGGGAGCCCCCTTCTCGTTCTCGCTCTGACGTGCGCTCCGGAGTGTGTGTTCCCTAAAATATATATATATATATATTTTAGCAAAATGTGGGTGCGGGAGGGGCAGTGGCCCTTAACAGCAGTGACCACTGGGTGAGTCACCTGACCTCTGACCCACGGTACTGCTCCCAAGAACCAAACGTGAGGTATGGCTGCTCCGGTTTTACAGGGGAGGGGGTGGGGGTCCCCAGAGGTCAGGAGGCCTGCCCGAGGTCCCACAGCCTAGGTGGGGAGGAGCTGGCCTGTGAGGGGCCACAGCCTGTCCTGTCTACGGCCTCCACACTCCTCCCCCAGTGCTCTGCCGCCTTGGCGACTTCACACGCGGCCCCTCGTTTTAGCCTCATGGCACACCTGTGATGTGGGTGCAAGGGGGTAACGAGAGGTCGTGTGGTTGCGGAGGGCCACACGGCCGTGCCCTCCTCTGTGGCGGCTCGCCCCACTGGCCGCAGCCGGCCGAGACGGGGCCGGGGACTCTGGCCAGCAGGAGTCGGGTCGGGTGGGGGGCGGGAAGGGAGACGGGTGAGGTCGTACCACATACCGGTACCAGGGTGGGACCCTCGGCGCCCTCGTTGGTGACACGGCCCCTCTGTGTGTGTGGAGACAGCAAATAAGGCCGGACGGGCCTGCCGAGTCGCAACTCAGCGTGTGGCCTCGGACAAGCCCCACTGCCCTCTCTTAGGCTGTTTCCCCACCTGATGGGGATGGGCGGGGGGAGGGCTCCAGGCTCCCATTCGGGCAGGGCCGGCCCAGCTTACAGCCCAGCTCCCGCTCCACCGGCACCGCCACTGCCCACCCCATGGCCGCTCCCTTGTCCTCGGGGTGAGGACAGCCACCGGCTGGGGCATCTCCACCGCGTGACGGCCAGCACCGCCGCTCGCGGGGACACCGCCGTGGGACAGCCAGCACCAGGGTGGCCACCGAGGGCTAGAAACCAGGCAGACGGGCTACCTTCCGGCCGACTCCTGGGAGCCTGCATCCCAGCGCCAAGGGGATTTTCTGTCTGTGTCTCCGCCCCACGTCACCCCCTGGCGGGACCCCGGGACGCAAGGGCCACCCTCGGAGAGGCCTCCGCTGTTGGCGGCAGGCGCAGCACGGCCCTGGGCCTGACGCGGGCCTGCTTGCTCCTCGAACCCCAGACGCGGCACCGAGACACAGGCAGGACTGAAGCAAGTTTATTCACGCCAACGAGTGACATGAGGGAGTGGACCCTGTGCCTCCAGGAAGGACAGACACCTCAACCAAGGGCTTTCCCTGAGATAGGTCTTCCGCTTTTCCAAAACCATACAGGGCGCACGGTTCAACAGGCCTCCCGTGGACGCGCCGCCGAGGGCCGTGAGGGCGGCTGCACGCGGTCTAGCTACATCCACCTGCCCCAGGGCACTGCTCTGTGCAGAGAGACTTCGACGCCAGTCAAGTGTCAAAACAAAAGGATCTGCAAAGACAACAGACCCCTCAGCCCCGGGCACCGTCAGTGCGAAGCAGCCACCGGCTTTCAGCGTGGAGTGTCAGGGTTACTTGGTGGGGGCGAAGTATTAGTACGCTCAGGGAAAAGCACGATTGCTGGAGTGTGGTGCATGCACGGTCTGGAGTGTGGTAAGTGAACTGGAGAGTCTTGCCCACAGAAGACTCAATTTAATAAGAACTGGCCAAGCTGGGCCAATGAAGAGCAGCCTTCAAGCTGGGAGCCCTCTTAGCCAAACGGACAGCAAAGCTTTTAGCTGGCGATTCTTTTACATTTTGGGGGGCACAGGGGGAAATACATCTGTGCCCGTTAAACTTCCCACATAGACTTTTCGAAGCACGTCTCACTCTATGATCGGGACGTTCTGACTGCAGATGCGTATGCACGCTCCACATTCGTTCACAGAGCAGGTTCGGAGAGTAGGCTGGGAACCCGCAGGACGTTTTCAATGGCAGCTGTCCTGCGGACCTGACAGGGTGGCCAGTGGTCACTGAGCCAAAGGTCTCACCTCTGGGGGCTGCTCTGTGGGAGAGACTCCAGCTGGACCGTCCGACCACGAAACGTTAGCTGGCACCCAATCCCCAAGGGTTTTGCCGCAAGAGACAGAAAGGAGGGCATCACAGGAAGAAACAGTATGGATACACACACAGGGCTTACAGATTCCAGGCCAGGAATTACCGTGTGACAGAGCCTACGGATAGCGGTGATTCGATTGAGCTGGGATTACTGGTAAATTACATCTCTTTTATAAGCGTGTATAAAACGAATGTTACTGAAAGTCGTAGGACAGCTTCCGGGGAGTCATGAACTCTTTCACGATCTCGTCCGTGACCTCCTTGCGCCTGGCCTGGTGTTCGGCGATCAGGGGCTGCAGAACCTCTATGAGGATCTTCTTGAGCTCACCGGTGAGCATGGCTCCACTCGTGTAGTCCTGCCCGGAGGGAGACAGACCGCAGTGAGACACGGCTGCACGTGCCCGGCTCACCCACGCGGGGCCCGGTGCACGGGGGGCGCTCGGCAGAACAAGAACCTGCATCTTAAACTGCGCGATACGCCCCCCCCCGACGAGTAGCCACGACCCGCCACTCGCCCCACCCGCCCTCCTTTCGGGGCGGCAGGACTCCAGGCCGAACAACGGCCGTTCCCTTCAGCTTTGCCAGCTTGTCTAAATCTTTGCTGACTCTCTTTTCATTTAACTGTGAAAGAAGGACGTGCTCACTGAGCGAACTTGACACAAAGTACAAAGTAGCAGCAAAGGCGAAGGAAAATCCCCTGCAGAGCCAGCACCCAGCAGCCGAGAGCCACTGCCATCCTGGCGTGTTTCCTCCTAGATTCTTAACTTTAAGAATAGCTGATCTCACTGCATTTCCAGTCTGGTAACTGCGATCACTGTCATGGGCACGTTGTCCGTGTCACTGCAAACCCGTGCCTGCGTGATCCCCCGTCCTTCCCGGTCAGCATCCCTTTTGCTGTACAGTCTGCTGTGAACTTCCTGCTATTATCAGTGTTAAACATCCTTGTAAGGAGAGCTCTTTCTTATTCGGGACTACTTCCTTGCAAAAGATTCCAGGGCCTGGAAAACCTAAGACAAAGTCTACGGACATTCCCTGGGCTCTTTCTTCATGCTTCTCAGCAAACTGCTCGCGGAGAGGCCGTGCCGCGAACACCTGACTCACCTGCGTGGGCCTCGAAGCATCTGCAAACACCACAGCAACACAAACCTGCTAACTCGGTGGGGGCACTATTTTAACTCCGATGCCGTCTTGTGTGAACCTATCTAGACAGATTCCATAGTGTCCAGTAAGAGCAGACCTGTGTGTGTGGGAACCACACCACACTCAGTGCTTTCTCTTCCACGAACTACCCGTCATGAGGCTTCCTGCATGTGGTTAAAGCAGATGGACCTCCTCGGTTTTCATCTCGTCTCGGCTGAGCGCCTGTCCCCAACGCCCGGGCCCTAAGAGGCTCCGACCCCCGTAAGCTTGGCCGCCACCCCTCTCCCCTCCCCGCCACGGCCGCTATGACAGAGCCGGGGACCGCTGGACCCTGTGGCCTGTGGTCCCACCTTCCTGATCTGCTCGAGCCTGTCATCGTCCTCGAGGAAGAAGGTCAGGTACATGAAGGACACGTCCACGTCACAGTTGCCTCCAAACTCCCTGTGCTCCTCGACGGTGTCTCTCCCTCCGGAAAATGCGTGTTTGTTGACCTGCACCAGTAAGAGCACAGAGATGCTGGTTGGTTTCGGCCGCCCCGCGTGCGGAAACTGGCTGCGAGCCGAGGGTGGTGGTCGGGCCAGTGACTGCCTTCTGCCCCATCAGGTCCCAGACGGAGGGAGGCTGGGGTTCACCGTCGGGAGGAGGAGCCCCACGAACTGTCCCTCCCCGTCCATCAAGCCCGGGTATGTGCCAGCGGGGCTGACTGGAGAGGCGTGGGGGTGGGGATTAGCTCTGGTCCCCCCGACCCCAAGAGACAGAACAGAGCTGGGAAAGCCAAAGCACCGCCTGCACCGGAGCGGGGAGGGGTGGCCTACAGTTCTCCGGTGACGGGCAGCCACCAGCCACCTTCAGAGTGAAAGAGACCACCACGGAAGGGCGGCTGCTGCCTTCACCGCGTGGAAGAGAGAGTGGGAGCCACAAGAATGGGGCCAGTAAGAGAGAGCAGAGCCCACAAGAAGCACAGAGGCAGACAGCGCCTGCGGCAGCCCCACCTAAAGATACGCAGTTTCAGGAACTGAAGAAAGACTCGGAAACGAACAGAAGTGGTTTTTTGGAATCGCTGAAGATAATCTTGGGAGAAATCAGGGCCAAGAGACGAGAGAAGAGAAGTTAAAGAGGACAAATTTTCCTCAACCTTCTTTCCACAAACATTTGAAACCTGCTATGTACAAATGTCACCCTGTTTTTTTTTTTTTAAGGTTTATTTATTTTTGAGAGAGAGAGAGGGAGTGAGAGTGAGTGAGCGTGAGCAGGGGAGGGGCAGAGAGAGAGGGAGACACAGAAGTGGAAGCAGATTCCAGGCTCCAGCTGTCAGTGCAGAGCTCGAGGCAGGCCTCGAACTCACGGGCCGCGAGATCATGACCTGAGCCAAAGTCAGACGCTTAACCAACTGAGCCACCCAGGTGGCCTGTCACCGTATTTTTCTTTGATGGGGAAAAGGGGGGCAGCGCTGACAGTTTCTATGTTGAGATGTTTACCCCTTCTCCCCAGGACCGCAGGGCAGATTACTGACTGGACGCCACGAACAAGCAGCAGCGGGGACACCAGGGGCAGAGGCTCTTCCGGCACCAGGGAGTCAGGGACACCCACTCCCGCTGGTGGTGGCCGCTAAGCGGCTGCTCTGGGAGAGCGGGACCTGCCCTGTGCCCTGCGCAAGGGGCAACTGGTGAGGGGTAGATGCTGGTGGGGGGGTTGCGGGGAGGAAAAATGAAGACAAGTGCGGGTTCAGCTTTCCTCTTTTTCACAAAAAAGACCAAGTTATAAAACAAAATCAGTGTAAGCAAACTGCAAAAGCTATTGAAGACACAAAATAAGCAGAAAGAGCACACGGTAGTGGGTTCTCCTGAGGTCTGGTGCCCTCGGGTAGGCGCTGGGGGTCTCATGGGGTCACGGGTCGTGGGGCAGCCCCTGCCTGCACGGACATCTTCCTGTGTTCAGACTCCTGGGCCACGCCGGGCCACTGCTGGGCCTTAGGGAAGACACTCGAGTGCCAGGACGTAAGTCTTGGGGACAGCATTGGCCAGGTTCCACGGGGTGGTTTTAAAGGTGACAGTTCCCAGTCCTTGTCTGAGAGGAAGAGGAGGAAAGGCGTGTTTGCCGCATGTTTTAGGAGATGCACGGGGAACACCCGCCTCCTGTGTGCTACTCCTCCCCGGGCAGGGACTCGTCCAATGATGGCACACAGGCGTGCCTTCGTCATCACGTTAGTTAACCCCGACAACCCAATGACCTCGGTACTTTATGGATGATAATGAGGTGCCGTGTCAAGGACCTGCGGTATGTGGCAGTGAACGGCAGAGCCGGGCTGACCCTCCCCAGGACACCAGACCTCTGAGAGTGGCTTAAGTTTGCCTGCTGTGGGCCTGGCCAGTCCTCAGCACCACTGGGGCCTTGCTCATGGGAAGCCAGCAGGAAAACGGGTTTGTGTTAGGGTGGAGAGCAGCCTTGGTTGTGGCGACCAGAATGCAGCTGTCAGGATCCAAAATGACAGAAGCAGGTGAGACGTGCCAAAACCATGCGATTTTTGCTACAAGAGGAACCTCACTAGTAAGGACGTCTGAGTTGAAGGATGGGGGAACTTGACTCAACCACCGAGCTCTGACAGCCAGTGAACTCTGGCTGCTACGATCCTACGGGAGAGGGAAGCTGGCCTGCAGGAGCCCCAGACACAGGGCAGAGGAGGGCCACTGAATGTCCGCCCCAGAGCCAGAGGCCAGTCTGGGAGTATGCACTAAACGGGTCTTGTTAGCAGAAATCACAAGCGGGGGGGGGGGTGGGGGGTGGGGTGGGGTGGGGTGGGGGGTGGCCAGGCTAGCAAACTGTATTACAGACACTCATCCCGAAGAGGGGCTTCCACACGCCAAGGCCACCTGCAGGAAGGAGGGTCTGACTCGTTGGGCTCTGGTGGGGCCCTGCAGCAGCCTGGGGAAGGCCTGTTTTGGCCTGTACTACAAAGGAGTCGTCCAACCATTCAGTTTCTGAACTAAATCCTTAAATTCAGGCAGCACGTGTATGATCGATCTCACGTAAGCCTGGTCTCAAGGCTATGAAATCGGTACGGCTGCTCCCACTTCCCAAATGACTCCCCTGGACGGCGAGGTCACTCGCCAAGTGGCAGGGCCCAGAAAACCTGGGGTTCCTGACTCTAGGTTATGGGAGGGGCCCATGCACTGGGGGAGCTGGGCACCGGTGCCGACCCCACCACTCCCCAGCTGTGTGGACAGAAGAAGCGGCCTGGCCCCTGAGTCTTGATTTCCTTGCCTACAAAATGGTCACGGCCTCCCTGGGTGGTTGTCAGGACTGAGATCACAGATGTCAACACGTGGCGGGTGGTGCCGTAGCCGAACCGCCGTGTCCCCAGCTCGTCTACTGCGGTTATTCTCAGGAGGGCTGGAGCACATGCTCCCACCCTGGCTCGTGTGGAGCTTCGGACTCGGGAGTGGAAGGTGGGCTTGGGGACTGAGAACGAGGGCTAGCCTGCCCTGTCTGCCCCACAGGCCGCTCACAACCCTGGTGGCCTCTGCAGCTGTGTGCTTTCTGACCCCATGCTCACTGCCCATCCAGCCCTCAGGGTCCTTGATGGTCCCCAAGTTAATGAAAAATGCCCCAGACCCATAAATGACTTCTTTAAAACAACTCAGAACCAAACAAGATGACTTCTCCTCTGGAGAAAAGAGGAGCCTCCCTTCCTCCCCTGCACTCCATGCTCTGGAACTTCCAGCCAGTAGTGAAAGCAGACAAAAAACCCCTGAGTACATCAGCTTCCAACAGAGGGGGGCAGGATTGACGGCACCCATTTCCTGGAAGAGGGTTTTGACATTAAGGGTTTCCCCGTTGTCAACTAGAACCCGCCAGGGACCCCACGAGGGTCAGGGCGGGCAGTGACTCAGAGGGTTGCGTTACGTGCCTCAAATAGTTTTGGCCACTCCCGCTGTAATCTTCCAACCTGCAAACACTCACTGGATTCCAAATAAAACATTCACTGCTTTGTGGGACAAGAGGGGATTATACCCGTACAGGCATTTCAGCACTGGGGAACAGAAGCAGGGCCCTGGAAAATACAGAAACTCCTAACTCTGGTTTCTTTGGTGCGTCAACACCAAACACTTAATGAGCGCCTGCTGCGCGCCGGGCCGGACACAACTGTCCTGAAGGGCACCCACCCACGTCGGGTCTCCGTGAGAATGTGCGGCCCCTGCACCCCACCCTGGTCGTGGCCGCTCACAGGCCAGGCCAGGCGGCACTCTGATGGTTTCTGAGGTGGAAGCCTGGTCAAGCCGGTCATCCCTCTGGCCTTCATCCCTCTCGTTCCTCTAAGAGGAAGTCACCACTACCTCCCAGTGAGAAACAGAAACAGAAAACGTAAGGCACCTGGTCCGTTCCTGGAACATGGCTGCTGTGCAGAAACGCACTAACGCGTTTCCTATCGTTTGCTTACTTTAAAGAAAACCGCTCGGGCACGGTGCTGGTGGGCAAGTGGAAAAGAGAAAAGGAAGAAAAATCCCCACTTCTGCCTAAACAGAACGACGCACACAAAACAAATTCAGCTGATGTCCGGGGATGGGGACAGGCTGCCGCGCGCTTGCAGGCAGCAGTTGTGGACCCCCGAACCCAGGACGCCGAAGGACAGTCCCGCCACCGTGTGCGTGCCTGTGTGTCTCTCGGGCGCGGTCTGCTGTGTGCACGGGCTGCCCCTGCACCCTGGGCAGTGCTCACCTTGGTCTTGATCTGCTTGGCAGTGTCTGTGAGGAAGATGGAAGAGTTGGGGTCGCTGGCGCTCATCTTGGTCTGGGCCCCTTGGAGGGCGGGGAAGAAGGTCGAGTGCAGCAGGGCTGGTTTGGGGTAGCCGATCCTGGGGGCGACGTCTCTTGTCATCCTGAAGTAAGGATCCTGCGGGGCGAGAGGGGCCTCTGAGGGCAGTGGGCAGAGAGGGGCTGGCCGTCAGCCCGTGAGCAGCACCCTCGTGGCCTCCAGGGACGCTCCCGAGCTCCCAGTTAGCTAGCAGAATCGCCCCCCACCCAACACCTCCTAAAACCTCCTTTCCCGTCAAAGGGTGCAGCGCCCCAGACCAAGAACGCCTTGCTCTGCCTGCTGACCTGGTCGATGGCACACGGGATGAGGCACTGGACGTCTGTCTTGTCTCTGAAGATCTGAGGGAATGAGTTGCTGAAGGAAGGAGCGGCCTGGATGGCAGGAAAGCTGATCTTTCCTGAAAGTGCCAACAAAATATTTTTACACAGGACGCCAACTCCTGTTCTGGTTCATTCTCCCAGCGAAAGGGATGAACCCGATGGGCTTCATCCCCTTTAGAGAAGCGAGAGTCATTTCAGAGAATCTGAAAGCACAGAACAGTGGGGAGAAGAAACAACTCTACGGTCTCCGCTTGCGTCTCTTTCCGTCTGTTTCCTCCAATTCCCTCTGCGACTGCTCTCTATCTAGTTTCCCCTTACCGCTTTTCCTACTTGGTGACGTTTGCCCATGTTGTTAAATACGTTTTGTCCCGCAACCGTGTCCTGCAGTGTGTGGCCACCCTCTACCCACGGGTGTTCCTCATCTCCAGTCGTTACAAATTATGATACCCTGGAACCTAAAACTGTTTTCTTATCTTTTGGGTGTTGCTGTTAACACTGCTACTGCTACTTGCTTAGACCCACAAAAGTGGTCAAGGGGCGACGACCTTTGTACGACCCTGACAAGTGGGGCGGGGCCACTGACCTTCGTACGACCCTGAAAGTGGGGCGGGGCCACACTGACCTTCGTATGACCCTGAAAGTGGGGCGGAGCCACACTGACCTTCGTATGACCCTGAAAGTGGGGCAGGGCCCACCCACGCCAGCTGTGCTATGTGGGTTTCCTCAGGCACTGCAGGATGAGTTCTGGGGCGCTGCTTCTCTTCTCCCCTGAAAGTCCTGCCTCTGTGATGCTCTCTCCTAGCAGACACCCCATTTCTGGGGTCCCATTATTCTTGAGGGACCAGGTAGATGGCTGCCCCCACCAGCAGCGCCCCATTGAAACACAGAGCAGTGGTGGCCATTCTCCACATGTGGGTGCTGGGCTCTGCTCAGGGCCTTCCCCGGGCACATCTCTGCTCACAGCTCTATGAGAAGGTGCCACGTGGCCTCCATTCTATAGTCGTGGACACTCAGGCTCAGACTGTTTACACAGCTTGCCAAAGCAAATACACAGCAAGCAGTTGGCCGGGCCAGGATTCAAACCCGGGCGTCTGGAAGCAAAGTGTGCGCAGCTATTCGTACGTCTATTGTCTCCTTTCTTGTCCAGGGCGGCCTTCTCTGCGACATCTTCCCAACGGATGCTGGGATTCCGAGGATAAAAACCCTTTCAAAAGCATAGGATTTATGCCCCAATTGTCAGGATTGAGTCTGACTGAAACATCAAAGAAAAGGCTCATGTGAAAAGCCTCCCGGTGAGGACTCTCCAAGGCGTTTCTCTCTGCACGTGTCCCTGAGGGTCCCTCGCCAACAGGGCCCTGGGACGTGCTCCCTCCCAGCAGGGCAAACTCCCGCGTGGCACCTGCAGGCACATCCTGGCATGCTGCCCAGGCCTGGAGCCACGCCCCCAAAACAAAGTAGGGGAGGGGGTCGGGTGACCCACCACGAGCCTCAGGGATCGAGTCCTAGCTTCCGGAGCTAAGAGTCTAGGAGAGAAGGCTGATGCATCTGAAAGGCATGGAGATAGGTGGAAAGGGACAGAGCGTATGTACAGGGGCCCGAGCCACAGAAAGAGAGCGAGGGTGGCCAGGGTGGGCTCCACAGGGCCTCTGGTCAAACCTGTCCTCTTACGGGGGAAACTGAGGCTCCCGGGCATCAGAGCAGGTCGTCCTGCAGCCCCTGGGTCTCCGCCAGAGGTGTCCCACACTGGCTGGGACCCCCACGAGTGGGCAGAGGAGCTCCAGTCATCCCTACCCTCTTCTTTCTTCTAAACCTCCAGGGGATGACAGATGGTCTCCTGAAGTTCTGCTCCACGCAGCCCAGAAACGGGGCCGAAGGCACCACAAAGCTCTTCAGCCTCCCGAGGGGACCTGCCCGGGAGCTCACTATGTGGAGGCTAGCGGCAAACGTCACCAGCTGAGAGAGCTCCGCCCCGGGGCAGACACCCGTGGTTCACGCCAGCCCGCAGGGCCGCAGGCAGCAGCGACCCCTTACCGATGCTGTCACTGTCAGTGAAGCCGAAGATGCCTTTCACTTGGTTGAAGGTGACGTGCTTCTGAATCTTCACCACGTTCTTGTAGAAGCCTGGACTCGTCCTGCAAGGACAATCAGAATCAAACCTCAGGTTTACAGGGTGGCCTGGCCCCGAGGCCAAAGCAGAGGCCGGTGAAACCTGAGTGCACGCGTGTGGGCTGAGGACACAGAGTGGGCAGGGAGGCTCCCAGAAGGCACTTGTAGGCGAAGGTACCCGTGGCGGGCAAAGTAGAGTGGCTGGGGGAGGGTGGAAACCAGCATGAAACCAACACAAGACAAGCACATGAGGCAAGAGCACACCGACGCAGGCCGACTCGGGCTGACACCGAGTATCTCAACTCAGCCGGGTGGGTGGTCAAGCTACCGCAGAGCTTCAAGTCTGGGGGCCCCAAGGGAGCTTTTCTGTTGACACACGCTGTTTGGTTGTGTGTGTGTGTGTGTGTGTGTGGGATATCTGCAACTTGTTGCCGGACAGTGTTGGACAGAAACCACCACGTCTAGCCCCCACTGCCCCTTCCACTGCAGGGCGGCCGTGCTGTCTGGGCAGGAAGACCCCATGCTCAGCAACAAGGCTGGGCCCACAGTGGCTGATTCAAGCAATTGGATTCTCTCTTCTGGACACTGAGGGATGTGGATATGAGGCCTGGATCTGTGGCAGCCATTCTGCTACCAGAGGAACCTAAGGCTGAGGACGAAGCTGACACAGGGAGGGGCAGAACCCAGAGTGACTTCTTGCACAGCATCTCCAGTATACTCAGCAGCCCTGGTCTCCAGCCCTACCATGCGTCAGGCACCGCAGGACAGAAAGGGAAACGGGGACAGCTAGTGTTTACTAGGTGCTTGCATCCTGTGGCGGGAGCCGTGCTATGTTCCAACTCTCTTTTAAGACAGTAGCTCTACCTCCCCTTACAGGCAAAGACGGAGGCTCTGAGAGGTTGAGGGTCACGTCACAGACCCTGTGAGTACAGGAGCTGGGACCCAAACGCAGGCTCGTCTGGCCGCAAAGCCTCTGCTTTCCTCACCACATCGCACAGCTTCTGAAAGAGTTTAAGAGTAGCTCCTGGATGGAAGGTTGCCGACGGTCTCCGGGCAGGCAGGGAGGGGAGTGTCAGAAAGGCAGGGGCACCAGCAGGGAGGGTACAAAGGGGAAGGCCAGCACACCAGAGTTTGCTCCGAGTTGAGCAGAGCCCCGCTCGGGAGGAGGTGGCAGCTTTCACTCGGCAGCCCGCTGAATTTCGGCCCCAGGGCACCGGCCGGGGAGCAGAGCTACAGAGGAGACACTGGGAACCTGGCGACATGCAAAGTGCCCCCCTGACCCCCGCGGGTCGCCCACTCAGAGCAGAGCGCAGCCGCCGCCTGGAAAGACGCCTGCTCTGTGGTCCTGCTGAGACAGGAGCTCCCTCGTGCTGGAGAGGGTCCTGGGGCGGGGGGGGGGGGGTGGGGGGGGTGGGCGGCCTCACGCTGCTTACACCCGGGGAGGACAAGCCGCTGTGTGGCGCCCGGGGGCGAGGGCCACAGCAAGACTCCGCCTTGGGTGGAGGCAACCACGAAAGCTAACCAGCAGGGCCAATCTGCCCGCGGCACTGCCGCGAGCTGCACGAGAGGGCCCCCAGCCCCGAGAGGAGCGGAGTCTACAGCAGCCCCACGGCGACAGCGCTCCGGGCGGGCGGTGTCTGAGCAGCGTTCTGAGTAAGATAACCTTGCCGTTTCTTAGCAGATGGCCAGTGCTTGGGCCATGCGGGCCGCAGGATGAGCGGGGGCCGCCCCGTGAGCGCCGCAGCCTCCCCGGAAGGGACCTCGGCTCCCCAGGCGCACCCGGGGCCCACGCGGCGCGATGCCGGGCCGCGCGCCGAGGCCTCGCCCCTGCTGCCAAGGAGCAGATCTGGCCGCGTCTCCTACGTGAGGGCCGAACACCTCGCTCCCCTCGGGACGGCACCTGCCCTGTACACTCACACGGTTTAAAGAACAGTTCCCAGGTTACCTCACACGGGCCATCAGTGACAGGGTTTTAGAGCCGAACGGGATTTTAGGTCGTACCTTTACGAAGCGCTCACCACATACTGCTCAAAGGCCGCTTTGCGTGTAGCACCTCACTAAGTCCTCATGAAACTGCAGCAGGGGCGCCATGACCTCCCGACTTTTGTCCTTCGTTTGTCCTCACAGCCCTCATTATCACCTGGTTTGGCATCTGTTAAACTGCCGACTCTCGCCGTTTGCAGATAACCCGACACAGCTGCTGGATAAGTGTCCCGTGGGCAGCTGTATCCCCTGCGTAAGCCTGGCACGTCGCAGATGCTCAGGGAACACGTGAGCGAGCGAGCCGGGCAAGCAGGCGGACGGCAGGCGACTCAGCTGCCCGGCACACGGTAAACGGTGGTCAGGATGGGAACCCGGGCAGGGCACACGGAAGGACCCTCCCCTGGGCTGCCCGCCACTTGTGCTAAACCCCCGACTTACAGGAGGCTCAGAGAACATACGGACTCGCCCCAAGGAACCACACCAACCAGGAGCGGAGCTGGGTCTGGAACACCAGCTCGCAGATCCCCCGGTGCAGTATCTTTCGTCCCTCGTGGCTCCTGGCAGGAAGGCCTCTCTGGGCCCACGCACAGGGCCAGAAACGTGTGTGGGGACAGGGTGTCCGGGGCCAGCCTGCCTGCCGTGGACTTCTCTCCCCACGGGGCCCTGGCTGCTTCGCTCCCACCCAGAGAGGGGCTGGAAGCTGGCTTTGCTGTAGTTTCAGCTCCTAAAGACCAGGAAGGAGCTTTTTTCAATCAAAGATCTGGATTCTGAGTTAAGTCTCAAGAAAAAAAAGTAAAATGCTCAACTGTTTAAAAGGAACTGCTGAAAACAGGATTTAGCTTTTAAAACTTCTCTCTTGACTTTAGGTTCAACAAAAGAGGTCTTTCGGAGAAGAGGCAGCACAGAACCATTGATTTACATGTTATCCGGGTTTTCATCACTCCTGCATGTTCACGGAAGAAGAGGAAGTTCCTGCCGAGCAAAGCCACAGGACGCACAAGTGCAGTTACCAGAGACAGGCTGGAAAAGTTGCCCCAGACCCCACGTTCTCTCAGAATGTGCCGAGAGCCGGGGGGTGGGGGGCTGTGCGGTGGCCTTTCACGGGCACTATTCAAAAGTCCACCCCCCATCATGTGCCCACCCTCTCAGTCATCTTCGTGGGCTTGCAAGGGGCGTTTGCTTCTGCCTCACCGGCATCTCCAGACAGCGAGGCAGGGACTGTGTTTGGCCCACTGCCGTGTTCTCAGGACCGAGGAGGGCGCCTGCCACAGAAGGCACCCCGTGTCTACTGTACTGACCAAGCGGAACAGGGCCACCCCTCGCTGCGTCCCAGATGTGGCTGAGTGGAGCCCGGGGTGCTGGGGGGTGAAGGGGGCACACGTGACTCAGGCTGTAGGAGGGACAGCTCCCGGGAAAAGGGAGCTTGACGGCGTGTTTGGAGGTGGCGCAGGGAGAGGAGAAGTCAGAACACACTCAAAGGTGGGGCGGTGGGACCACGGGGTGTGCCATCTGGCTGGACGTGGCAGTGACGCCGGAGAGGAGCACTGGCCAACCCACCGAGGACACCACACCACAATGCCTGTATGCCCAGAGATGCGATTTTAAAAATCTCAAGGTAAAATTAAAAAATTACTAATTCATTTACTAGTTGGTAGAAAGGCCAGACTTCTTATCAAGGCAACTATGTCTCTCTTTGGATATAAAGCCACCATTCAGATTTCAGTCCTTATAAAAAGGGACATTCTGGGGAAACGGTAAGGAGCGTGTTCCTCTGCACTGAGTGCGGACGCAGCCCGTCCCGTGTTTTCACCACATCCTGTCTTGGCCTGGTAATAAGCCCTCGTATGATGGGGGCCACCCTCCTTAGGTTCCGTGGGGATTGCCTGTGCCTTGCGGGGAGAGCTGTGTCTCAGGTGCTCAGGATGTATTTGCTGAGCCGAACAGCATGTTCTTGGGACACTTGACAAAGCCTTACTTTTCTAACATAGTTCTTCGTAGTCATTTGGGATGAAACAGATCTCAGAAGTTTCAATTCAGGGATTTTCCAAATGCAGGATTTTGGCCTACTGAGTGGTCAACTTAAAGAACTGGCCCGTGAACGGACTGTGTGCCAGCGAGTCCTTCTCTGTAAGGAGAAAAGTATGCCAAGAAAGAGAAAGGCGCTAACCCGGCAAACTGACGGTCCTCGGAGAGAAACTACAATTCTGTCTCAAGCTGTGGATGGAAACCTTAACCGGAGAACGAAACCAACAAACCATATCCTAATGTTTCACAAAGGGAGAAAAACATTCACCAGACCTAAAGGCCATTTCCGAGGTCTCCGACTCAGCCGTGGCTGAGATGAGGCCCTGATGTCTGCATCTGCTTGTTTAGAAGGCAGCTGAGCATCCTCTCCTTACCCCATGTAGTCAAGATCAGAGAAGATGAAAGTCTTGTTGATGTCAAAGCCACAGGCGATGATGTCCTTGGCGTTCTCCACGGCGTAGCCGTAGGCCTGGTCCAGGGTCAGGTCTTTCCACAGGTACTTCTCATCATCTGTCATCTGGATGACCAAGGGTACGTTAAACACATCCTGCAGCCACCTAGGACACACCGGGAAAGAAGGCTACCGTCTCGTTTCTCTGTTCTGAATCCGAAGACACAGTCCCTGCTAACAATGCATGGCAAAACTTTCTCGTCTACACAACCGCACAGTGTCATGCTGTGAAATTTGACCACTATGACCGATTAACTTGGAAGGCCCTGCATTCAGCTTTGTACTGCTTTACATTACTTTGCAGGCTGGCAACTGTTTTAGGAGGTAGGTATTATCACTCCCTTCCTGCAGACGTGGAAATGAAGGCTCAGGAAAGGGACTCTGCCACGGTCACAGGAACAGGAACAGGAGGAAACAGGCTGGCTGACCCCATCATGCCACGCTTTCTAAAGTGACACCAGGAACAAAGTGAACAGAAGCCAGAAAGGTACCAGTCCCCTCACACCTTGTTTGTCTAACGAACACAAAGTAGGGCTGCCTTGTCATTCTAGACATGGTTTATAAATAACATTCCTGGTTTACCAATAGAAGTGAAAAAAGGTACCCGATACAATACTTACTTTGTGAAAATAAATGGGATGAGGTGACCTACATGCATTGCTTCGGAAGAGGGGCCCCTGCCCGTATACAGGTAAAACGGCTTCTTATTTTCATAGGCATCAAGGATTTGATTCATATCTCTAAATGAAAACGGAGAAAAGGAAATAGTGTGATTTTCTGAAATAAAAATTAAGGCACTGATGCTCACTGGGAAATGATAGAGAAAATACAACACAGATAATAGTTAGAGTTTGTTAACCTTGGCACTTATGTTAGAAAAATGACAGGAAATGTCTACTGACATGATTTCTCCTGTGTTTGTTTTAAAAGTATGAGACACGCAGGTTTGGAATAAAAGATGCATACAGTTGGGCAGCCAGTGGAGCCCCTTTGGAATTTTCAAATATCAGTGTGCCCACGTCATCTGCTTTCCTGGGAATGATGCCAAGCCAGCCCTACACAATCCCTTGTTTAGGACCCCAGCCCTGAGACTCTGGAGACCCAGACGGGGAGGCTGCAGGGCCCTGCACAGTCCTGACTCGGGGCTGGGAGTGAAGAACATGCATGGGGAGTATAGAGGTCAGGTCCCCAGCTGCAGATCTGATTCGGACTCCCCCAGCCAGGCTGGGACCAAGTGTCTTCATCTGGGAGTCACTGTGGAATCATCGGCCCTCCCCCAGGACTGGGGTCCACAGACAATGCACATGAAGGGTCCTCCCTCCTGATTGTGCAGAATCACCTGGTCATATTGCATTTCCCTGGACCCTACCTTCAGAGAGTCTGACTCAGTGAATCTGGGTGGTATCTGGGAATCTGCATTTTTAAAAAGCTCCCTCAGTAACCACCTCATTGGCAGGGTGTGAAACCACTACTCCAGCGTGTGAACGCTCTTCATTTCTGGACAAAGTGTCCCCAAATAAAAGAGGTCTGGCTGGGAGGCCCCACGCAAGAATACTCTAAGAAGTGACCCCTCCTCACAGCCCACACCAAGGGTTCACAGCGTCCATCTTCGGGCTCACAGGGTCGTGGGGACTGTTTCTTTGTGCTTAGCTTCTTTTACCTCCAGGAAATGATCATACACGGTTTTTGAAATAAGGAAAGAATAAAAAAAAAATGTAATTTTGGAAGAAAAGAGTCTTTCTTTGGTTCTCACAATTAACTTTTATGGGCTTAAAGAAGCAAGAAAAAAATGTAGCTGTCCCACGAGCTGTCCTTGAAGTCTCTGAGAGCTCCCCAAGGACTGCCCTGGGGGCCAGGCGCTCTTAAGGAGCACAGGGAATGGACTGAGGCTTGCAAATCGATCTCAGCTTCGTGAAGACAGTTTCCAGCAGGTGAAGGAGCCCAGGCAAAGCCCACAGTTTGCAGCTTGACAGCACGTGCTACCTCTCCCCTAACCCCCCATTTTGCAGATGATAACGTTAGAGGGGCATTCTCAAACCTGACAATGGCCAAAAGTTGCAAGTTCCATGCCTCCCCAAGCCAAGAGCCTACAGGGTTACTCACAGAAGTAAACAAGTCATATGGGCAGCGAGAACTGTAAAATGCTAAGTTTTGATTCAAGATCAACAAAACTGGTAAACCTTCAGCGAAAGTGACCAAGGTGGGAAAAAAAGTGCGAAGCCTCTACTAAAGTCAGGAATGGAAGAAGGGACGTTATTACTGACTTCACAGGAATAAAAAGGATTATAAAGGAATGCTAAGAACAATCGTATGGCCACAAATGAGACAACCTTGATGAAAAAGACCAATTCCTAGAGAGAAACTACCAGACTGACTCAAGAAGAAATAGAGAATCTGAACAAATCTAGAACAAGCGAAGAAACTGAACTAGTAATCAAAAAATGACCCACAAAGAGCCCAAGACCAGATGGCCTCATCGCGGATTCTATCAAATATTAAAAAAACATCAATCAACAGCAGTCCTTCACAAACTCTTCCAAACAAATTGAAGAGGGAATACTTGCAAACTCATTCTGAGGCCAGGGTTATCTCGACACCACAAGCGACAGAAAACTGCAGACCCTTGTGATACAGATGCCAACATCCTCAGCTGCTAGCAGACCAAATCCAGCAACATATAAAACGGATGATGTATCATGATCAAGTGGGATTTGTCCCAGGAATGCAAAGTTGGTTCCACACACAAAAATCCATCAATGTGATACACCCTATCAATATAAGACATGATCATCTCAGCAGACTCAGAAGAAGAATTTAATAAAATCCGACACCTTTCATGATGAAAATACTCAACAAGCTAAGAAGAGAAGGAAACTTCCTTAACATAATTCAGGGCATACTTTGGGGAAAACCCACAGCTAAATGTAAAAGTAAAACTTTTGGAGCAAATCTTCATGATCTTGGACTAGGCAACAGTTTCTTAGGACACTAAAAGCAAAGGGAACTGAAAAACAAAATAAACTGTATTTCATAAAAACGAAAAAGTATTGGGTTTCAAAGAACACTCAATAAAGTGAAAAGATACACAATTGGAGTGTTTGCAACCCATATATTTGATAAGAAACTAGGATCTGAAATATTATATAAAAAACTCTTATAGCTCAGTAATAAAAAGATAACCTAATTAAAAAGTGGGCAAAGGATCAGAATATTCTTCAAAGAATATATAAAAATAGCCAATAAGCACATGAAAGGATGCTCAACATCATTACTCATTAGGGAAACATAAATCAAGACACAATGAAAAACCACTTCAGAGGCACCTGGGTGGCTCAGTCGGTTGAGCGTCTGGTTCTTGCTATCAGCTCAGGTCGTGATCCCAAGGTCATGGGATTGACCCGCATCAGGCTCCTTGCTGAGCCCGGAGCCTGCTTGGGATTCTCTTTCTCTCCCTTTGCCCCTCCTGCCAGCTCCTGCCTGTGCTCTCTCTCTCTCTCTCCCTCTCAAGGAAAAAAAAGAAAGAAAAGATAAAGAAAAACCACTTCCTACCTATGAGCATGACTCTAAAACAAACACAAAATAGAAAACAGTAAGGGTTGGTGAGGATGTGGAGAAACTGGAATCCTTGTTTGTGCACTATTGGTGGGAGTACAAAAATCACAGCCACTGTGGAGATCAGTTTGGCAGATCCTCAGAAAGTTCCAGAACTACCTTACGATGCAATAGTTCTGTTCCCACACACCCTGAGAGAACGGAGAACGTCTGTCCACACAACATACATTCTTTCCAGTGAAAAGAACCCAAATGCCCAGCAAGCGGTGAATGCATAAACAAAATGTTGTGGGGCGAATCTATTCAATGGCACATTATTCAGGTATAAAAGGAGTGAAGCACTAATGCACCCGGCAACACGGAGGAACCTTGAAAACCCTGGAACGGTGGTTGCCGGGGTGGTGGGGGTGGGGGGATGGGGTTTCTTCCCGGGGTGGAGACGTTCTGGAGCTGGTGGCGGTGATGGGTACACAACCTTATGAATATACTAAAGACCACTGAACTGTGTACTTGAAGAAGGTTAATTAAATCCTAAGGGAAAAGCTTTGATTATATTCTGTCCAGAAAGAGGGCTGAGTGGGGCGTGGCGTTTTCCGCACACGGAATTTTAAGTGTTCCGGCAGACGGCGGAGTGCCATCCTGCGCGCTCTCCCACAACCACGAAGTGCAAGCACAACAGAACAGCCCCACCACGGACCATAAGTCCCGTGAGCAGAGTTTCAAAAATGAGCTACAAGAACCCTCTTGGAACCTGCCCATTTTCTGATGCAATCTGCGTGGAATTTATAGCAGGAGGTAGGGATAGTCTGTCCATGGCACACTCTATTGGTTTCTCTTTTGCCATGACTCACGAGGGAGCCCGTACAATGGCAGGAAGAGGGCGCAGTTTCAGGAAGCCTCTTGCTTATCGCGTGGGAAATGTTAAACTTGGACATATTAATCTCTTTTATCTTATGACATTTTACGATTTTATAGTGCATAATCTAGCGTGAATCTCATCTGCCGTGTATGTGACCTCCACCTTGTGAAGTGAACAGCTCACAAATGAATAAAGTCGGGGCCCGAGGGGGAGGGGACAGGACATGAACCCACAACCAGTTACTGACAGGACAGAAGGCGGACCCCAGTCTTCAGACAGCTGGCTATCATTTCCCCACATAGCAGGCAGCCTGCAGGAGGGGCCTCCTAATCATGCCTGGAACTAAAGGGAGCGGAGGGTGGGAAGCCCCTGACCTGTGCGAGAAGAAGATGCCTCTGCGCAGGAAGCGGTGTGGTTTCTGCCCGATGGCTCTCTCTATCCGGTTTACCAGCTCTTTGTCAATTTTACTGCTTCCGAACCGAACTGGAAAAAAAAAAATGGTAATGAGGAAATGACTATCTTAGGTGGTGTGGGGTTTGGTGATCAGGTATTACCGAAGGGGAAAAGCTGGTGATCCGTGTACAATCCTAACGAACTCAGTCCTCTCCAGGACTTTTGCTCCTAGTCCCTACCTCAACCCCAATCAAATGCCTTTCATGTTAACAATGACAGCTGAGACGGCAACCAGCAAAACAGGAAACAAATTACAGAATAAAACGGTGTTTTGTCTGGGATTGGATTTTGATGGGAAACCTATCCAGAATTCAGCCTGCCTAGCAACTTTTCACCTCCACCCCCGCCCCCCAGTTGCTAATTACGGGGGACTTTATGTACACTGACAACCATAATCTTAATATTCTTTAGTTGTTGGATTGAACTAGCATCTGTCTACCAGTGAATTTCCCCCCATTGGTAGTCGATACTTAAATTAGGAAAATGGTTTTCAACTTTGATCAAAACATTTTAGTAATGCCCCCTCTCTGGTGATTACCAGTGATCTTGGAATACGGACTTCCCTGAGCAGGAAGCCCTGTGGGGAAGGGCTGGCCAGTGGCGACCTGTCCCCTTGAGGAGTCACCCTTCTTAAGCAGACTTCCAGCTTTTCAGCTCCACAGTCAATACCACTGGAGGAGACTTAGGTGATCCATTTCTGACTTTAAGCATTCAGTGAAAGGTGATTTGAATGACCGCAAAGATGCCACTCCAAAAGACCTTTCCTGAAGTTCTGAATTGCTCAAAAAAAAAAGGAGAACGCTTCCACTAACCTATCTACTATAGATCATTATTTTGAAATAAGTTTTACGTTGTTATTTCAGTTGAAAAGAATCCTTTGGGAATATAATGCACGACCAAAAGATTTTAGCATCTATTTTTTCTTGCCATTGAAGCTTGACTGGGTTTATAATTCAAGAGAAAAAAACACCAACGAGATCAACTAGTGACCAACGGGATCACTTCTAAAAGTTGGGGCTTCTCCCAGGACGTACCAATGAGCTTATCATAGTCAATGCCCTTGGCACTGCTGGTCTGTACCGTCCATGGGTCCACAAAATCCTCTTCAGCTTCTGTGGCACCCAGGCCACTATTGTTCCCAGGTGCTGGGTTCCCTGGAGGGCAGTCGGCTTTGTAATCTTCCCCCATGGCGGCTTTGTAGCTCATTTTTAACGATAACAGCATCTGTACTGCAGAATCGATTTCATCCTGGACAAAGGAAATAAGGATGAAAACTAAAAATACTAACATGGCTAACATCTTGCTGAGCGTGACTGTCGCGTGGCAGGCGCTGTGCTAAATGCCCTCACATACGTTACCTCCTTCAGTCTCAAGACAGCCCTCCGACACAGGCAGCATCACTGTCACTGTGCTGTTCCAGTAGGACTCTGACACTCACAGAGGTGAAGGAGTCTGCCCAGGGACACACGGCAAGTCACGGGCCCAAATATAGTTCACTTCTGCATTGTTCTAGTGGATCTATGTAATCTATGGATTACCACCACAAACGCTACCGGATGAACGTGACATGATATACAGTGTTATTTACGACACAGTGAAGACACTAAGGATTTCTCAAACACCACCGATGCCAGAGAACGTGTGCGGCAAGCTCCCTGGACCGAGTATACGGAATTCTACATCGGACCTTGTTTTCCTGTGCCACACAGTCGAGACGAGTATTTGCGGCAGCTTAGATGATGCCACCAAGGATGGTAATGGCAACCCTAGACACAGGGAAACAGATAAAGGCAAGGAAAAATAGAGGCTTTCAAGTCATAAATTAAGGAGGGATGTAGTGGGAAACAGTTATATTACTGTAGTTTGGAGCCTTATCAAGCTGTCCAAAGTGTTTGCATACTGAGTGCTTTAAATAAGCAGAAGGAAAACAAATGTAGACGACATCCGTGGGTACTCTGGAGATCTATCAAGGCCCTTCTGCACCAGAAGCCCACACTAGCCACCCATGAAGGCTGGCCTCTGAAAGAGCAGGCCTAATTAGGCACATTAGTCATGCTATGCCCAGAGCTCTGCTCCTGTAATTGGCCTTGCTGGATTAGATCACAAACAAAGAATATACACAGTCCAATTTGCCTGCCAAGGGAAGTACAAACATTCCTGTTTAGAGTTTACACATAATGTTCCATAAACTGGGTTTCCCGGTGGAGACACCACACCGACCTCCATCCAGACGTCACGGTTGCATCAGGAGCAGCCCCGGGGCCACAGAGAACTGACACCTTGGGGAGATTCCGCAGATACAGATTTGAGTTTCAAATTCGGAAACTACCTGGAATTCGTTCTTAAAATGAATTAGAACCGTGGGCCGAATCACTCCATGGCTAACCCTCAGAGAAGAGATAGGATAATTGCCAGGCTGCATAGGTGAGTACGTTTTACTCATCTCATTCCTGCAGCGCCTAGGTTCAGTGCAACCACATAATGTTTAGCAAGCATGATTTATCGAATTATCTGTGGGAAGGATTAGCGTGCTTTGAAGTACACTTTGGTCAATACCCTTTTATCACCGGCTATGTTGACATTTAATACTCTATCTGCTCGAACTCTGCTTGCAACCCGGAGGCTCTTCGAAAGTCAAACATTCAACCAGTATCCCTGCTCGAGAACTGTCTGCAGTCTGGAGTGGGATTTAAATAGACAGACAAGCCTGCCGTGTGGGTTTTCTTGTTTCCTTAATCTAACATGGAACAGGACACTGAAACAGGACTTAAAAGCTGACTTTCTGGGGAGAAAAAAAAAGACTATACACAACCTGAATATATAAAGCTCCAAGACAGGCAGAACTATCCACGGTGGAGGCCTAGGGTGGAGGGCAGAGGCAGTGGCTGAAGGGGCCTGAGGATGGCTTCCGGGCGCTGCTGTCTGGTTTCCTGATGTGGGCACTGGTTACATAGGTGTGGTCATTTTGTGAAAATTCAGTAAGAGGACTGATTACGATCTCCATACTTTTCTGGTTAAATGGTGCACTTCCAATTAAAAAGTTTACTTAAACTAAGAGGACAAGAAAAACGACTGCTCTCTAGCTTAACCTTTACAATCCAGTGCCATTTCTTGTTTTGTTTTTGATTTAAAAAATTTTTTCAACATTTATTATTGAGAGACAGAGAGAGACAGAGCATGAGCATGGGAGGGGCAGAGAGAGAGAGAGGGAGACACAGAATCAGAAGCAGGCTCCAGGCTACAGCTGTCAGTGCAGAGCCTGACGCGGGACTCGAACTCACAAACTGTGAGATTATGACCTGAGCCGAAGTCGGGTGCCTAACCGACTGAGCCACCCAGGCACCCCTGATCCAGTGTCATTTCTCGAGTCCTGCTCAAACTGTTCATGCTCCCAGCCACTGTCTCTCTTCAGAGCCCCTGGATTCTGACCTATCCCCCCAGGAAACACCCTGCTTTTTAGTGAACTGTGGCCGAAAGCAGGGGGTCTTATCCCCCTGGTACATGGAGGAGAGAAGAATGGTGAGGACCCCAGCCCACACACATGGCAGAGACGGCTGAAGAAAGAACTCCCGGTGCCCTCGCTGTATTGGTGCTCCCAAAGTGGCTCAAGTATTTGCACAAAGTCAATTTCTAAAACATCAGGTGTTCTATCATAACACATTCCAGAGCCAAATTTACTTCTGAGTTTTCCCCATTTTGCTCTGACTTCATTGTGCAACCTCTGATCTCTCTCGTTGGTCAGCTGATGGCTTAAGTCAAAGAACACACTAGGAAGAGTAATTCTAAATGGTGGTAAGTATCGTGTGTTTAATAATGAACACAACCGGAGTCACTAAGAATTACTAACTAAAAACACTTCTGAAATGGCATTCATATTTAGTATTAAATAGGTAAAAATACCACTGCCAAGTTTCCAAGAATGGGTTTAAAGAGTAAATGAACAACATTTGGGCCCTTTATCTATTTCAAGGTTTTTAAAAACAACTTCTTCGCCTCATCCACCAAGTCCTACCTGATGTGTAAACCTCTGTCTGTGAATAACCAACTCCTTGTTTTGACATCACTGTCTTACAGTACCACTTATTTCTTTTAAGATATAATGGTTTATTCGGGGTCCAAAGAGTTGAAGTAAACTGCCAGGGTGGGTGGGAGATGGTTGAGGCCATCGGTGGAGGACCCAGGAAGCGGTCCTGAAAAGAAGACAACCGGGGCTGGAAGTGACGGACGAGGAAGTCACGGAGATGTAGCAGCTGAGGGTCCTAAGAGTGGAGGCATCGCAGAAGGAAAGGCAGTGCCTCCGTGCATTGGAGACGCAGACGGAACGGATTACACTCCTGAAACCTCGCGGCAACAGCAGAGAGACCTTTAAGAAAGGCGTAACCCCGTGAGGACAAAGGCAACAAAAAGAGGGAGTCAGCAACAAGATTTCGGAAACTGCAGAGCTGCTGGATGGACTGGTAGCAGAATGTCGTGAAAACACTGGAATTATGCCGCTGGGGAGTCCTGGGGCTGGGGGCTGGGGCATCAGTGGAAGTGAGGGGGAAAGTGGGTTCTAAAAACAGGAGCACAGGTTGAAAGTCTGTTTAAGAAACAGCTGGTCGGCTCTCTGCCCGCCCCCCCCCCCGCCCCCCTCCCACCCCGCCCCCCCACACACAGAGGCTCTGTGTCAGGGAGGTGGAGTTAGAAGTATCTAGATCAGGGGCACACGGCACTGAACAGGGAAGTTCAGGGACAGCCACACAGCCCAGGCCCTCTGTCCTCAGAGGATATCAGGAAAACCATCACCAAGATCTCAGAGATAAAAGGTCACTTACTGTACCTAGGAAACAAGAACAGGTTGCTATAAGGAAAGGAACATTCGAAAAGCAAATGAGCTCATGGAAGTTAAAAATGACAGGATAAACGAAACACGATAGGAGGATTAAGAGTTGAGGAGGGAGTGCCTGGCTGGCTCAGTCGGTGGAACATGAGACTCTTGATTTCAGGATTATGAGTTCAAACCCCACGTTGGGTGTGGAGCCTACTCAAAGGGAAAAAAAAAGGAAACATAAGAAGTTAAGGAAATATATCTGAAAGAAGAGCAACAAGAAAACACAATGGAAAGGAGAAGTTAAAAAATAAAATAAAAACAAAAACAAAAACAGAGGGGGCCAGCTTCTGGGAAAAAAAGACCCACAGAGAACAGAGAAAACAGGAGAGAAGAAATCAAAGACATAACAGAATTTCTGAGAATTAAGGGTCCTCTTTTTTTTTTTTTTAAGTTTATTTATTTTTGAGAGAGAGAGAGAGAGAGAGAGCGAGAGAGAGAGTGCGAGCACACACACAAGAGTGCATGGCAAGCCCAGTGAGGCCCAGGAGGGGCTCAAGCCAATGAACCACGAGAGTATGCCCTGAGCCCAAATTGGACGCTTAACTGACTGAGCCACCCAGGCGCCCTGAGAATTAAGGGTCTTAAGTTTCTAGTTATAGTAGACAAAATAAAGGTACTTTTAGACATGCAAGTCCTCCCAAATTATTTCTTTAGCGCTATTTTTTTTCAGAAAACTATTGGAGGATTTGCTCTGTCAAGACAGAGTAAACAAAGGCGGAGTAAGACACAGGATCAGGAAACAGGGAGCCCACAGGGGGAGGGAAGGGAGAGACAGCTTTTCAAGAAGATGAGCTACAGACTGGCTGGTGTGAGTGCCCTGGGAGGAGACTCACCCGGCTGGAGGGGGCCCGGAGCCCCATTACCGTTAGTACACAAGACACTGAGCCAACAGGAATCTGGACAAACATCAACTCCGGGGCAGGAAAGGCAAGGCACCTGGAGTATACTCAGTGGGTCAGCTGCCAGCAGCACTTATGTGGTCAGAAGAGCATCGATGCTGACACTGACTGACATGCGCGGGACAGCAGAGGGATGGGAGGTGCCGATGGAGGCGCTAACTCCTCTCACCCACACCTGAATATCGACAAGAAGCAATGTAAAAGTGTGATTTTTAGAGAAATGGGGGGTACCTATCAAAGAATCCGCTCAAAGAACTGAAATGTTTGTTCCTGGGAAAAGAAAATGGAACAGGAAAGGTGGAGGGCTGCTGAATTTCGGAGGCTTTTGTTTAGACCACACGCACGTCAATAACGGAGAAAATAAATTCATAGTCAAAAGACCTCAGTTATTGAGGGAACAGAGTCTTGGGAACAGTCTGCTCCCGGGAGACATAACCCTAGACTTGGCCCAGATGCACGTGCAGCGAACCCGACAAATCCCATACCTGTGGTGCCTTTCCAGCTTTGAGGGACCGCACGAGCTCCCCCTGAGCGGCTACCCTGTTGAACAGTTCCAGAGGGGAGGCACACCCCTGTTCGCCGTTGGGCACGTCCGCCATCTTCCAGGACCTAGGTCTCTAGCTGGCTAGGGCGTTGGAAGATTTGCTCGGTGGTCCAGACAAAACTGTGGGGGGCAAGGGGGAGAAGGGGGGGAAGACCGATTAACCAACCACTGCAGCTGTTTTCCCGCTCATGCATCTACCTAGTCCTTCGCCTTTCCAACAAGGATGCAGGAGTTACAAGAAAGGGCATGGGGGAAACAGCGGTGATAAAGGCATCGGCAGGAATTTGGGGCCATGAGGGAGAAAAGAGGAAGAGCAAGTGCAGTGAGGAGGACTGACGGAGGGGCTGGGAGTTCAGGGCAGCAAAGGAGGACCCCTAACTAAGAGCATGTGAGCCTCACCTGGTGCCCAGCGCACAGGAAGGACGCGTGTTTGTTCAGGGAGCAAACACCAAAGTGTTTTAACAAACCTAAGTCCACTAGAGCTAAAAACATTTGGCAGACTGCTATTTACTCTTTATCTTAATTGTGCCGGGGATGAGTTTCCAGGCCTTTGCAGCCATAACCAACATACGGCTGAACAAACGGCCTTCTCTGCCAGCCAGCTGCTCTGTTCTCAGCTGAAGCGAGGTGGGGTGGAGGGCAGGGCCTTATCTGTCCCGGGCTCCAAACGGGGAAAAAACTATACACAGCCTGACCATTCTACGTGCCGACTAACTTCACTGCAGACCTCTGAAGAAGGTGTACCGGCACCTTTTAGTAGTTATTATTTTCTGTTAGCCTTGAAAAAGGTGGGACACAAGGCAGGCCACCCAGTGTCGCCTTGGAGCAGAGACCAGCCACAGTCAGTCCCCTTTTGGGTCAGTGTCCGCTTCCTCATCTATCAAGTGGCACCATCAGGAACCTCTCCACCTACCTTGAGGGCTGCTCTAAAGAAGAAATGAGGAAAAACCAGCTGGTAGCCTTTCATAAACTAAAATAAGACATACACCTATTACGAGTACTGTCGTCAGGGTTCCGGGGCTCGGCCGAACCCCAGCTCCATCTATGACTTGCAGCTGTACCTTGAGTGAGGACAGGACAATGACAATGGGCTGTGCCAGAGCAGCTAACTCCCGGCACCTCCGTACCTGCTACTTTTCTGAGCACCTTATACACATTCACTTGCTGAAGCTTCACGGCAATCCTGTGAGACAGATCAGTTGTCCCCATTTTACGGATGAGCCAACCGAGGCACAGAGAGGTTATGAAACTTCCCCGAGATAACAAGAGCAGTAGAGACGGGACATAAGCTCAAGCAGCTGCACCTTACACCCTCCAAAGCTGTCCTACACGTTCCCTGACTGCGAGGAGTCTCAGCTTCTCGACCGTGAGGCGCGGCTGACGGTAACACTACCTGCGGGATTGGTGTGTAGATGGAGTGTGACAGTGTGGGTGAACAGACAGTCCAGGGCAGCATTAGCCCCGTGGCAGAGGTTCGATAAATGACTATTTTGTGTCTAACTGTTTAAGTTTTTTTCTATTAACTCTCTGAACCAAACACACAAACTTGAGGGGTAATTTTTTTTTTTTTTTTAAGTAAGCTTCACGCCCAGCATGGAGTCCAATGCAGGGCTTGAACTCACAACCCTGAGATCAAGACCCAAGCTGAGAGCAGGCCGAATGCTTAACCGGCTGAGCCACCCAGTAAACACTAACTTGTGGGGTTCAAATTCACGACCCCACGATTAAGAGTTGCATGCTCTACCAACTGCGCCAGCCAGGTGCCTCAAGGGGTTATTTATTTATTTATTTATTTATTAATATTTATTTATTTTTGAGAGAGAGAGAGAGACGGAGCATAAGCAGGGGAGGGGCAGAGAGAGAGGGAGACGCAGAATCCGAAGCAGGCTCCAGGCTCTGAGCTGTTGGCACAGAACCCGATGTGGGGCTCGAATCCACGAACCTTGAGATCACGACCTGAGCCAAAGCTGGATGCTTAACCGACTGAGCCACCCAGGCGCCCCAGGGGTAATTTATTTTTTATCAATTTGTTAAATGTTTACTTAAGAAGCATATAAATTTTAACTGGGCCAATTTTTATATAAGTCAATGAAACTGTAATACTGAAACCAGGATGAGACAATAGTCACTTTCTTTTCCCCCCTTGCTGAGAATCACCTCAATTCCCAGAAAAGGAAGTCGGGTGAAATGATTGTTTCAGATAACAAAGCCCCAGTTTAGGGAAGCCTATAAAAAAGAAATGCGGAAGAGCCTCTGAGGAGCACCTGTGAGGACAAACACTGAGGCTCATATCAGATAACAATCAAAGGGATGAAAAGCACTTCTAGCCACAAATGGCCAAACGTCACATCCCATGGCATAGGATATGCTCTGCGTTAGCAGATGAGAGGCTGAGGGCCCAGGGAAGTTAGAACCAGCCCCTGAGGTTCCACTGCCAGGGTAGCTAAGCCGGGACCTGATGCCAAAGCTCCTCTAAGCCGCGTGCTCTCTCAGAATTCCAGCCGCTCCCCCTGCCTGGAATGTGATACCCTCCTCTTCACGCACACTTCCTGTTATCTTACGAATTCAGGCCTCAGCTCTTTTCAGCAGCTCTTCCTGACTCCTGCGCCTCTGGGGCCAAGCCGATCCCTCTGTCGTCGGTGGTCCCCAAGCATTTTGTCAGTAACTCTACCAGGGCACTCACACTGCATTTACTTATTCACGTCTTCTCCACCAGACGGTGAAAGCAGGCACCGGGCTTTCTCTTCCATGTGCTTCTAGTGCCTCATGTGCAGCAGTTTATCAGCATTTATTGAATTAATCGGTCTCATCAGTCGCCCAGTTCAATCTTCACCATAAGATTTCCATCCTTATGTTATCTTCACAAGTGCTTTTCCCACTTTAAGGTAGATTTTCCCCATGTGGACTTTAAACAGCCTCATTTTTTTTTTTAAACATGCCACTTTGGCAAGTTGATTATTTAAAAAAAAATTTTTTTTAACATTTATTTATTTTTGAGAGTCAGAGAGAGACAGAGCGTGAGTGGGGGAGGGGCAGAGAGAGAGAGGGAGACACAGAATCAGAAGCAGGCTCCAGGCTCCGAGCCGTCAGCACAGAGCCCGATGCGGGACTCCAACTCACGAACCGTGAGATCACGACCTGAGCCGAAGTCAGACGCTTAACCGACTGAGCCCCCCAGGCGCCCCTAAACAGCCTCATTTTTAGCATCCTATCGTGGAGCTGAGCCTGCCATGATTTGGGAAGGGCCAGGCCGATGGCATGGCACCCACTCCAGGTTTCACACTCCCAGTTTGGTTTCTTTCCCCACTACTAACATCTGCCTACCATCCTGGTCACTGTCTTTGGAATTCCTTTTGGTTTATCCCGGTCCTTCCGAACACACGGTGTCTGCCATAAAAGGAAACTGGTGACAGCAGTAAGGTTCTAAAGTCTGTGGGTAGGGCTAAAAGCAAGTACAGACCAGAATTACCCCTAAAAAATTCCTAAGGAAAGCACCAGGTAGGACAACTGGATGAGGCCTGGACAGATAATCTCCCCACTACAATGGAGCAGATCACTGTAGAGAATCAGCTAGACGAATGGGGTCTGTGCTTAGGGTCCGTAATGTAGGGAAAAATATGTCTTTCCATAGCAAAATTCCATTTGAGAAGAAGCACACGGGAGCTAAATCCGATGAGACAACAGCAGATGAGGTCTCCCCGCTCTTGCGATGGGGAGGCAGGCAGTGCATGGGAACCACCCACACGATAAGCTGTGCGTGTGTGTATGATGCAACCTCAGTGATGAGACAACAGAACAAAACCCCTTCTGTTCCAGGCACCCACCCATCTACCACCGTCTCATGTGCACGCTGTCCTTTTCTCTCCCATCTAGTTGACACGATCTAGAATGAAGTTTAACTTCGGAGGTTTTTACCCCAGAGTTCAGCATGCCTGAAATGACATGCACGCTAGCATATGCGTGGTTTTCAGCAGAGCAGTCAGGTTCCAGAGTATGCAGGTTACTTCTACAACGGGGTCTGAGACGCCAAAAGCGTACAGACAACTGTCTTGGTGTTTACCGCTTAAACTGCAAGGAGGGCTTTGAATCTTTGTACGTATAGATAGAGCGAGAGGTGGGTGGGGGAGAGAGGGGCAGAGGGAGAGAGAAAATCTTAAGCAGGCTCCAGGCTCATCACAGAGCCTGACTCGGGGCTCGATCCCACGACCCCGGGATTGTGACCTGAGCCGAAATCAAAAGTGAAACGCTCAATCAACTGAGCCACCCAGGCAGCCTTGAATCTTTCTTAAGGAGAGTTGTTTTATCTGCTTAACAAATCCTGCGATCTAAAGCAAAGAAACAAAGCTATCATCTGTGGAGTAATCTATCATCTCCGAAAAAAGTACTGGGACTGGAAAGAGCAGAACTGCATACTCCATAGCAGACCACAGTGCACCTTTAAAGAACAAGTCAAGAGCTCTTAAAAGTTGATTCTCCATTCCTCTTTTTAGAGAACTTGAATCTTGGGCTCATTTTGACAGGTTCCGTTGTTCCGGAGGGGCTTAACAGGCACCTGAGGAAACTGGCTGCTTTTGGGATGAGGAACAGAAAGTAACAGAACTCTTTAACTGAAAAACAGGACTTGGGCCATAATGAAATCATCTCACAGAGGATCAGAACACTCCGCAATCCGGGGGAAGGGGGCACAAACACAGCCAATTCTAGAGCAGCCGGGAAGAGCAGACGACCCAGTAGTTTCTGGATGCCTGGAACACCACCAGGAGGTGGGTTCCCATCCCTCACATCCTGGCCCCGGAGTGTGGGTGACAACAGCTTTGTTGTTCCCAGAGGACAGGAAAGTGACCGGTAGAGCAAGGAGTTCTTCAACACTTGGAACCCCGGGACAGATTGTGTCCACCTTTTCTTTGTTAAACGCGGGGAAGAGAGGTAATTTTCCCCTTCAAATAATAAGATGTACGTGATCTTCAAATCTCCCCTTCAAATAAAACGTACATGACGCAAAGAAGACGTCAACGTGCAAGAAGCCGGCCGAAGACAACTGGCGTGTCACAATGAGAATGCCGACACGTTAGGGTACCGACGGTGTAAGGAGTCCTCGTCAGGGAGAAACAGGACAGCCAACACAGAAGTGTGGCAAGTCAAGCTACAAACCCAAACAGGCAACTGCTCCCCCGGGATCTCCATCCCCTGGGGAAGCCGTGAACCACATGAACTTGGGTCAACGGGACGAAATACGATGCACGCTCGGTAAGCCCTGATTCTGGCAGAGACCACTCCTCACCTCCCCTGCCCCGCCCCAGCCCAGGTTTCCAGCACTTTGGTAAAAGGCTGGCAAAAAATACCAATAAGCTCCAAGCCTGGCAAAGATGGCAATACATACCCAGGTTGTGGGAGACACTGCAGAGGTGGCCACTGGTCACGCCGGGCAGTTGAGGAGCCGAGACTGCCCTGTACAGCCAGCGGTCTTCTTTAATAGTCTTCCCCTGTTTCTTTCAGTTTCCTTTTTAGCAAAAGGCTCTTCTCTGTTTTTTTTTTTTTTTTTTTCCTGTTTACCCCACTTTTCAGCTATTTGCACGTAGGGTTTTTTTTTTTTTTTTTTTTTAAAAGAAATCACTCAGTTTCTCGGAAACACTTGAGATTCTTGACCAACCTCTTTGAGGAGACTGTCCAATCAGGGGTGGGCGGGGTGGGTGGGGACCAATGAAACCCTCTTGAGAAACGAGTCGCTAGCCGGTCATTGCATCAGCCACCCCATACATACCCTAGACTGGCCTCCGTATAACCTCTCCACCCTCTTCCTCTTCCCCACCCGAGCATCAGTGTGAGTAAGTGTTATGTGTAGCCGTGCAGAGGCCGAACGGCGACTGTGCCTTCCCTGCAGGTGTTCACTGAGGCAGCGCAATGCAGTGGAAAGATCATGAGTTCTGGGGTCAGACGGGCCCGGGTTGCAATCCCAGCTCGGGCATCTCAACACCTTGGGCAAGTCACATTACCTCTCTGCTTCATCCTCGGTTTCCTCATCTGTGAAATGGGCATAAAGAAGCCTCCTAACTTTACCGTGGAGGGGACTAAGTACGATACCAGAGGCAAAGCCCCCGGCACGTGGCAGAGCCCCGTTAAAAGTGGGGGCTTCTCGCCATGGGGAAGGGGAAGAGGTAGGAGACGATGCAGGGTCGGTGCCGGCAGGAGTGGGCGACAGACGGGGACGCCGGCGCTGGGAGGAAGGGGGCGAGGGGCGCCGTGCCAGCCTCCGCGCCCCTCGTGGTGCCAGAACCCGGCGGGCAGCGAGCCGGGCTCTGAGGAGGATACTCCGGGCCCTCGCCTGCAGGCGGCTCCGGGAGGGCCAGGTCTTCCGGCACCGCCCCGGCCTCCCGCCCTCCCTCATCCCCTCACTTACCGGCCCAGCCGGGCCCTTCAGCACCGCCGGCTCAGCCACGGACGGCCTCCTGGGCGTCCTTGGAAACTCCTTCCGGCCGGAACCACTTCCGGCCAGGCTGCACCCTCATTGGCTGTTCGCGCGGGGGCAGGACGGAGGCCGCGGGTGATTGGTTGGAGGCCCCGGCACCCGCGGAACGCGACTGGGCTGCGGGGTGCCGGCGGGACTGCCTCCGGGAGGACCGAGCGCTTCCGGTGCGTGTGGTGAGCGGCGGGCCCGGGGGCGGGAGGGGGCTGGAACCCCGCGGCGGCGGCGGCGGCGGCGGCGGCGGCGGTCGGAGAGCACCACACCCCTCAGCGCGGGCCTTTCCCCGTCCCTCGCCCGTCCTTCATCGCAGCTGCCTTCCGGATGCGCGCTGCTCTGGACCAGCCTCACCTCCAGCTCTTGACAGCTCGGCTAACTTCTATTCATCCTTCAAAACCCATCTCTGGTCGTATCTTCTTTGTTGCCTTCGTCGGTCTGTAGCCTCCGGCGCAGGATCCGTGTTCTGTGTTTAATCGCTGTACACACCAGACCCAACATAAGGCTTGGCACAGAGTAGGTAATCAGGATATGTTTGTTGAAGGAGAATATCCTATTTCTTTTACTTTTCTCTGTGCCCCCCTCCCACCAGGTTGCATTTCACAAATATTTCTAGATGCTGGGGATCAAGCAGTGAACAAAACACAAGGAGTCTTGTCCTCGTGGAGCTGACGTGCTAGTGACTCTCAGGGCCACTCCCCCGTTTTGTAGCCTCGTTTCTGCAATGCTCTTACCTTTCTCCCTGTACCTCTTTGTCTTAGTTGAACGTCCCCACACCATGAAATATTTTCCTTTTTTTCCCCATTTGCCTTAGAAACAAAAAAGGCAGCACTTTTCCCCCCTAAAGTTTCTGTTGTTCCTGATGTTTCCCATTCTTTCCCACTTTTGCGTGTTTTTCTTGAATCACCCTTGCCTCCTTCTCTCTTGCCCCGTTTGATTAGTTTTGCTGTTTCATTCTCCAGTGCTTCTCACCACCTCTGTTCCCTCACCTCCTCCAGAGCATTAATTGCTCGGATGTCACCGTTTGTCTTAGGTCTGCCTCGGCCACCCTAGAGGAAACTGCAGCCCCAAGCTCACCGCCACCTGTACTGTCCTGTTTTACTTTTCTCCTTAGGATTTCGTACTACGTCACACCCTGTATTTCACCTGATTATGGTCTGTCTCTCCCGCCGGCATGTGAGCATGGTGAGCACGGGGCATCCTTCACTGTGTCGCTTGCTACGGTGTGCTTGGGGTGGGGCTTGGTGAGTAGCCCATGCTCCATCAATATCGAATAAATGAACGACGCGTCCACGAAGCAGGTAGTGTTGGGAGCCTTATCATCCACCCTTCTGCGTTCATTCAGTCCTTGCTGCCTTGCCTTGTTAGGAAGTGGGCTAACGGGCCCCAGCCCCACTACTCCCTGATCTTTTGCCGTAGACCTCTTTTGAAATTCCAGCCATCGGCCTCTCTTTTCTTTAAGTTGACCGCTGCAGAAAACCAGGTGGGCAGGATTCCATCTCACGGCTGGGCACAGGCACCCTGCTGGTGGGAACCTGGTGGGTTCCCTGTGACAGGAAGGAATGGCATGCTGTGGTGTGTGGTGCTGTGCACAGGAGCCGAGACAGGTGAGAGGTCTCATCAGGATGGGCCTCAGGACCAGGCTAAGTATGTAGAGAACAGAAATGCCAAGTTGTTTGCGGAGCACAGTCCGTTAGTTTATAATTAGTCCATTACATTAGTTCTGCTTGAGATACGCTGGCCAGTTATAGAAGTCTTATTTTACCTGCCTAGATTGGGCTGCAGGTGGGGGTGCAAGTTTTGGAGGAGGTAGACTACAGACATTTGTTGAATGAAGACGTAACGTGTTAGGCCGTGGGGCCCTTCAGGTGATGGGTACCCTTTGGTACCCACCGCCCAGGGAAAGAGCTGGGTGGTAGGCTGTCTGGAGTGGCTTAACAGAGGACCCAGAGGGAATCTCTGGCGCTGACCTGACCCCCGTGTGTGGGAGTAGGGGTTCAGTGTGGTACAGTAAGGTAGGGCAGGGTGGGGCGTTCTTGGAAGTTGGTGGGTTGCCAAGTTTTAGCGCTGCTCCACTGCGCCATCTGCTGTCCTGGATGTGCTGGGCATCCCTGTCTTCCTCCTGACTGTGCTTCGTCTTAAAAGCACTGAATGGGGCAGAGAAAGACAGATACCCTACATGAGTTTTCACTCATATGTGGATCCTGAGAAACTTAACAGAAGACCATGGGGGAGTGGAAGGGGGGAAAAAGTTACAGAGAGGGAAGCAGGCAAACCATAAGAGACTCAAATACTGAGAACAAACTGAGGGTTGATGGGGGTTGAGGGAGAGGGGAAAGTGGGTGATGGACATTGAGGAGGGCACCTGTTGGGATGAGCACTGGGTGTTGTATGGAAACCAATTGGACAATAAATTATATTGAATATATATAAAAAAACATTGAATGGGACTCCAGACTGAAGTACTTCTTTCTAGAAACTAGGTGGCAGACATTTATTGTGTATGATGGCTCAGAATTTCAGGAAGAATCTTTTAAAGAATTTTTAAAAAGTTTATTTATTTAGAGAGCGTGCACGCTTAAGTCGGGGAGGGGCAGAGAGAGAGGGAGACGGAATCACAAGCAGGCTCTGCACTGTCAGCTCAGAGCCTGATGTGGGGCTCAGACTCATGAACTGCGAGATCGTGACTGAACTCAAGCGAGGTGCTTAACTGACTGAGCCACCCAGGTGTCCCAGGAAGAATCTTTTAGAAAGGGGAGATTCACTGCTGTGTCAGTGTGTGTTTGGAGTGAAATTGGGGGATTCAGACCACACCTTCAAAACTGGGGGGGATTGGTTGCTTGAACACCCTAGTCTTGTGTTGTGGGTCTGTCTCCCCAGCTGGCTTGTTGTTGAGACAGGATATCTAGGCAGTGGGGGGGCGAGGGTAAAGGAGGGACTGGAGGACTGGAGCACAAGGGGTGGAGGAAGGTACGGGTGACGTGCTTTTCCCACTTGGTGGGTTCTAGACCTCTTCCCATTTCAGTATTTTCAGACCTACCCTCAAAGGCCCAAATTGATCTTACGAAAGACATCTTAAAGTCCTGAATCTTTCTGTCCAGGCAGCCTATCTCCATTTAGTCGGGTCCTCTTTTATGTCTTTCAATAAAGTTTTAGTTTTCTTCCTATAGATCTTGCTAATTTTTTGCCAAAGTTATTCCCAGATATTCCATAGTCTTCATTTGAAAAAAAAAATATGTATCTTCTAGTTATGCCTGGTATGTGGAAAAGCCCTCATTTAAAAAAATGTTTTTTAATTTATTTTTTTTTAATGTTTATTTTGAGAGGTGGGGGCGTGAGCAGGGGAGGGGCAGAGAGAGAGAGGGAGACACAGAATCCGAAGCAGGCTCCAGGCTCCGAGCTGTCAGCACACAGCCCGACGTGAGGCTCGAACTCACGAACCGTGAGATCATGACCTGAGCCCCAGTCGGATACTTAACCGACTGAGCCACCCTGGTGCCCCAAAAAAGCCCTCATTTTTTAATGTGTTTCTTCCTAGAGTTTTCCAATCATGGGTTTGCTAGATGGCATGTTTTCTTTTAATTACGTGTGGTGGTAAATATTCTTCCATGCGTATTTTCTGACATTTGACTTTGTTTGGTCTTAGGTAGTTTGTCCTCCAACGATAGCAAGAAACTGTCTTCAATGGCCTCATTGGTGGCTTATGATGACTCAGAGTCAGAGGCTGAGACTGAGCCTGAGGAAAGTTTTAATGCTGCCGGCCAGGTGAAGGACACCTCTGATGTGGTCAAACCTCGTGGGCAGGATTTTGCATCAGAAACCCCAGGTGTGACAGAAGGGGCAGCACTGCCCACAAAGCACGGTTCTCATGAAGACCCAGCTGGCCATCGTCTCCCCCTGGTTCGGCTCTGGAGAAGTGACCCAGGATCTTGCCCCAGCCAGAGGCTACAGTGGCCCAGAACAGAGCCTGAAGCCACCTTCCCCACAGGCAAGCCTCCTCGACCTTCCCTGTGGACCAGCCACGTTCCGGCTGGCCATGTGCCCCTGGCAGCTGCCCGCTTTAAGCAGGTGAAACTCTCCTGGGGAACTTACGACTCCCCCGACCCGTCGTCCCGTGCCCAAACCAAATCTGAAACCCCAGGTAAAAATGGCAACTCTCTTCAGAGGAAAAGGTGTGAGGACTGTGTCGTGCCCTACACCCCCAAAAGATTAAGACAGTCGCAGGCATTAAGCACAGAAACAGGCGAGAGTAAAGATACGGAGGCACAGGGTCCCTCTGTGGGGCGTGCCCCGGCCCCTCTCTGTGTGGCCCCCAGAGTGTCCGAGTTTATTGAGCCATACTTGGACAGTCCTTATCGAGAAACCACGATTCCCAGGAAAGTGCTTTTCCACCTGAGAAGCCACAGGGGCCCCGTCAACAGCATTCAGTGGTGTCCAGTCTTCGCCAAGAGTCACATGCTTCTCTCAGCTTCCATGGACAAAACCTTCAAGGTAAGACTTGAGTGATCCCCCTTCTTCAGGGGCTCTTGGGAGTAAGCTGCCGGGGTATTTTGTTCTTCACGACAGTGAGGTAGGGATGCTGCACGTTTCTGTGGGGAAATTTGTATAACTCTCTCCGTCGTGTTTGAAAGTGTGTTCTCAGTGGCCCACCTTGGATTGCAGGTTCGTTTTGTCCGCTCTTCCCCGATGCCGCCTCGCCGAGGGCACCAGAGGGTACCAGTCCTTGTCCCTTGTGGGGACACTGAGGACGCGCAGGCACGCTGGAGCCCTGGGTGGGTGAGGTCGCTGAGCGAGGGTGTCAGAGTTTCGGAAAGCAGGCCCAGGACGAGTCCCGGGCCCCTGTGAACCACGTTGAGTGTTGAGCCTCGCCAACTCCGTGCCAGGCGCCGTGCTGGTCCCTGGCCTCGTGGTAGAGGCCGTGGACGAGGGGAGAGGCTCTCCCAGCCCTCGGCTCTGGAGTGTAAGGACCAGACTCTCAGTGGGATGCAAGTGCTTTGTGAACCCGCCGGGAGGGACAGCAGCCCGGTCTTGGGGGGCTTGGTGAAGGCTTCCAGAAGGAGGGGAAGGTTCATGTGGTGAAGGGGGTGAGATGCGGCAGAAGGATGTCTTTGGCTGTAAGCATGGAAGTCTTGAGGGGCCTGGTGGGGGTGAGGGTCCTGAGGTTAGGGAAGCGGGCAGGGGCCAGACCAGGGGATGGCTGCAGATGCCGTGGAGGACCTCCGGGTTCCACAGAAACTCTTTTTCCTCGTTGTTACCTATTGTATTGTATTGCATTGTATTGTATTGTATTGTGTTGTATTGTATTTATTTTAATGTTTATTTATTTTTGAGAGAGAGAGAGACAGAGCATGAGCGGGGGAGGGGCAGAGAGAGAGGGGGAGACACAGAATCCGAAGCAGGCTCCAGGCTCCAAGCTGTCAGCACAGAGCCTGACACGGGGCTCGAACTCGGGAACCACGAGATCATGACCTGAGCTGAAGTTGGATGCTCAGCTGACTGAGCCCCCGGGTGACCCTCGTTGTTACTTATCTTAAAAGCTCCTGATGTCATGTAGACTTCCAGCGAGCAGACCCCACGTACTCAGGTATGTCGTGCGGCGGGTGCGTCACACCTCCTCTGACCTGTCTCCAGCCCCTCCCCCTCGCTCTCAGCAGCACCTAGGAAGTCACCTGTATGCAATAGGTGCCACGTAAGTGCGAGCTGAACGAACGCTTCCTGGAAAGAAAATGGCTTTGGAGTTGAGGGAACATGGCTTCAGATCCAGTCTTGCTACAGAGCACCTGGTGGGCAGGTCGGCTGGCCCCGCTTCCGGTCTGGTGTCTCCTCTGTAAAGGGCACAGTCGTACCTGTGTCGTGTGACCAGGTGAGAGAAACACTTACAAAACCCTGTCGCAGAGCTAGGTACCCCTCCAGGTGCTCGGTGAGTGTCAGCTTCCTCCCTCTGTTTTCTTACTGTTCTGGAACCATCCTGCCCAGGACATTGTGCTTGCGAATTACGTTTTGAGCTTTTCTCCTAGGAGGCGTTTTCTGAAATGAAGAAAGGAAACCTAAGGACAGTGAGGCTTTGAAATAAGCTAAATCGATGGATATGGTTGTCATTTTTGAGTGACCAGTTTGGGTCATGAGCCCACTTATCTGTGTTCTCTTCTGGCGGGGCTAACAGAGTCGTTCGGGGACAGTGCCGCGCTCTGCCTTCGGTCTGAAGCCCAGGGACTTTACACTCGGGTCTTTGGTGCTTTTCCTGTGGGGGTGGGGGCTCAGGAGGCTTCCGGTGTCCCCAGTGTGCCCTGTAACAGGCTTGGTTCAATCCCATGCTGCTGGGGCTTCTCAGTGCTCCTTCCTGAGACGCTGCGCCCGCGGGGGGCCAAGTGCAGACTTGTCTCTTTCATCCGAAGCACATCTGGGGGGTTTCTGGCGGGCTCGTGTAGGCCTGTGTGGTGCCAGGCCGTGTCTGGCTGGAGTCACGGTGGTCTGGGCTCAGGGTCAGCTTTGTGACGTTGGGCAACACACTTAACCTCTCAGAGTCTGTTTCCCCCCCGATCACACGAGTCTATGAGACCTACAGTTGGCACTTCTGAGATGGGACACGTGCCCAGGCACATGTGTCTGCAGCCCCCGTCTAATGCCAGGCGCATGGTGCAGTTTTGGAGGGAGTGTGGCTACGGGTGGGCCACCTGAGGGGCACGGGCAGCCCCCTTCTAGGACCCTGGGGGGAGGGGGCGGTCTGGCAGATGTTTGGCAGCAGGGGCTGGAGGAGGAGGCGGCTCATCAGCAGGTTGCTGTGGGCAGAGACGGGTGGAGGGATTTAGGGCAGCAGGTCCAGAGGATACCTGCCACCTGCCCGCCCACCCGAGGGGTCGTGTCTGCTGATGGGAGGGACGGGCTTGGAGTCCTGTGGGGACCGGTCTGTATGTGGCATCAGCGAGGGGCCCCGTGGGCCCCGCCTGGATCACTTTTGCCCAAGTTGAGGTTTTCTAAGCGGAGGCATCCCCACTCTAGTTTTTAAACGGAGCGCGTCTGAGTGAAACCATTGTTTTGGGCTGTTGTTTGTTCCGTCGTGTAGTGAGTGTTTGTGGACTAGATGAGTGTGCCAGGTTCTGTGCACTGGGGATGTTCTGTCCCGTTCCCTGCCCCCCCCCCCCTCCCCCCCGTGGGGGACGCCGCGTCAGCCAACCAGCTGTGACACCTCGTGACCAGAAGGGGGCGCAGTTGGCCCAGCTTGGGAAGCTGCTCAGGCGCCAGGCCGAGGGACTGCGGTAGAAAAGCCTTGCTTGGGGTGATTCACTGAGACCTGGGTCGGGGCCGTTTGCTGTGGAACTGCCCTTGGCGGGGCCAGCGCGGTTGCCGTCGTGGCTGCTGGCGTCGGTGTCTCTTCTTCCCCTGTTCTTCGTGTGGGTCTTGAAAAAGCAGGGCTTTTAAACGCCGTCCGTGCAAAGGGGCAGGCCGGGATCCTCTCTGCTTGAAGGCATTTGACGGTGTTCAGTGACAGAGTTATTCGGCAAACTGATTTTGAGCAACTTGTTAGCGCGACGAATGCGTGGCAGGGGCTGGAGGAGCCGGGCCGGGAAAACCGGCCGGGGACCAGGCGCAGGCAGGGCTGGAACCCGAGAGGGGAGTCGTCAGTCGCGTGGAGCCGGTGTGCAGCCCCAGGCAGGATGGTGTTCTCCCCACCCCTCGTGTCGGGGCTGCGTGGCGCGGTCGACCTTGGGGGCCCACGGGGTGGAGGGGGTGTGGATGCCGAGCGTCGAGCGGGAACGGGGCTGTGGGCGCAGGGGGGAGTCCCGGCTTCTCACGGCCCGGTCCCGGGTGGAGAGCGGCCGGGAGGCGCGGGGGGGAGAGGGTTAGAAGAGGTGCTGTGACAGGGTACGCCCCAGCTCTGTGCTCCCTTCCTAGGGTGCCTTCTTGAGCCCCCCTGCGTCAGGAAGGAGGGAAGAGCTTGGGGGCCGGGGTCACGGCACTTCGGTTTGAATCCTTCTGCCGCTGACTGGCTCCGTGATCTTGGGCAAGTTCTCCGAACCTCGGCCAACGTAATGCAAAGTGCAGACAAGATAATTCTGTGTGCCTCGCTGGCTTTCTGTGAAGAAAAGATGAACTCTGGGCGTGAGCTCTGTGGGGCGGCGCCCGGCACATCATAGTAGGCACTTGCCGCGTGCTGCCGAGTTTGCTCCCCCCGGGAGTCTTGTCCCTTCCTTGCCACGTCGTGGCGTCTCTTTCTGCCTGCGTAGCCACGAACCAGATCTGCTACACCTCGTAGATTTTAAGCTTCTTGAACGTGGGAACCGTGCCAGACCCATTTATATATTATCTTTAGCACCTGGCACGAAGTTTTGTACATGTTAAGTGATCAGTGAAGACTGAAAAAATCTCTCTTGGATTTTATTTCCAGCCTTTGGGGAAGGATTTTCTCTGAAGTGCATAGATTTTATTCGCCACTAGGGGGCACAGTAAGACTTCTTATAAGCTCACTCAAGCTTCTAGAATGTGAAAGAATCCTTGATTCAAGGTAACGTTTACTGAAATATGACTTCTTTTCTGATCAAGAGAAAAACAACACAATCCATCTGATTAATCTAAAGAGCGTGGAGTGCCACAGTTCCTTCGTCTCCTTAAAATGTAGCTTTGGAATTCATAAATTTCAATTGGGTACATTACAGTGGAAAGATACTTATTTTAATATGTTCTAAATGTTCTGTGAGCTGTAAAATATGCTTATATTGGTTTTGAAAAATTTACAGCTGGAGAAATTAAGTAAAATAAAACAATGACTCATAACTCCGCACTGATGCTCTGTTTTCTTTCCTGATGATCCCTTCCTGCCCCTGTGTGTAGCAGGCATCTGTTTCTCACAGTTGTAATCCCAGCACGGATACCCTTTTATATACTCTTTTCATTTCCCTGTGTCCTCGTTTGGCTCGACACGTTTGAATACCCACCGCACGTAAAGGTAGAATTGAGACTTTGAAGCCCTCGGAAGAAGTGCAGACATGGCCTGCTGCAGCCGAACACAGGCGGCCCCCACTGTCGGCCCCGCACGCGGAGCCCTCTGCTAGGCACCGGATGAATTCTCAAAGGCCCATGACATGTTTCCTGCTTCCAGGGACCACCGTCCATGCGTCGAAATCCTGGAGTTCTGAAGCACAGAAGGATTTTAAGTAAAATGTATGAATTAGGTGTTCGTTTGTTTTACAAAATGGTTTGCTTTAGGAATTCTTTCGATAACAGGCTTCCCTATGATACTTAAACCTTTCCCTTTCGGATCACAAACGTAATAAAAGCTTGTTGTGAAAAGCTTTGAAGGTGCAGAGAACACGAGGAGCGAAGGCAAACACAGCAACCGTGGCTGATCCTAACCCCGAGCTGGCGCCTCATTGGCACTGGGGGCCTCTCCTGGTCTGGACCCCCACGTTCCCGTGGGTTTACAGAGCTGGGCTCACTGCACACTATGTGCCGGTTTGGTTCTGCCCCCGCCCCCCACCATCCTTTGTGCTGTTTGTAAGGGGCATTGTCCTGCCTTATTCAAAACTTTCCCCAAACGTGTTTTCAGGACTGTCTCCGATCCCAGACTTGGCTTTGTCATATCTGCGTTGTTTCCCGTCATGACTTGCTTTAGTTTTTGAAATGGTCAGTACTGCCGCGGACATGGCTATACACGGGTGTCGTCTTTTCTGCTGCCTTCATGTAGTTAAGATGGGCTTTGATTTATACCCAGGCTTGCGCTAATTAATAAGGGCTTTGCGTGTGGTGAGCGGAGCCTGAATAGATGGGCAAACCTCGGGCACTGTTGTTACAAGAGACTCCTGGGTTCCTGTTCCCTATCTGGTGCTTGGTAGCTGGGTGACTTTGGGAAAAATCACCTTACCTCTCTGATTCCCCCATTTTCTCACTGGTAAATGGGTAGAATGGCTGCTGGTTAGGGTTGTTGCTATGTAGAAGAGATGAGGAGATACAGCTCGATGCCTAGCATATGGGAGGGGCTGAAGAAACACTTTCCTGACTCCCCTGGTCCTTTATTGATCAATTAGGGAAGAAAGAAAGAAAAAAGATGAGTCACTTGGAATTCTCCAACTTAATGTAACTCTTGCGTTTGTGCATCTTTTAATGGTCTGTCTATAGATACATGTTTTTCCAAGCGTTTCAATGTCAGTACTCCTGAGACAGATACTTTTAAAACTCAAAAAGTTTTTGGGTTTGTTTGTACCAAGCTGTTTACCTCCTTCCTTTTCTTTAAAAAACATTTTTTTTAAAATGTTTTATTTATTTTTGAGTCAGAGAGACATAGAGCATGAGCAGGGGAGGGGCAGAGAGTAGAGGGAGACGTAGAATCTGAAGCGGGCTCCAGGCTCCCAGCTGTCAGCACAGAGGCCGACGCGGGGCTCGAACCCACGAACCGTGACATCATGACCTGAGCCGAAGTCAGATGTTTAACCGACTAAACCACCCAGGCGCCCTGTACCTACTCTCTTTTCTTGAACTGCACATTTGGAAAGCATATACCGGAGGGCTGGCTCCGTGTCTCTGAACTGATCACGTTTAAAATGTGACCGAAGAAAGTGAATCGGGCAGCAGTCTGCCTGCTCTCAGAGCGTGTTGTGTCTGGGCGTCCGGCAGCACTGGGAGGAGTGGTTTCACACCTGAAGAGGCCCAGGAGTGAGTCTGGGGGCCAGGAGGAGGCACCCACCGAGGTCGGCACCAGGCTCAGATGGGTCTCAGGCCCCCTTCCCGTATGCGTGTGAAGGAAAGGATTTTGTTCTGGAGGCTGAAGGCCCAGATTGGGGGTCTCCCTGTGCTGCTCGCCAGCTCTGTGGCCTCTGGCAGTGAGTGCCATTGAGGGACTGGAGAGAGCTCACCATCCCTGAGTTCTCGTCATCTGCTAGGAATGGTTCCCTACTCTCCAGCTCCCCTTCGCACAGGCCTGTGAAGCAAGGGCTGGTCTTACTCCCACTTTCCAGACAAGGAAGCTGAGGCCCAGAGAGGTTAAGGGATTTGTCTGTGGTCACACAGCTGGCAAAGTGTAGAAACAAGATGGGAAGCTGTCAGAGCAAATACACTCTGATGAGTCTTTTGCCTCTGAAAATAAAGGATGGGAAGGCATAGCCCCTTGTCCACGTGGTGCCCAGGCTCTGTCCCAGCTTGAAAGTCTTGTGGTTCTGTTAAGGGACATAAGGAGAAGAGATGATTTCCACTGTGGTTTGGATTTGCATTTTTATGTATTACAGGATCCCGTTGATTTATCATTGTTAGCGGATCTGATTATATTAGGGTATCTTAGATGTGCTTTGTAGAAAGTAATACATCTCAGACTCAAAGACAAGGAATTTATGGATTCAAGTGCCAGAGTGAAGGTTTATTTCAGTTTTGAAAGAATTATTCTTGATGGATTTTACAAAATGAGGTGGAGAAATGATTTGATGTGCAGAGTGAGGAGTCGTGGGGCATTATGCAGATGATTGGCAATTTATTCCAAGCACGAGGCAAATCTATTGGAAATGAGAGCCGCACAGCTGGGGAGGAGGGTTGGGCTGTGGTGGTGGGCGTTTGGTATTTGGGGAGTGAATGATTAACAGTGCACTGAGGGTAATTAGGCGAAGGCGAGGAGAGAATGGGTGGTGCGTGTGCGTGTGCGTGTGCGTGCGCGTGCGCGCGCGCGCGCGCGTGTGTGTGTGTGTGTGTGTGTGTGTGTGTGTGCAGAGCTCATCTGGGTCCGTCTTCGTTTGACAGGGGCCCAGAGAGGGGAACACACTGGTCCCGGGGCACACAGTGAGGTCAGGTGGTCATGTGGACTTGGAGCCTCGTGTAGGAAGTGTTCCGATGCTTCTCCCTCTGGACACCGTTTGCTCCTCTCCCTTCCCACCTTTTGTGTATTTTCGGTCCGGGGAAAGTTCATGATCATCTCAGTCGTCCCAGGGGTGGGAGTGAGGGCCTCAGGCTGGCCGACAGCGGGGCTGCCGAGCCTCTGGGAATTGCTGTGAGATCCTGAGCTGGAACCTTCTCTTCGTGGGAAGTGAAGGTTGTTGGGTTTTTTTTTTTGACACTCCTCTCCCCCATATGAAAGCTGCAACGTTTCCGAGGCCAACACATGAGACATTTCCCACTTTCCGTTTGCTTGCCAGAAGGGCCTTGCAAGCTTTCTCCTTGCAGAAAAAAACCCTGGGTTGCAGGAGGAATAAGAAAAGGAGACTGTGGCAGAACCCAAACTGTGTTGTCTGCTCTTTGAAAACTTCATTCCGTTGAACTGTAACAGTTCACTGTACCCGGGGCAGGGCCGTGTGCCTGCCAGATGCTGACAGGGAGAAAACAGTGCCGTGTGAAGGTGCAGACTCTGTCCTCAGGGAACCAGCCTCATCCGGTCTCATCCGGTGTCATTAAGGGAAGAATAGAGCAATTTGGGAAAATGCTTTTAATGTAATTGAAAAATGCAGATTGCAAAATTGGCCCGGTTAGGAATTGAGACAGTCTAGTAAATTATTTCTTGCTGCTTTTAAAACCTGGACACAGAAGACTCTTAAAGGCCACCATCTAGTGCCCAGTGATGGCTTTGTCCTCTTGATTAAAAAAAAAAAAAAAGTTATTTTAGATTGAACTTAGTTTTATCGTAAAAGTAGTCAAGTTTTGGGAAAAAATCCAAAAAAAGTAGAAATGAAAAATGTAATTGTAGGTCCTCCACTCAAGCATAACAACTGTGAATGTTTTGTAAGCAGTTTTTCCTTTCAGTATTCTTTTCCCCTGAGCATCGGCTGCCTTTAATTATACTGTAGGTACTTTGTTTTTGTAAGCAGCATTTAAAAATTACGTGACGGTTATTCCCCCCCTGCAAACTGCTAGTATTTTTACCCCTTAAAAGGAGGGGTGGGTAAGTCAGTCCAGCCTCCCAGCCTTTCCTCGCAGCTTCTGCTGTCTCTGCTCAGGCATCTCTTCCAGACGGAGACCCCCGAATGGGGGCAGTGGGGTGGGGTGCAGGGGCGAGGGCACCGGGGTATGGTCAGAAGTACATGTGAGGGAGGCCAGTGGTGTCAGCCCAGGACCCTGGAAGCCTGCCTTCACACAGCCTCCCTCCAGCAAGCTTCCTCAGGTTCCTCGACGGGACAAGATCAGAGAGAACACGCCTCAAGTCCCTCCCCGCGTGCTGTGACCCAGGCTGAAAAGCAGGAGGACCAGATGGCCGTAGGCACCTGGCAACAAAGTGGCCCTAGCCGGGGCTCCTGGTGCTGCTTCCAGGCCCGTCTTCCCTCACTCGGGGTGAGGCATCAGGGACCATCCCCCCCCCTCCCCCCCCCATGGACCTTGGGCCACAGAGAGACGGCAGTACCCCTGGGCTGCCTGTCAAGGGCTTCAACCTGGGGACTCTGATTATTTGGGTGGTCTGTGTATCCCTGGATGTATAGAGCTTCTGCTAGCCTTCTTTTCTTTCTAGTTTTTGATCTCTCTGCCTTTTTCTGTTTTGTTTTTCTGGGAAATTTCCTCCACCTTCTCTTTCAATCCTTTTTTTTTTCCTTTTTGTATTTCTGCTGTCATATACTTAAACTGTTTTTTTACTGAAGTATAACTTATATTCAGGAAAGTGTTCTATTCTGATCTATCATATTTTTACATTCCAAGAGCTGTTTCTCGTTTTCTGAATGTTCCTTTTTTTGAAGAAGATGTCATTTTTTTTTTATTGCATATTTACAAGGTCTTTTCTTAGCTCTTGGAGCTCTTTGAAAGTTTTGCTGTGTTTTCGAAAATGTTTCTGCCCCTTGTCACCTCCTTTTCTCTTTTGTTTTGGTGTCTGTGTTTCATGTGCGGGACATTCTGCCGCTCATTCCTGTTCAGGAAGGAGGCCCGGAAACACTGATCTGACCAGAGGCTCGGTGTGTGTGTGTGCGTGTGCGTGTGTGCACGCACACGCACACGCACACTCACGTGGATGGGGCCTGTCCACAGGGAGGTTGCTGCAGGGTGATGAGCCGGCCGGTGCTTAGGACAGGACCCCCACGTGGGAACCCCTCTAGGTGTTTTGAGTAGCCTGGTCAGTATCCCAGACGTGACTCTTCACGCCCCGGCTACCCCCGTTCCAGCACCTGAGCGGGAAGAGGGCGGGGGTCTCTGTGTGTGCTGTGCAGACGTCCTGCTGTCTGTGGTGGCTTCCGGCTGCCTTTTTCCACTCCTGTCTGGCGCACACCTTTTCCTCCGAGTGCACGGATCTACTTTGTTCTTTGTAGTGGCTACGTGGCCTTCCGTTTGTGACACACGCCATCATTTATGTGTAAATGTGACCGTGTCTTCTTCCCCTTGACAGCGGTAGAATTATTAACTTTTTTAAACGTTCACTAATCGGGTGGTGTCTTGTGTGAGAACCAAATGAATCCATTTACGTGCAGCTCCTTCAGAAGCGAGCCGGCACCTAGTTAATGCTAAATAAGTGTCTGTGGCCCTGGGTCTTGTCCATCAATCTCCTGCAGTCGTAGTATTTCTCTTATCTGTCAGTTTACCTAGAACAGTATTGACCTGTCATCATATCCATACCCCCTACGGTGTGTTGTTTGATTTTGAGTTTTGGTGTTTCATTATTATTATTATCATTATTTACGGAGAAAACCTGACTTTTTTTTGTGGTCAAGTCCACGGACCTTTCCCTTTGTAATTGTCCTGTGGCTTTAGAGCGTGGCATGCCTTCCCCCATCATCTCGAGATCTGATAAATAGTCACCTATATTTGACCTTCATCTAGCAGTGATTAGCTTGAGCCAGTTTCAATTCTCGTCATCTCTTCCAGGCTTTCTGTGGGTCCGGGGCAGGCAGTGCCCGCCGTGATGAATGTGTGCTCAGTGCCAGGGATCGATTGGTATATTAAGAAGCAGCCCTGCTTTGTGACGCTCCCCCACACTGATGCTGGCTACTAATGATTTAAAACGACCTTCTTCCCATCCAGCTTATTCCGCAGGGCACGGGTGCACCACGGCCGCCCCAACCTTTCCTCAAAAATGAAATGTTGTTTTTGACCGTGAAAGAAATACATGTACGCTATGGAAAAAACAGGAAGGTATAAAGGAAAAAATTGTCCATTATCTCTGCACCCAGAGGCAACGACTGTAGACTTTTGGTGGATTTCCATCCAGTCTTTGAAAATAAAAGGCAACGTGGTTGAGTTCCAACTATCCGTGTAATTTTAAACCCTTCTTTCCCCCCACGTACTGCAGCAGCCGGGTTTTAATGCCGTGACTCATTGCGGTGGTTTCCAGTGTGGTCTGTGAGCCCCTCGGGGGTCTTCGGGGTCCTTTCATGGGGTCCAGGGGGGTGAAAATTGTTTTCATAATAGCACCTAGAAGTTGTTTGCCGTTTCCACTCTCGCCCTCTCATGAGCGTCCATGGAGTTTTCCAGAGGCTACGGGACGTGTGCTGTTACAATAGATTAAATACGGAAGCGGCTCTGCGAACCCAGCTGTCTTGTATTAAGCCAGCCATTAAGGAGATTGCAGAAACGTCAAGAGTGCCTTCTCACTGAATTTTGTTTTTTGTCTTGGAAAATATAATTATCTTTCATAAAACATGTTATTTATGTTGACATGTAATGGGCTTCCTAGCGTCACGTTTACATAAGTTAATATTTTTAAGTGTTCTCAGTTTTGATTTCAAATATGCTAAATACAGATGGAAAATAACCCTCATAAACAGCAGCTTTTTGGAGTCCCCGCTAACTTTAGAGAGTGTAAAACGGTCCAAACAGACGCCTTGAATAGCATGGTTTTATCTGCATCTGTAATTTCATTTTAGGTGGCTGTACGTATTGCTAATAACGGTGTCACGCCGCGGCTCTGGGGGATGTGCGTCGCTGCCTCCTCCTGCTTGGTTAGATTTACAAACGGTGTGACCAAGACATGATCCAGGAGGGCCCTGGCCTCCCTTGCCCCCCCCCGCCCCCCCCCCCCCCGTCCCTTCCCTCTGCCCTCCCTTCTCCCCTCCTGAAGGTGATTTGATAGCATTCCAAAACGACGGCAGCGAATCTCCCCATTCCAACATACACCTCAATTGTGATTATCCTTTTAACACGCTCCCACCAATTTCTGGTCCGTACGGCCTTGTGTTTTTCACAGAGCGCGCACACACTTTTGCAGCCTGCTTCTCCCACGTCACATTCTCCCCCAGCCTCTCCCGCCGCAGCGCCACCAGCCGCCTCTGTGTCTTTGCAGGGCCGTCAATTTGTGCTGGTTCCATGATGCTCTATCGAGTTGATTAACTGTAATTTACTTAGCCGTCCTTGGACACTTAGGTGGTTTCTAATTTTTGCTATTATAGATAATGGTGAAGTGGTTATCTTCATGCATGAAATCCTTTTCTGTTGGATTATTTCTTTCGGATTCATTCCCAGAAGTAGGACTGCTGGGTCAAAGGCTTGTACGTTTTCATGGGTCCAGATACGTCTCCCGTCAGATTGCTTTCCAAAAGGATTATACCAATTTGCACTGCCACTGCAGAGCCTGCGTAATAGCCAACTATTTTGCTTAACTATCATGCCTAGAATTTTCCCTTGGAGCCCCGAAGGGGCAAAGGCCCTTCTCTAAGTGAATGTGATCTATAATTATTTAGACTAACACCAAAATTGCTTTCAGAACATTTTTAACCTGCTGAGTTTAGAATTCTAATTTGCATACAAGCCAGCATTAACAGTATCACAAGGAGCAATTTCTCTCCCTGCTCACAGTGTGTTTACACAGCCCGACAACTGCGGGGAAAACTGAAGAGCTTTTATAAACACAAGTGGTCTCTTTCTGAACTAGTTGAAGTGTTATTTTGAAAGGTACAGAAACACAAATTAAAACACATTTTCATTGTAACCTTTGGTTAGAAAAGTTGTTTGTTTTCGTCCTGGTCTCTTTCCGTGTTCTTTGCTCTCATTCAAGTGTGTTTGAAATGTCCTGGCTCCTTGGAGTCTTGCCATGATGCCGCCGGCCTGGTGACAGGGACAGGCGGGGGAGCACGGTGGCTGTCCTCAGGTGCCGGCGGGGCTGCGGTAGGAAGAGGAATGGGTTGTACTCTGGTTCGCTCCTAGCGCAAAAGCAGGACTAATGGTGGAAACTGCGGGGGAAGAGGTTGGCGTCGTGTGAGGAAGAACTTTCCAGAACTCAGGACCGGTCCCCCTGGGGAGCGGATTCCTTGGGAAGGGGTGGGGATGGAAGGGTTCAGCGCAGGTGGGAGCCCACGTTGCCCGTGGGCCGGGAAGTAGATGCAAGCAGGGGTCAGGGACTCTAAGGGCCCTCCTGGGATGATGTGCGCCCTGGCGGCTGTTTGCTGTCCCGGACAGAGCCCCGGGCCTGGCCCGGAGCTCGGGGGCTGGAGCCTGACCCGGCGCCACGCTCGGTGCGCCGTGGGCACTCGGATGAGGTAGGCACGTCGCCTCCCTGAGCTCTCTGGGCTTTCCACGTTCTCAGCTGTGAAATAATTACCTCACAGGGCTGAAGGGATCAGACGAGGTTAGACGTGTGAAGCCACCGTGTAGACTATAAAAGCCCTTACAGATGGAAGGTGTTATCAAGAACTTCAAGCCAGGGTTTATTCTATAATTGCCTCCTAGGCCAAGTTCTTAAGCACGGAGGCTTGCAATGCAGTGTGCCTCCGGTAACCTTGATTCGTTGAACACGTGATACGGTGCACGCCCTGGACGTCGGCAGGCCCGTCGAGGAACCTGGGCTCCTCGAGATGTGGCTTCCTGTTTCGCGGCTCCGCAATGTGATGTTGGCTCCTGGTGGCTGGGACGGTAGACCTGGACTGCTGTGTGGCCAGCGAATCCCTCGGGCCTTGTGTTAGGCTGTGTGTGTGTGTGTGTGTGTGTGTGTGTGTGTGTGTGTGTGAGCGAGCAGTGAGGGCCCCAGAGATCAGGTGCCACAGAGTGTGTGAGAGAAATGGCCCTTGGAGTCTGTGCCAGGAGACTTGGTGTCTCTGCTTCTGTCTTCATTTGGTCGTCCGTTGGTCCAGTCATTGATGAAATGCTGGGCTGTGTACAGGCTCTGGGCTCAGAGGGCACCGGCCATACCCTTGCTGGCAAGAAAGCTAACGGGGGCCAGGCGTGGAAACGGACCAGGGCGTAAAAATGTGACAGGCCCTCCAGGGGCCATCTGTGATGGGTCTGGGCATGCAGTGGGGAGTAGGGTGGGTCTGTTGGGGTCAGGGCACAAGGGGAAGGGGAAGGTTGAGCTGGGTCTCGGAAGGTGAGGAGTTGAGTAGCCAGCTCGGTGGGGAGGCTAGCCCTGTGCTGCATGACGGCCATGCTGCAGGGAGGGTCCCGTGCCGGCAGGTCTGGGCAGTGTTGGTGTCCACTGAAGGGAGCCAGGCTGGTCCTGTTGTGGGCTGTAGGCCTGCACAGTCGGGGGCCACACCAGGCCTTTGTGCCTCATTTACTGACAGCGGGGGCACAGGACAGTCCCCCTGTGGGCCTGAGCCCCGGCCCCTTCCTTCTGACTGTGGCTCTGTGTAAGTTACAGAAGTCTTGGGACCTTTGTTTCTGCATCAGTAAGTGGGGGTAATGATAGCATCCGCCTCACTTGTCTGAGGTTTAAACAAGGAAAATTGTGGGGAACTCTTTGGAGGGTACCAGGCACGTAGCGAGCCCTTCATCATGTAAGCTGACAGCAGCAGTGGCAGTGGCCTCCTCGTGCCCGGTTTACAGACGAGAAAAACTGAGTACCAGAGAGGGACATTGAGGGGCATGTAGCTCCTGAACACAGAGCTGGTGTTTGAACTCACTCTTTTCTGCCTCTGTGTTCTGGGGCGGTTCTGTGTCACCTTCCTGCTTGGGAGTTCCGGAAGGTAGTCAGGTGAATGTGGGCAAGGTCGTTAATCTTTTGGAGTCTTAATTAGTTCACCTACAAAATGGGCAGAACTCCAATATAAGTTCCACGATGCAGGGACGTTGTTCTCCTGATTGTTGTCTCTCGAGTTCCTGGAGGAGAGCTGAACACATAGTAGGTGCTTAAAAACACTTGTGCATGGGGGCACCTGGGTGGCTCAGTCGGTTGGGCGTCCGACTTCAGCTCAGGTCATGATCTCACTGTCCATGAGTTCGAGCCCCATGTCGGGCTCTGTGCTGACAGCTCAGAGCCTGGAGCCTGCTTCCGATTCTGTGTCTCCCTCTCTCTGGCCCTCCCCCACTCACACTCTGTCTCACTCTCTCTCTCTCAAAAATAAATAAACTTTAAAAAAAAAAAAAAAACAAAAAAAAACCACTTGTGCATGAATGAATAACCCCTACTCAGTCTATCATGCTCCTGTGGGCCTCCGTGAACCTCAGGCTATGGGCAGTCTCGGGGCTGGTCTTGCCTGCATGCCGTGGCCCTTCCCTTGCGGGAAGCATCCCTGGGTGGTGGTGGTGGGGGGGTAGCACGCTTTGGAGGGGGGCTTTGAGGACTGTAGCCGGGAGCTAAATCAAAGTGGTGATTACTCCCAGTCTGCTGAACTGCGTGCGTTTATACTCCCAGGTAATGGGCTTGGTCGCTCCTTGCAGCTCATGTGTTTATTTATTGTTTATTTATAAATCATAAATCCAGAAAGGATTTGAGGAGGCTTACAATAAAAGATACGAATATAGTAAAGCTGTTAAAACAAAACAGACCATGGAAAGCCACCCTGAAAAGAGAAGGAGACACATCAGTCAAGATCAGAGCTGACCACGTTTCAGGGCTGGCGCCTCCCATCTCGCCCTGCACGTTCTCGCAGCTCTGGGGCAGGGGTGAAGGGAATGAAGCCGGCACGAGTGGCTCTGTGTGGGGACATGGGCCAGCTGGACGGTGCTCAGAGGAAGGCAGCTTCCTTCAGGGCTTCAGATCCCGGGATGAGCTCTGAGGGTCAGAGGGGAGGCCAGGGCGGGGTAGGGGGAGTGCATTTCTTTAGAAGCCAGCCTGGGGGGCATTGAGGTGCAGCCAGGGCTGTGGGCCCCTGAGCCACACTGCCTGGCCGCTTTTCTGCAGTTCAGTTTTTCTCCTGCCAAATGGCGACAGTAATACTTACCCGGCTCAAAGAGTTCAAAGAGCCCTTGTGAGGATTACACGCGGCAGTGTTTGACCTGTGGGACCCGGCACTTGGAAGGTGCAGTTGCGAATCTGCCCTGTATGGGCTGTGGTTCCTGCGGTGAATGTCGTCCTGGGTGGAGGGCTTGGCTCCTTCACTTGGGCTTCCACGTTCGGAGGAGGGGCGCCGGATGGGGGGGACAGGATGGCATGTCCCTGCATTGCCCTCGGCCCGGTCCATACTGACGCCGTCCACCCTGAGCGTGGACTGTTCGTTATTGCTTAAAAACATTTGCGAAGTTCGAGGCGAAGGGAACATACTTTTTAATTATTTCCCTGCTTGTCTCTGGCACTGCTGTTGTCAAGGAGACCAAAACCTTGGAAAAGCTTTTCAGCTTCCCGGTCGGAAGAGGATACTTGCACAGCGCTTATGTCTGTGGAAATGGACCTGTCGTTCTGTAACAAAATCTGCTCTTGAAAGGACTGGCTTCCTTCACTTCTTACAGATAGAACCTTTTGGCCTTTTAACACAAGATGCAAGGTTGTTATCAGTATTTTCTCCCTGAGAAGAACTGCCTGCGTTCTTGCTCCACAGTATTTCATTCATTCGGCATCTGATGCAAGAGTTGGGTGCTGGGGATGCGGGTGGGGTACAGAGATGAGTAGGGTGTCTCACCCTTCCTTGAAAGACTCTGGGACTCTGGGAAGAAGGAACAGGTAGACAAATACACTGTAGCATCACACCTGCTCCGGTGGGGTGGAGGATGAAATGCTACGGGGCGCAAAGGACAGCCCCAGCGAGGGGCAGCGCCAGCGAGAGTCACAGGGAGTCTCGGGGGATGGGTAGAAATAGTTCAGTAGCAAGGAAATGGAAGAGCATTTTGGGTAGAGGGAACAGACTAGGTGAAGGCTAGAGGGTGTGGAGGAATGTGCTGCCAGCAGCTGACTGCAAGGCAGTTAGGTGAGGGTGCTGGGTTGGACACGTAAAACAAGGGAGCGAGACTGGAGGAGACTTGGGAGGCGGGAAATCAGGAGTGTGGAGTGTGACGGGGTCGTATCTGTTTTTGCACAGGTGCGCAGGGCCCTTGCTCCGTGATGCTCCGTGATGCGTGGAGGCTCGTCTCCTTGTGGCTTCACTTCACACGGAAGGGACACTGCTAACACGCTCTGAATGTAGCATCGCACTTCTTTAGGATAGTTAAGCCCTGTCAAGGGCATTGGTTTTCTATGAGAAGGAAATAAGTCATTGTCAGAAAAACAGGAGTCTTGCTTTTAGGCAGCCCTTGTTATTTTCCTTTTAAAACTTTGGAAAATAATTGTAGGCGTACAGAAGGGTTGTAAGATTCAGAGAGTTTCTGTATATTTGTCACTCCCCTTCCCCTCCGTCTTACATAACCCTGGTACGTTTGTCAAAACTAAGAAATCGGTGTCAGTGTAACTGTCAACTGTAGAGTTTTTCAGATTTCACCAGTTTCCCCACTAATGTCCCTTTTCTCTTTCAGGATCCAACCCAGGGTCTAACGTTGCGTTTAGGGCTCTTGTTACTTTTGTTGTTAATGGTTTTGGGTCAGGGTGAGGGGCAGGGGCAGGGAGCCGACTGAATCTCTGCCCCGCTGAATCCTGAGCAAGGCCCGCAGAGGCTTTTCACCTCAGTGAGGCTCACTGTGCTCCCTTCCCACGGGCCAGTGGTGCTCTAGTGATCACAGATCTCCATGCCTGCTCGTTTTCTTCCTGTTTTCCTTCCAGATTGAAGCCAGCCAGACCTGTGGACTCGTGTTGACCTTAGTGAGGGCTTAGTGAGTGACCTTAGTGTGTGTTAAGGCACTGACTGGGAGTGACGTGTGACATTTAGTGAAGGAAATGAGAACATTCTTTGAGTGCAGGTAGACGCACAGCCTCAGACAGAAGTCCCTACTTTCCTTTGGTCCCCTCCTTGTGTCGCACTCCTCCCTGCCTCTCCCTCTCTCCTCCTTTCTTTACCTTTTCTATCCTGCCTTCTCTGGCCTTCCACTGCGCCCCCCCCACCCCCCGCTCTTCCCCCTTTCCCTCCCCGCTTCACCCCCCCCACCTTGTGCAGCTTCCATGCCCTTCCTCCTTTCGTTTCCCCGAGACAGGCCAGTGAAGCTGTTGCCACGGAAACAAGCCCAGCAGAAGCTCTGCTCTGCTTTCTGGATGCTTCTAACGATGGTGACGCAGATACTGTTGAGTTCTAGAATCAGCTAAGCCCTAGCCTGTGGCCTCTGGAGTCCCTTCATTTTCCAAAGGCCAGACTGGTGCCCCAGCTCATAATTCTGTCCAGTAGATGGTCATTTTTGATTTGGAAACTTCAAAATTTGAGTAATCCATTTTCCTGTTGCTCCAGAGGACCGGTTGCAACCGCTATGAAAAATATTCAGCTGACTTTACTTATATTAGCGGAGGGAGAGCACTGCACAGCGGAAGGTGCTCGTGCCGTGGGTTCCGCGAGTAACTAAAGTTTCAGGTGGGAGGTGGGTCTACACATTTGCTCAGTTCTAGGGATGGATGACTGATTGCTTTTCAGAGATGTTGGGGGACAGAGAAAATAGAATCGGGGCCTTAGAAAATCTTCAGATACTGAGTTTCACTCAACAAATGTTCAGGGAGGACTTGCAGGTCCCAGCCCAGGGAGGGGTCCGTCCTGGAGCCACAGGGCTGTGTGTGTGTGTGTGTGTGTGTGTGTGTGTGTGTGTGTGTGTGTGTGTGTCGGGCAGCCTGTGCTTTACCAGAGTAGCTGACACTCCCTGACGTTTGTCAGAGTGATCAGTGAGCCCGGTTCTTCGGCACAACTGCGTGCCCGCATGTGAAGTAGGCTTTCTGGGCCCCTTGGAGGGCTCTTGGCTTCTGGACCCTCGTGGAGCCGGTTTATGGCGGCAGCAGCCCTGTTCCTTTCTGTTTGTTCAGGGTTTGACTTAGGCTCGGCTTGTTGGCATTAGCTCGGATTTGGAATCTTGCCATTCAGCCAACACCAGCTAATAGCCCAGCGGGGAAGAGTTAGTTCGTGGATTATGTTTAAGTTAGTACTTATTCCCAAAGGTAACTTTGCTTAATAAAAACCTTAAGCCTTTATTACTGTGCTTATGGGTATCCTGGCTCCAGGGTGTGAAAATAAGACTTATAAAATCCAGCCGGTATTTGTGGAAATGCAAAAACATTTTCATTAATAGAGGGTGTGATAAAAAGCAAAGGCTCGTTCTGTCTGTGCCTAAATGGTCTTTCTGCACTTGGGTCTTTTTATTTTCATACTCATTTCGGGCTTATTTAAGTATCGCCCGTTCAGTAGTGAATTTTAAAGGAAGGAAGCTTTGGCGTGTGAATAACTTCACCACTACCCACAATGTTTCCAGTCAGTTGCTGTGACTTAAGTTGATAATGGACCCCACACAGCAGTCACTAATGGATGATAATCTGGAGTGTTTTTGTTATTGTTGTTTTTATTTTAGAAGAAAGGTTTGAAATTAGCATAGTAAATCTCTGTGGGATCTTTGCAAATAAAAGAATATTCACGTTAAAAACAACTTTCAGGAAAGATGTATGGTAATGAATAAAACATCAGTGAGTGAAAATAAGCGTGTTTAATTATTCAAGTAGAAGTAGTAATTTAAACTAATTATTGCTTGCGGATTTCATAATTCAGTTTTTGTCTCGCAGTAATATTTCCTCTGGGCCTCCGGGGCGCGTCGGCGGCTTGCTGGAGCAGGCGGGGCCTCTCCCCGGCCCCCGGCGGCCGGCCGAGGCCTCTGCTGCACGGAGCTGCCTCTGCCGGGCCTCCTTGGTGGCCGCAGTCCCTCCTGGATCCCCCCCCCGGTGCCACCTAATTAAGCATTTCCTTGCTTATCACCTCTGGTGGCTTCAGGAGTCTCAGACCAGGCCGGCACACGAGTTCTCTGTGTCCTGGGGGCGGGACCCCTCCCTTCCCCCCCCATTGTCTTCGGCTTCCCTGTCCCTTCCACAGCTCTGGCAGAAGTGACCCTGAGCCCACGTCCCCACCTCCCCACGTCCCCATTTCTCCATGATGCAAATCCTTGTCCATCTGGGCTGCCTCCAGTTCTGTCTCCTCTGGGCGCCCCCCTCCACTCTTCCTCCCCCCCCCCAACCTCCCTGCTCCAGAATCAATCACTTCTTTCTTCCCATAGCTTTGTACTGACAGGTTCTTGTGGTTCTTTTAAAAACCGTCTGTGTTGGTTTTAATTTTTTCTTGGTTGGATCCTAAAAGAAAAACTGTCCATGTAGAGGAACTGAAAAGTACTAGAGATTTTAAGAAGCAGGGGCATGGTGAGTCACCCCTAACTCACACTCCTAGTGGCTCTCTGCCCTCTTCTCTGGATGCCGGTGCCCACCCTTTCCCCCTGCAGTTCTGGGCTCTCATCTTAGTACACACTCGTGGGAGGGGTGCCCCTCATGCTCCTCGGTGCATCTTCCTGAGGTATGACTGGCATTGGTAGGCGGTGGTGAAGGAGTAGTTAAGTGCTGGACAGCACTTGTGCTCAATTGTGCGAGGCTTTTAAAACCCAATTTTGACTGCTCTTCTCATGACTGCCTGTGATGGCATTGGGCGGGGGGGGGGGGGGGGGGGGGGTACTGTCTGCCCCTCTCTCTACTGCACAGACGCTGCCTGGAACAGATCTTGGCAATTCAGGTGGAATTCTTATTCTACCCCCTCAGAAAGTAGAGGGAAAGCTTTCTATTTGTAACTTCTTCCCAAGTGCCCTCTGTCAAAAAGTAGTGACATCTGCTCTCCTGACATGTGATAGCCATTATTACCTCGGTATAATCACACTCCATTCCGTCGCTCGCCCGAAAGCTTTCCATCCATCATGTCAGGAAAGACAACCTTTATTTGAGATATTTTTTCCCCTTTCCTTTGTTATTACTTTTTTCTAAAAAAATAACCCTCTGACTTCACAGGCGTGATGTGGGCAAGTGAGTGACTCATTTCTTTGCGGGGTTATTACTGCGGACAGGGACAAGACAGGTGGGCCACAGGGGATGGAGAGAGCAATGAGCCGGCTGTCAGAGGCCAGGAGTCCACGTGTGTATCTGCCTTTCACCAGCTGAGACCCTGAGCAAGCGAGGTCAGCTCTGGCTTTGGTGTCTCATTTGGAAAACACAGAGGTTCTACTGTGATCTCCAAGGCCCTTTTATGCCGAGCGGTTTTGCGATCTCCAAACTACCTTTAGCTAAATGAGGTAGTGAGAGGATTACAGGTGTCCCTCCCAAGTCTTCCTGCAGAGTTGCTGAATGAGTTTTCGGGATTTTGAATCGGTTTTCTCTCCACATGACCTCCGGAGGACATCATTAAGCAGGCAGAGAAGTTACTAAGACCTGTGATCACCATGGAGCAGAGCCTTGGGATGAAGTAAAATGCCAGGGGGATGAAACTTGGGCGGCCAGCATCTGGGGAGACCTACTGGGAGGATACCCTATGTCGTGAGGTCCTTTCCCGTCTGAGGAATTGACAGCTGAGTTTCGCTACAGGTGTGAACCTGTCTTGAGCAGCTCAGGGCTTCCGTGCAAAAAGTGCCCAATGAATGGCTGTTGGGGTGAATTAAAATTTTCTTTGTAGATCCAATCTGGTCCCTCCTGTTTGATTGTAAGTTTCCTCAAGGGGGAAGAAGCCATTTTCCTTATTTCATCCGAAAACTTCTTTTAAAGAATAGAAGTACACAAATTTTGGTGCAAGATTAAAAGGAGACAAAAAGATGTACAGAGGAAAAACGTGTCTGAAAAATGGCTCTCCCTCCCCTCTATCCCATCTGCCACCAGGTCCCCTGCCCTGGTTCTGGAGGATCTGCTCCCGACTGATCTCGATTTCTTAGGGGACACTCAGCCCCCGTGCAGCAAACAAACCTGCTCGTTTGAATTAGAATGATCTGGCCGCCTCTCCTACCAAAGCGTGTACGGCCAAGCACTGAGGGGGCAAATTGGAAGCAAAAGCCTTAGGAATTATTGGGATCAGTGGGACTTGTGGAAGGAGCCGGGCAGGCTTGTCATTGAGCCGCGGTTCTCTGTCGGGGCCTAGGGAATGCCCTCAGCCTTTTCCCGCCGGCTCCTGGTGCCGTGGGGTGTCGTGCATAGTCAGCAGGACGGCAGCCCTGAGAGATGCCTGGAGCGTGGCATCGGCACGGTAACTCTTGCTTCCTCCCCCACGCTTAGAACTGAAGACGGAGAATGAATATGCATCATTCTGAAATGATAATGTGAAATCAATGTGGAGGTGTGATTCCATTAATAGATTAGTGATTAACTCAACTTTTTAGGGTCCCCTTTGTTGCCCAGAGTGAAGCTGGCTGGAATGGAGCAGAATTAGAATGGCAAGCCTACTCTTGTAATTGAAACACATATAAAGTGTTTGGCCCTCAGACTTGCACTGAGATATTGAGATGGTTGCTGTGATCAACATTCCAGTTTGCTTGGCTGGCAGCTTCCAGGGAATGAGGATGGGTGATGGACCTAGGGAAGCAGTGCCAAACGGAGCATTAAGTTAATTCCTGTTGGCCTGGCTTCTGGCTTGCCTGATGAAGTGCGCTGAGTAGAAGGGTGCTGTGCTGGTGTGAACTTTATCTGGTATCCCGAGAACTCAAGGTGGTCGGCTCCCTGGGACTGAATTTTGATAGCAGTGACAACTCCCATTTGCTGAGATCCCACCATGTGCCCAGATCAGTGCCTGGCATCATATATACGGTGAATCCTCTGGAACCCCCTCAGATGTTGGTCGCATGCCCATGCTGCAGTCAAAGGGGCTTGCAGGGCCCAGGAGCACCCGCTAGCAGATGGCAGAGCCGGGACAGGACTTCAGGACTGTTTGCTTCCAGAGCCCAAGTTCTTTCCACTCTCCCTTGCTGCCCTGAGAGGGCGGATCAGATGTTTGGATTGTCCCAAGGTCGAGAGGCTCCAGCTCGATCAAAACATGGGGGTCCAAGTTCAAGGCAGAGGGCAGAGTAGGGAGCCCTCATTCTCCTATTGATAGGTGTGTCCCATCACTGAGATCTGGAGTGATTGGGTTTGGTTTGGCCACTTGGATTGTCCAGTGTTGACTTACTGGTGTGGGCTTGAGCGAGGAGCATAAGGCAGGTGTGTTTCCTGTTCTGGGTATGGGACGGGATGTGGGAATATTCAGAGACGTCCTAAGAAAGCGTTTGCCCTCTACTGAGTATTCACTCTATGCTGGGGTCTGTATGTGGACAGCTCCACTTTTCACAAGTCGCTTTTAGGCATTTTCTCTGCATTTTTCAGTTGAAACAATTGAGACTTAAGCTGATGGAGTCTGTGTTTAGCGTGAAGAGCTGGGAGGTGAGTGGGGAAGGCCGTGTGGCAGCAGGGTGGCTGGCACCAAGTTCCCCCTGGGTGGCTTGCCCAGGGTCACACTGCTGCCAAGTGGTAGACCTGGAATCCAGGCCCCCAGCTTCATTAATTCCTGTCCCTGTGCCTCTCCAGAGCTGGCGCCTGCCATATGTGTGCAGCCCTGCGCCCCATGTTCTCTCCGTCCACGGGGCTGCGTTCTTTAAGGTCAGGGCTGCAACTTCCTGTCCTCTCTGCTTTACACCGAGTGGTGCTGGATAGGCATTTGTGAGTGAGTGAGTGGACGAACGAATTCTTGAATGAATGACACACGTGGGGCCAGAGAAAGAAGGGCAGGCCCAGGGCAGCTGGCCAGATGCGAAACATGAGTTAGAGCTGGCAGTAATCGGTAGAGGCCCCCTGCCGTCTTCATCCCCCTCTCTCTGCCTCGTGGGGATTCCCAGCTGCCCTCGGGCAGAGGGCGGCTGAGCAGGACCAGAGGCGCCGAGCGTGAGGACACTGACGTGTTGGCTCCTCCCTCGTGTAGAGTCAGCCGGATAGCGGCAGCAGCTCCAGAACGGAGTGGGTTCCGCACGGGACACAAAGTTTGCTGCCGTCCTTCCAGGGGAAGAAGTCGGATGCCAGGCTGAGTAGGCAGTTAACACTGTGACAGTGACCGGAGAGTTTCTGAGAGATCAGGTGCTGATATATACGCGGCACAGAGACGTTTAATTTACATCGTGTCCTGTGTTCCAGAAAAGTTGCTTTCAGATTCTTATTGGAGTGCTCACATTTTTGGGGTAATTGTCCTCCTTTGACATGAATAACCCCGTTTACTCTCAGATCCACATGCCTCTCGTAGTCCAGGAGGCAGCGAGGAAAAGCCTTCAATTCGAAGCCCTCTAGCCATCTTCCCACCTCAGGTGAGATGGGATTGGAAAGTCAGTCTGGCTTGGGTAAGCTTGGCTGGCCTGCTGGTGGCGGCTGTCAGGTTCTGGATGGGGCTGGCGGTGGCGGGCAGGGGCGGAGGGATGCCTGTAGGCTCCTCCACTGCCTTCCTCAGGTGTCCTTTTGGAAGCTGGTGCATTCCCGGCGCAGCTGCTACAGGTGGCTGGTTGGTACATGTAAGCCAGAGAAACCCTTGAGATCACATGCACCCTGGGAGCCTTGGCTGTTTCTTTCTGCAAGCTTTGGAGGCAGCTTGCCCCTGAAGCATAAAATTCTTGAGAGCAGGAACCACGGCTTTGCACTTTAGGGCCCAAACAGGCTCCAATGCCTACTTTCGCTAGATTGAGTCTAGGTGCCGGAGGTCGGAGTGGGGACTCTTCTCTGAGAGCTTGAGGTGCTCGCTGAGTGTCCAGACAGGTAAATGAAGATAGGCCTTGGGAAGGATGCTTGGCCGGTATTGGGCAGCACAGAGGACGAGAGCCGGACTTGAGTGGGGTGGGAGAAGACACACGAGTTGGCCCTGGGGGCGAGGGAAGGAGGGGCTGGGAGAGAGTCAGGGTAGGCTGAGCGCCCTGGGACCCCCGCACAGATGTTTGTACATCTGGCGGAGGGGAATGGGCTAGGGTAGAGAGTCATGGTAATGGCCCGGAGGGCAGGGGGATCGGGGCTTTGTGAGGCGTGTGGGTGAATCTAGAGTGTTTCCTGTAGGAACTGAGAGCCTTGGAAAATGTGTGAACTGCTGGGTGTGGAATTGGAGGGAAAACCCCTGGGGAGGCCGCCCATGATGCTTTGGTGATAGAAACTGGGCCCTTAGGATAGAGCAGATAGGGGTGGGGTTATGTTTGCCCGGACTTGACATAGTTTTGCCTCTACCCCTCTCCTTTTTTATAGACTCCCAAGATTTAAGTACAAATGCAGTTACACTTTGGGGGCTTAAAAATGCCTCCATCTATTGGAAACCCACTTTGACATATATTGAATCCCAGTATTTCTCAGCCCTGTGTGGTGGGTGTTAGGGTTGAAGAGACCTGTGATGGGAGAAGGTCAGGTTCTCTGTGGAAGATCCACAGCCCAGGCCCCCCACTCCCTCCATGCCATTCCTCCCCCATCCCCAGCGCTTCCCCCTAGGCTCTGAAGCCCAGGGTGAGCAGGGAGGGGGTGTGTGTATAAATATTATGAATATTTACGCAGGCCTGCATAGGACTCAGTGACGCAGCTGAGAGCCACAGAGCGTTTGGTGACTCATCAGACCTTTTCCAAACACTTGTGATATTTTGCTACTCTAAAGGGAGGAAAGTAATTAGCAGTTAACGCTGGTAGATGACGCTGGAAGAACACGCAAACCTTTCTGCTTGTCTGTTCTGTGCCTCGGGTGTTTTGTTTTGTTTTTTAAGCCATGTGAATTGTTTTCTTTTTAATAATGTTTGTTTTCTTCTGATTATTAAAATAATGTATGCTCATTGTGGAAAATACATAAATGCATTAAATAGGAAATAAAATGCATGAATTATTTTTCCATTACAGTCTTATTAAGAACGTTTTGCTTCTGCAAAGGAAATTTGGAACACTAGACTTATTTTATTTGAGGGGCCTGTCGAGATAATTCAGATCGGTGATTTGCAGCCTGTGTTTTGGGGGCTCCAAGGGCTCCATGGAAATTTTTAGGGGCTGCCCCTGGGGAGCGTGAGCTGAGGGCCTGGAGACGCTATCCCTCCCCATCCTTCCCTCCTCCTCTCCGTCCCCCCACTCCACGTCCCGTCCTCCCCCCCGCCCCGCCCCCATCCTCCCAGCTCCGTATTGTCTGTCTCACCCGGTTTCTTCACATGGCTGCCTTTGAGCGAATGGCTCCATGGCTTATCAGGTCGGGGACTCAGTGATCCGGACCCAGCCTGTAATTTTATCAGTGAGGAGCCTGGGGCCACTGGGAGATGTGCCTGGCCTAAGGTGACGTGGTGGCCTGGGGCCGGTCTTCCTGCTCTCTGATTCTGCATTACCTTTTAGAATATGAATCAGTTAGAAATATTAGCAGTTAAACGTGAACGTCATCATTGCAAGGTATGTCAGCATGCAGAGACCCCCAGGAAGCCCACCAGGGGTCCCTAAAGGGCATGCTTTTCAAGGAAGGGGAGACCTTCGAGCAGCTGGCGCTTGAAAAGATGAAAAGTAAAAGCCCCATCATTGCTGTTAGGCACACAAAGGAGGAGAAATTGCTCTGGGTGATCCCTGGTTGTATGAATAATGAGAAGAAATTAAGTAAAGGCCGTGTTTCCTGACACTGATGTATTAGAACATGGAGTAACTTTCTACAGGAAATTGGAACAGGAATCCCTTTAAATTGAATTTGAAGCTGCGAATAGCAAGCGTGCATTGGCCCTGCGTGTCCTAATGCAAGTTAAGTAAGCAGTTTCCTGGGTAAGAGTTAAGTACTTTAGGGATACAGGTTAATGCTGAGGCCAACGTGGCGCAAGTTAATAAATTGCGTCTCCCGTGTATTGTCTGTGAAGACTCAGAAGAGTAATTTGCTTCCCGCAGAGCTGCGCTAGAATTCTCATACTTATTTTATTAGATTTTTGGCCCAATACATTTGTTCCCTCTCATTGGTTTTGTTGATAATAATTACCCACCCCCCTTCCCTCTCCCCATGGATCTCTCTCAATTTTAATTGTTTGCAGTAGCCGCAAAAGTTTACCATTTTCGAAAATAGGTGTTTTCAGATCAGAATACTCCGGGCCAGAGCCCTTCTGAGTTTCCAGAGGGAGACAGTTAAAGCTCTATTTTTAAAGTGGTCTTGGGGACGGCGGCCACTGAGATGAGGAAGAAGCAAGAGCTGCCTCCGTCAGACGTGTAAGTGCCAGTCCCTGGCATCAGGGAGCTCTCTGGGAGCCCTTCTGGGGTTCGGGCATGCTCGGGGGCCTCGCAGGGAGGATGGAGGGCATAGAACACGGGCCTCCCATGCTGCTTCTGTCTGGTTCTTGACCCCGCGGCCCGGGGAGGAAGGACGTTTATAACAGCAACCACTACTCACTGAGGGCCTGCGGGGTGCCACACACCGTGCCGGGGCCAGCTCTACTTGCTCACAGACTCATAGGTCAACTCATTAACAAGGTAATTATAAATTACAAAGTGCTATTTGCGGGGAAATAGAGAAGAATGGGCAGTGGATAGGGGAGAACCCCTGGAAGATGCCACGCAGGTGGAGGCGAGGTGCGAGAAGGGCTTGTCCACAGTGAGCAAGCAAAGGACCAGCGCGTGGAGGCCGGGCGCAGTTCGGCGCGGCGAGAAGCGGGAGGCGAGGCGAGGCTTCACTTCACGTCGTCCTTCGAGAAGACGTTTCCTTTATAGTTGAGTGCGTAGGGAGTTTCTCAGATGACAGCACGGTCTTAGTTCTGGACCACGGGGTGTGAGAGCGGGTCTTTGGGCACGTCGTCCACCACCTAATTTGTTGGAACCGTTTGCCCGTCGTGCACAGTCTTTGGTAAACCATTTAATGGCATCTTGGTTTGTGAGGGTCACGTTGCCTTGCACCGGGCTTGAACCTTAGCTCTGTGATGTTGGGCAAGCGGCCTCACGGGGTCTCAGGTTCTCCATCTGTAAAATCGAGAAAATCACACACAGGGCCTCAGAGTTCCTCAGTTCACAGCACCCTTTGTGTCACAGAAACTCCCCCCGCCCCCATTTTTCCGGGCCCAAGCAAACACTCCGCGGTCCCCGGTCCCACTTACTAAGGCGTTAGGGTCTGACAATGAGTATTTGGGCCCTGACCACGTCACACCTATTGGGCACACACGTTCTGAGAAGTTGGGGGCACGTGGGGCACCACCACCCTCCTTTCCTGTTCCACGTTGATTTTCACATGATACCTGCTCTGCTGAAAACCCAGCTTTGTGGAGGTATGACATCATTAAAAGAAATGCAGAGTGGTCTAATGTTGAAATGTTCACTGCCTCAGCTAGCAGTCTGCATGGTGCCAACAGATCTGCTGTGTTTCCTTTGAAAAGTTAAAGTATCCTGTGGCACCCTTGTGAGTTTGCTGGGGTTCCCTTGGGTGTCTTGGTGCACAGTTTGGGAACTGCAGCGATGTTTCCTTTGTGTGGTTTTGCGAAGGTTAAATGAGACGATCTGCAGAAATGCTCAGGGCAGGGCCCGGTAGTAGGTGCTTAGTCGTTGCTGTCCCTCTACCTCAGAGGTTCCCTTTAGCTGGTATAGAAATGTGTCCTGGGAGTGGAGAAGGCATGAGTCTTGAGAATGTCTAGGGAGAGACGGTGGTATTGGAAAAATACAGTCTTTACAAAATCTGTTAAAATAGGTTATTTTAAATATGCATGTACGTCTAAGTTAATAAATAAAAGCATAGACGTTTGATTATTTCCTCAATATGTCTACAAGTGTATGTATTCAAGATGGCCGCTAGCCTTTTTGTATTGTTTTGTTCGTCTCATTGGAAAAATAAGGGAGGTCCCCGTGGTTTGCCTTAGATTTGGGATATTAGCAAAGGGGAGAGTGGTTTGTGTTGAGGTTGGTGATTTAGGTGGGGATCATATTGTGAGAGGTCTCCAGGACATGCTAGGCCTTAGGATTTTACTCAGAATGAAGTGAAAAAAGCCATCGATGGTTTTAAATTTTAAAAAAGTGATTTGGGGCACCTGGGTGGTTCAGTCGGTTGAGCGTCCGACTTCGGCTCGGGTCGTGATCTCACGGCTCGTGAGTTCGAGCCCCACATCGGGCTCCGTGCTGACAGCTCGGAGCCTGTAGGCTGCTTCCGATTCTGTGTCTCCCTCTCTCTCTGCCTCTAACCACTCGCATCCTGTCTCTGTCTCTCTCTCTCTCTCAAAAGTAAATAAACATTTAAAAAAAATTTAAAAAGTGATTTAACTTTGTAGAGAGGTAATTTCCATATAAGGAAATGCATCTTTTAAGCGTGCTGCTTAAAAGGGGGGGTTTTGACAAGTCTGTGCACCCGTGCACACCCCTCCCGCCACCCCATCAACATGGAGGACATTTCCACCACCCAGAAACTTCCTGGTGTCTTTTCTCGGTCTGTCTCTTCCTTCCACCCCCAGCTCCAGGCAACCACTCATCTGCTTTCTGTTGCTATAGATTAATTTTGCCTGTTGTAGAATTTCGCGTAAAATAGAATTATACGGCACGTAATTTTCTGTGTCTGGCTTCTCTCACCTGATGTGATGTTCATGAGCTTTATCCTCGTTGCTGTGCACATCACACCTCTTCGTTGTTGAATAGTATTCCGTTGGGTGAAAAGACCACACTTTATGAATCCATTCTGGGGTTGATAGGCATTCGGTCGGTTTCCAGGTTGGGATTGTTAGAGAGTAGTTTTTTGGCCACTCGTGTGGACCTTTGTTTTTATTTCTCTTAGGTAAATATCTGGGAGCGGAACTGCTGGGTTGTGTGGTAAGTGTTCTGTTCAACTTGGTAGGAAACCACCTGTTTTGAGCAGGGGTGTGACGCTTCTTTATTTACATCTTTAAAAAGTCCCTTTGTTTCTGGGTGGAGAAGGGGCTGGGCTGGAAGCAGGGAGAGCTGTGAATTGGCAGTTACCAGTGTCAGGTGAGCGGGGCCAGTGGCTGGATGGGGACGACAGAGGGGCGGTGCCTGGCCCTGAGGGATGGTTTGGGGACAGAATGGCTGAGGCTTGGCGATGGATTGCATGATGCCGGGAGTCACAGGTGACTGTAGGTGCTCCAGACAGACCTGGGAAGACCCAGGAAGCTTTGGGCCTGTTACTCTGTTTCTCAGAGGCTCACTTCTGTTCAGTCTGGTGGGACTGGAAAGTAAATGTTGGTTTTGTTTTCTGAACAAGAGAAGGGGAGGAGATGCTCGGACGGGTGGCAGGCAGCTCAGGGTGCCTCAGTGGGAGGTGGGCGTCTCGCGGGTTGCACACGTGTGCTGCCTTCCAGGGGACAGTATGAGGGTCTCTCACATTTCTGCACAATCTTCTGAGCAACGTCATGAAGAGTTAATTTCCTCTGGCCTATCTTTTCAAAGATGTTTGTATAGCCAGCAGTTTTGGAAGATTAGGGGTAGCATCTGCGTTTGGAGTGGATTTACTTATATTCCAGGACGATACGGACAATGTTTCCCTCCAAAACAGAGGTTGGACACATTTACTGCAGCCCCTTATCTAAGACTGGGGCTCCCTGATGTCAGGATTCCCCTCTTGTAATACATCCCACTCTGTACAGGTCACACCTGGCCCTCATCGAGTCACCCTGGGGGAGTGGGGACCTGGAACCAGTGCTGCATTCTTGTTCTGGCTGCTATGGCTGCTGTGATAAACTTTTTTTGTCTCTGACCTGGAGTCTCGTGTCTTCTGCTGGCATTTGTAAAGCTGTGACAGTTTGTTAGTTTGCTAGCAGGGTGTTATGTCAGAGCCTACACAGTTCTTGATGATGCCTCTGGGCTGCCTTAACACAACTGGCTGTGTCACCTCCTCCCCCCTGCTCTGCTGCTGTCCCTCTTTTCTTCTGCACCTATGTAGATGCTGCTGCCCACCTATTTGTTGAGTACCTGTTCATGGCAGGTCTAGGGTCAGGTGACAGTGCGAATAAGGCACATACGGTTTCAGTCCTCATGGAGCATATGTCGTTCAGCCTTTGCCGTTCAATCCATTACTAAGTTGTGACTTATCTGCTCACCTGATCTCCTTCTCTCCGTCCTCACGGCCATTTGGTCTCTCCCTCCGTGGGATATATATCTTTGTGGTTGTTGCAAGAACAAGAGTGGGTACTAGGGAAGGGCCCGGTACAGTTCTTGGTAAACAGTGGATACCCAAAAGGTGACTGCCGTTGGTATATATGTTACTGATTATTGTAATTTCTGGTTGTCACTCCTTGATGTAAAACCTGGGTCATTTTTGTCCCAGCCCACAATGTGGAATGTAGCCTGGACAATGTGGAATGCAAACTAAACTCCGTCTTATCCTCCCCCTGTTTCTGGCCCTATCACCGGCCATCTTCCTTGAGCTTGAACTCTTCCCAGTTGGTCTGGTTGCTGTTCCCCAAACATGGCACATCCTTCTATGCCTTTGTCTTTTCCTTCCTTTTCTTTCAGTCAAAGTCCTATTTATGCCTTAGGACTCGGCTCCAGGATCCCCTTCTCTCTATACCTTCCTTGTGGTTGCTTTTTTCCCACATTCCGGGCAGGCATAAACTGCACACCGTGCACCTGACCTGCCTGTCATTGTGCTCACTGGAAAGAGATTGCTGGGCTCTGTGACCCTAGGGAGCAGCACAGTGCCGTCACGGACTCTGGGGTAGTCTGATCTAGCAGGCACTTGTGACTTACATGTATGACCTAGCGCCTTGATGGTCACGAGCTGCTTGATGTGTACTAAAGGGGAAAATGCCATGATACCCACCTCAGGGAGACTCGCCCTCACCAGCCCTGGTCCGGAGGGACCCGTGCTGGTGCAGCGGTAAGATCCGGGCTGACGATCTGGAAATCACATTATTTCCAAAGCCCGTGACTTGGCAGCATCGTTTACCCTTGGAGGAAAGAGTCCCTGCAGGACAGTCCAGGCACCCCAGACCAGTGGGGTGAGCCCCGGTGAGCCAAGCCTGAACCCTACCCCTAAGCCCCTTCTCTGTGGGCCTGGGGAAACAGGCTATTTTGCACCAGGGCTGCGGTCCTGGTGGGTTCCACGGCCGATCCTTCTGCTCATACCCTCACCTGTCAGTTACCTGTGGGCATCTCCTGTGCCACACCTGCACTGAAACCAGCTAAGGGGGGAAGCCGCCACCTCGAGGAGCTCCTTAAGCAGGACACTTAGCGCGTGCCTGTGCCGTCCATGCTTCAGGCTTCAGTCACCCGGGGAGGTCGGGAGAGAGTACCTCAGGCCCGCAGAGCTAGAGATGGAACAGGGTTTGGGGCCAGCCTCTTTCCCACCACCGGGGTAACCTCCCTGGGAAGGACCCCAACACGAGGCTCTTGCTCCAGCCACCCCCTCCCTGCTGGGATGCTGCCGTGAGCCATTTTCCCCCTGCGGGGAAGGGAGAGCTGCCCGAGCGAGCGTTCCCTCCTCTTGCAGATAGGGGTGCTAGAGACCGAGTCTTTTCCTGGTTGTGCCAGTGAGGCATGGAGAGTGAGCCGGGAGCACGTCTCCTCTACCAGGATGCTGTGTGATGTGTCTGCATGACAGACACGGGGCCAGGATCCCATTTTCCGCCTGACTTCTCACTTGCTGCAGTGACCCTGAGCTATTCCCGGCCACTGTTGCCCACGTTCTGTCACCTCTCTCATGCATGGGCTTATCATGGTAACCGATTCCCCCTGCGCTGGCCCGGATGCTTAGGCTCCGTGCATATTCTTTTAGGTTGGCACGAAGGTCATTGCTGAAGTCCTTATGTCCCACTCTCTCCCTACCCGTGATTTTGTACATGGTACACGCAGTGACCCCTGCACTGACTTTCGGACTTCGTGCATCCATAAAAGGGAAACATCTGAGCATGGGTTGTGGTAGTCTCAGCCAGGAGGGTAAATGGCAGGTTCTGTGTTGAGAGTTGTGTGGGTTTATGGGGCAGCTTGGGCTATGATTAGTGAGTGGAAGCCCCCTCCCCACCAGACTGGGGTCAGGAGGGTGGGGTGGGGTTGGGGTGGGGGGTTCCTCACACCCCCCACTCACCCCATTGCCTCTCCTGTGTTTTCTTGGGACTCTGGCCTCCAGATGCCACACTCTGAGAAAGTTCTGTTTCCCTTCTCCATGGGGGCCTTCTTTCTGTGGCTTCCTGGGCTCGTCTTCTTCCCGCCTGCCTCTCACTTCCTTCCCCTGCTGTCTGCCCTATAATGTGATAGCCTTCTCAGGGAGTCTTCAAATGAACAGTTTTTAGAATTGTTGAAAGCTCTGTTGGAAAACAGAAAAGGCTATTTCATGGGAAGATGATGACCTTATTAACTATAATTAGGCAATTCACAGAGGTTTCCAATATAGTCCAGCATCTTGCCTTGTTGAAATGGGGGGAAAATCCTGTGGTAATGTCTTTGGGGATGTAATAGTCTTTAACACATTAACAGTTTAATTTCTTCTAGAAGGTTTGGCAGCCTGGCGTTTTCATTTAGAAAGCTGAGGTATAGTTTTACAGTCATCCACATTAATATAATAATTACAATTTTGAGCAAGTAATTTCAGACACTGACATCAAGAGTTGTTTTTATAGCTGGAGGAAGATCTCGGGTAAAGAGGTGGAACCTCACATCTGATCTCCCACAAACGGCCATGACATTGCAGATACGGGCAGTTCACGTCCCCGGGCTAGGCTTTGTGTTTTGGGCTAGGGATATAAACACTCAGAAACTCTTCCTGTGTTAAATCCTCTGAGAATAGGCATGTTTGAAGTTAATGGGAAATTTTCTTCTCTGAAGAGTTTTGCACACATGAGCCCATGTTCTGAAATTTCTCCTGGCTCTTGGTGTCAGGTGCCCTGCACCCTGAGGTTGCGCGAGAAGGCAGCCAGGAGTGGACAGAGCCCCCGGCACCCCAAGGAGCGCCTCCTTCACCCAGCTGTGTTGCCCTGACCTCTGAGGGCACCCGGAGGCCTGGAAGCTGCTGCCTCCTGGGCAAGGAGACCCCTCTTGCCTCCACGGTCCCAGCCTGCACGGGACGGGAGTCAGGTCCTGGCCGTCCCCTCCTCCCCTACTTCCAATTGCTGGCTCGGGCATCCCAGCCCGCAGCAAGTAAGTTGGGCTTGGTGTTTTACCCTTCCCTTGTGAACGTATTTTCTGTGAGTTCTGTGAGCATTATTTGTATATCGTTTTAGATCCTGTTTTTGAAACTTAATCTTTATCCCTGTTTTTACAGCCTTCAAAATAGTCATCTTCTTTCAAGTGGTTGTACCACAATTTGCTAAATTGCATCCCTATTGCTGAACATTGAGGTTTGTTCCCGCAGGTTTTAGATTGTTTGTTTTATAGGCAGGGCTTCAGCGATCATCTTTATGTACATAATATTTAGCTTCTGTGTAGTTATTTTCTTAGGCTTGAGTCCTAGGGATGGAATTACTAGCCAAGACTAAGAACAACTTTTTTTTTTTTTTTAATAAACACTTTCTTATTACAGTAATAGTATTTAGAGAATAGAAAATGGTAGAAATAAGAAAATCAAGGTGGCCAGATTCCCCTCATGCTGTGTTCACCACCGTAGCAGCTAGGAATGTGCTAGGCCGCAGATAACAGGAGACCCGCTGAGTGTGGCTGAACGAGGTGCAGGTCCCCGTCTCCATGGCTGGTTCCTGGGTGGAGCCGTGGCAGGAGAGACCCTAGCCGTTTCCCTCTTTCTGCCCTGCCAGCCATGACGGTGTCCACCACCCCCCGCACCCCCTCTTAGGTTCGCCCCCGCCGGCTGCTTCACCCTGCCTCTCCACGACCTCTCCCACCTCTTCCACTGGGTGAGTCTTTTTATTTCTGCCTGCTTTTGGTCCTCAGACAGTGTCTCATGCATTTGGGCCATTATAGTGCGATAGTCACTTCTTTTTTCTGCCTATCCTGCATTTGCAGCTGCCTGTTGTGACATACCGTGTGGCCAAAGCTGAGATTTTAGCAGTGCTGAGGCAGAGAGGAGAACAGTGGACCCCAGGACTAGGAAGGAGCTCATCTTTCTTTTTAATGGGATTGTCGTCTTTCATCCTGTGTTTCTAGTCCTACGAAGCCCCTTGGGTTAGAAAATATCCTTTGCTCTCTGCTTGGTTCTCTTACACTGGGGGAGGGAACAGAATCTCCCTGGGGCCTGTCAGTTCCTTTGATTGGTCTTGTAAGGGGAAGTCTATCAAGCACCCAGCAGATACAGGGGGGATTGTGAGTGTAGGCATTGCCTTCAGGGAGCTCCCAGAAGAGTGGAGGAAACAGGCAGAAACACCATTACGCTGTTAATCGCATAAACCAAGCCGAGCGGGCATTGAAATGAGTGATTTGTGACCTACTCTAATCCTACAGAAAATAAAAGATAATAAAAGACTCCCATGGACCCACCACCAGATATAATGGTTACTAATATTCTGCCATATTTGTGTTAGGTCTCTCTTTTTGTTTTGTAAGGAGTAAAATATTGCAGATACAGCTACAGCCCTGCCTCCCTCCTTCCCTGGCAGTGGTTACGCTGCTGAGGTTGGTGAGAAATGCTTTTGAATGCTGACGACATGTGTTTATCCATAAACAACATATAATATTAGCTCTGTATTTTAAAGATGTATAGAAATGTTATCACACTCTATATCCCTTTTGTAACTGGTGAAACATTAAACGTGCTTTTGCACCTTTCTGTCTGGAACAGTCTGTAGCCGCTGTGTCGAATTCCACTGTATGGGGTAAACTGGAGTTTATTCATTCCCCTACTGGTTGAAGGTTAAGTAGTTCTTTCTTTTCGTCTCCTGGAAACAACATGGCAGTGAACACGTGTCCAGCTATCTACTGCTGTCTAATAAAGCTCCTCCAAACATAGTGGCTTCAAATAGTAATGTTTGTTTCGCTTATGAACCTGCAGTTTGGGCCGGGCTTGTTAGAAGAGCTCATCTGTGCTCCACTCGGTGTCCTGTGCGGTGGCTGAAAGGCTGGAGCTTGTTCGTGCATGCAGCTGAGGCTGCCTCTGCATGTCAGCCGGGTCCCTGGCTGTGCTGTTGTCTAGGGCACTGCACGTGCCTCCTCCATGTCACCTGGGCTTCCTCCCGCCATGGCAGCGAGAGCGTCAGGCCCAGACTGGATTTTCTTTGTGAGCTAGCCTCAGAGAGCAGGCAGCATGCTGTCTGCTGCCTCGCGTTTGCCGAAAACAAGTCTCTAAGGCTGGCTCCCATTTGGGGTGAGGGCAGTTAGCCCCACTCCTAACGGATGAGCGTCCCGGAGCTTGCACACCTGTTTTAAAGCCAACACCCGTAGGTGTGCCTTCTTGTGCGCCCCCGTGAGACGCTCTCAGACCCCTCCGGGTGGGTGGGTACGCCTTGGCGTGGGCCCCTTTGATCAGACTCCGTGTTGCCAGGTTGCCGTCCTGGGTGTTTGCCCCACTGGTGCCACCACAGCACTTGAGGATCCGTTTCTTTACACCGTCTCTGGCACTTGCTGTTACAGATTTTGATTTTTTGCCCCCGTAGCGGGTGTGAAACAGGATCTTGCTGTTTGACGTTGCCTGCCCGCCGGGGAGGCCAAACCCTGCCCCGCCTCCGGTGAGGGTGCTAGACTGCCTTTCCCAGCTGCTTGCCCTCAAGAAGACAGAAACGTCAAAGTGCTGTGTTTTTTGGCTCATGATGTCCATTTTTCAAGAGAGAGGTGGTGAGTATCCCACAGAGTTTATTGCAAACTATTATGAAGACCTTGGAGTTACTATTGGTGTGACTCACTTATGAAAAAAATATGATTTCAGTAACTGCAGGCTGTATCTGTAATGTGATGGATTTTCATTTAATCTCTCACCTCTCTGTAATTTGCCCAATTTAAAAATGCCCTGAAGCTCGCTTTCTCCTTGTCTGTGAGTCCTGTTCTTGCTATGTGTTATCACAATAAGAGTTCTAAGAAATGGTGCCGATACGTGTCTCTCTTCGAGTTCTTGCTATCTCCTTGGTCATTTAATTACTTCTCGCACCGATTTCCCCCACTCTGGTCTCCTGCAGGAACAGTGTGTGTGGGAAACTTCCAGAGAGAAGGCTACCCTGAACTGACTTGCTGTCGGGGGTCAGCAGGCTCTGGGCTAGGGGGCTCACCTGGGTCCATATGAGCCAGATCGGGGTCCTCTCTGGGCCACATGGCCCCCCATTGCCGAGTCACACCTTGTTTGGCGATGCCACGAGGTCCTAGGAGGCAGTCCATCACCTTCAGGTCTGGCACAAAGACTGGTACCTGGAAGCATTCAGGAAATGTGCACTGAACCAAGTAATTCAAAATGCTTGGTTATTACAATGATTGGTCTGCCCCACTGGCTCTTCAGAATATCAAGAAAATGGCCATGTCTGACCAAGAGTTTTAAAGTGAATTCCTCAGCTTTCCTTGAAAAGTGAACTTTTGGCTACTTTTAAACTTAATCAGGTTCTGTCTGAACACTCTGTCCGTGGCTTGCTAGAGAACATTATCTTTCTGCTTCCCTGCGAAGGGGTGTTCGGCTTCTTATCTGTGTTTAGAACCAGAGGCTCTGCTGCGGAAATGAGGTCTCGTCTGTGTGCTGAAGAGTCAGCTCAGACCCTCTCCAGACAATCCGGAAGCAGCCTCCGCTGCTGATGAACCACGCGCACCACTGGCCAAACCTTCTAGATTTTGGGTGGGCAGAGTAGGTCTTCACAGTATGGCTGCTGCCTTGCGGTGGGGCAGTGGCGGGGGGGGGGGGTGGTGCAGATAGGTCACCCCAGGAAGTGCAGGGGGAGCATCTGGCCGGGCCAGGCTCAATGCTGGTTCTGGGGAGGCTGGTGACTGGTGTTGCATCACAGAGCAGGGGGGACAACCGGTGCTGCCCCCCGCCTGTCCCACCAGAGTGGGTATAAGTGAGGGGTTCGTTGTCTGTGGTTTTCAGGGGAGGGGAGCTTCTCTCTTTGCTGGAGCTGCCGGGCCAGCCTGGGCTAGTCGGGCAGGGCCTCTGAGGCTGGCGGAGTGGCTGTCCCCGAGCCCTAGCACTGTCAGGGCCATACCACTGCGGAGAGCCCCGTTTCAGAGCCTGTGGAGTTTCACGCCATGTTCTAGGTGCCAGTGAAAGTCTCACGAGGGCAGGGCATCAGCTCCACTTCTCTGACAAGTTTGTTCCCAGCCTGACGGTTTGTCTGCTGGGTAAACAAACACCAGTGCCTGCTGTCCTAACTAAACCTCACCCCTCATTTGCATATTGAGAATTTACAGGACAGACTCTTTGCTCTTGGGGACTACCTACTGACCCTAGCGCTTTTTTGTCTCATGACCCAGATGTGACCTGTCTGTGCTTAGCCAAGGGGCCCCAGCCTCCCATGGGGTCCTGAAGGTGAGGACCCGTCCACCTGCTTGGTGCTTGGGCTGCAGCATCCTGGGCTTGGGTTCTGGGACCAGCCCTTCCTTCAGGGTCTTGGTGTCCTAGTTGGTGAGATTCAGGAGTTGGGCTGCATCTACCTTCCAAGCAGCATCTACCACCATCACCACCTGGTGAGCATCTGCTGTGGGCCAGACTCTGCTGGGTGTCTCAGAGTCATGCAGAGCAAGAGTTTAATCATTCCGTTGCACTGGTAGGGAAACTGAGGCCTGACGAGGTGATACCTTTCCCCGCACACATGCATGCTCCTTCCTCCTGCCCCTCATGGTGCATGATCTGGTTGCCTGTGTGGCGACCCCTCCCATCATCCCGTTGATTGTACAGCCCGTGGCTTCCCTCTGAAGTGCCCCATGGTTCTGTCTACTTGTCATCGTTGATACCTCCTTGGTCCTTGCCACCACCCTTTTCTGCAGCAGTCTGAGAAATGTTCTTCCTTGCCCCCCTCTTCCTCCTGGGCAGCCAGAATGAGCGTGTTCCTTACTAGCCTCACGGCCTGCAGGGCTCAGGACCAAGCCTGCCCTCCCTCATGTGATGCTTGCCTGTTTTCCAGCCCGCTGCACTCAGTGTGCACATCCAGTGACCCCCGTGGGTCGGAGCCGTGACAGGGCAGGGCTGTCACCTGTGATGCCCAGTGCGGGAGAGGCATGGAGCAGACACCAGGGAGTAGCTGCTGGGAGAATATACAGATGTCGCTGCGGGTGCACAGAGTGCCATGATTTGGACTCACATCTGTTAGAGTCCAAAATCTCTGCTCCTTATGACCCCTCCCATTGATTACTCAATTCTTGACAGGGAAAGATACCCAGGCCAAAGCCTGACTTGTGTATGTCACAGTAAGTGTCCCTGGCAGCCTGGCTGGCCTGCGCATGAAACCTATTAGGCAGTGCCGTCGTAGGTCGATGATGGTGGGGAAGGTCCTGTGTTGACGTGCGCTCGGCAGGCTGTTATGAAGGCCTTGTCAAGTTTTTGTTTTAAAGGACTTCTCAGAAATGACAGGCTTCATTTCAGGGGTCTTTGTTAAATCTAACAGTTTCCTGGCTGAAACGTGTGGGCTGTTTACCAAAACTTTTGCAGGTAATGAGCTAGGGGCAAAATTAAAACGTTTTCAGCTTCGTTTCGGGCAAAGGTATTTAGGCAGAGAAGCCATCTGCGGGGAAGAGCGCTCAAGGTGAACCAAGGGACATCCAGGCAGGGTCTGGGTTAGACCCCAGGCCTTCCCAGGGCTCTGTGCTGACGTTTCCACCCCGAGCTGGATTTGCACAAGCACAAAATGAGCGTGCGGTTATTCTCGGCACGGCGTCCTCACGCACGTGCCTTCTGCAGCTTCGCACGGGGCAGTTTAGAGAATTAATAGATATGTCCTTTATTTCTCTCTCCACGAGCCAATGCTTGGAATTAATTTTTTCTGGCCCACTAACTCTTGTGGTTAAAAGTACAAATTAAGCTTTCTGGGAGAATCCATCACAAAATTATTGAAAAGTCAGTGTGGAGAAGATAATGGGCTCTGTATTGGGTTATGTCTATAGGGTTATTGTTTTCTGCAATTACCCTTTTCTTTGTTTTTCTTCTTCCGTGCTTTGGGAAATCAACCTGAGAATGGGCTTCCAACTCGGAAGAGTTATTGGCTATTTTTCCCAAATGGGATTGCCCTTCCAGAGAACAGTGGGCATCTATTCGACAACAAGTTATAAATTTGTGCTCCAAGTTCTCTGAAGAAAGCATGAATCTTAGACAATGGCGCTGTGGCACTGTATTTCAGGCGGGCGTGTGGAGCTGTCACAAGTCCGTAAAGTCCTCGGGCGCCAGCTTGTACCCAGCCAGCATTTGTCAAGTGTTCTGCATGTGCTTTGCGCAGGATTAGAAGGTGGATTACAGCGAGTTCTCCATCGCTCTTCAGTCCGCAGCCTCCCAGCGCCCCAGAGCCTGCCGTGGCGTGCGGTCCATTTGAGCCCCAGCCTTCTGGAGTGGGTGCCCGTCCGTGCTGTCTCGTAGCGTCTTTTGCATTGAAGGAGAAGAGTCTCCGCGCCCCATTTGCTAGAACCTGCTGGGTGCCCGTGTGGTGCCAGGCGGTAGAGCTCACAGAACGCAAGAGGGGTGCCTGCCCTGGAGATGCTGCCTGGTGTGGCTGCTGGCCCGTCTTCCCCACTGTCCGCTTCCTGGACCCTGGGAGCCCCCGCCGGCTGTGCCCACTGCCTGCTGTGCTTGCTTCTCCGGCAGCAGCTACTGACATTGGAGGCAGAGGGTCTTAAACACCAGGGGATCACTCAGTGTCTTGCCTAAAAAAAAGCCTCCAGAGGCTCCCTTTTGTCTCCAGAATAGAGCCCAGATCCCTCGGTGCGCCTCTGAGGCCGCCGGGGGCCCCCCTTATCACCTCCTGTGCGTCTTCATCATCATCATCATCATCATCATCATCATCATCGGAGGAATTCCTCCTGGTCCTTTTCCCAGTAAGCCCCGCCCCCAACACTCCAGGCCGGGTCAGTGCCCCCTCCCACTGCCCCTGGTCTCCCTCACAGCACTTCTCTGTCATCTCTTAGACCGCGTCCCATTTGTAAACTGTGCTTTGCTTCCCGTTGTGTCCCCGGCACGATCACAGTGAGCGGCACGCAGTAGGTGCTTTGTAAACGTCTGTGGAGTGACACCCGGGGCCCTGGAGGAAGGAGCTGTCTCTGCGGGGCTGGCCTCACATCGCAGAGCAGGTGACGGCCTTGGCCGCTGTCAGCGTGTTCGTGGAGGTTGCCGAGGCACAAGCTGGAGGTGGCGTGTGGTGAAGGATGTGCGCTGGGGTCCCAGTCATCACTTTCTTTATTAAACCGGTCCTATCACTTGACATCCTTCACCACTGAGGGAAGAATAGCCGGTTTCAATGTACAAGTTCAGGGTTGTCTGGGCTGCTGCCGCTGTGAGAAAGATGACTTCTGGCGAGAGCGCTCGGCCGGGCGGGGCTCGCCAGTGGGCCGACCCTGAGGGGCTTCCTTACCCCGCCCCACCCCGTTGTAGGGACAGGGACCCTGAGGTGGGGGAGGCGAGGGAGGCGAGGAGGGCCCCGCAGCACCCTGGCCTTGGCTCCTTCCTCATCCCTGCTGTGGCTCCAGGCGGGGAGAGGCCTGGGGGCTGGGTGGGCTTCCTTGCGGGACGGCCAGCTGGTGCTTGTGGTGACTTTGCCGTCCCCTCACTCCGGTGCTCCTTCACCCGGAGCTGGACCTGCCCCCTTTCCTTTCTCAGGGAAGCCTGGTCCCCTGGGGAGTGCTCCCCAAGGCCACTTTTCCCTTCCGAGGAAGCATCTGTCGTGTGCTCTGACCCAAGCGAAGCCGCTGGTGCGTGAGAGCGCGGCGTCCAGAACTCGGAGCGCAGCGCCCGCGATGGTACTTGAGGTTGTGTCGGGTCCCCCAGACACGGGCCGGGTGCAGGTGCCCTCCGTCTCCAGACGCCCTCCAGCAAGGGCAGCCTGGGAGGTGGGCGGCCTGGTGGGGCAGGAGGACCCGGCTGACTGAGCTCAGGCTCCTTCCCTGCCACTCCACGTGTGTGTGGCAAGGCGGGTCAGTGTGGAGTCCAGAGTCAGGTGGCCCGGGCGCTGGGCCTGGCTCTGCCACTCACCATCTTAGCCTCTCTGGGCCTCAGTTTCCTCCTCTGTGGATGGAGAGGTACCTGAGCTCCTAGGGCTTAGCCCTGAGCCGGTCACTTGGGTGCTGACCGCTGGTCTGACCTGTTGAACCCCACTGGGTGAGCAGACCCTTCCCTGTTGCTTTTCCCTCTCAGGTGCCCTACCTGGTGCTGCCCCTGCGAGGAGCCACTCACTTCTTTAATCGAACGGATATGCCTGTCTTTTTTTTCTGATCCCTCTTCCAAAAGTTCAGTTTTATTCTACTTTGAATGTAACTTTAATTTCGTTGTGCATTCATATTTAAAATCTCATATGTATTAATTTCATGATATTGGTTTGTTTTTCTTCTTACCTTTCACGAAGCAATATCACCGAGCTTCCCCCGGCGTCTCTGGCACCGGAGTCGTCATGATCCCCCGGGCACTGTGAGTCATCTAATGTAGTTTTCCAGAGTGTGTCAGCTTCACTTCCGCCTAAGTCATCTCGGATCCGCACTTATTGAATCAGTGTATCGTGCAGTCACTGGGAACTTTGTAGCAAGTGCAGGTGCTCTTTTGTAAAACTTGGGAACATTTCATTTTTCCATTTGGCACTTTGTGTCTTGTGCCTCCGGCTTTGGTCTGGGGCTGCAGAACAGGACCCATCCCTGCCCTCTGCCCCCAGCCGCCTGCTCTATCAGAGGAGGTCCACCCAGCTTCTAGAATTCGGACCCTTAGCTTGTTACCAGCAGCTTTTCTCCGTGGGGACAGGGGGAGCTCTGGGGGCAGGATAGCACGGCAGGGGCCAGCTTGCAATGAGGAGAGGGCATTTCACGCTCCCCCTGCTTGGGGCTGGCAGGAGACCTACCTTCAGGAGATGAGTGGGGCCCGGGGGTGTAGGGGAGCTGTCCCCTCCAGTCTCAGGGGCTCAAATGGTTCAGGACATACATCTGTCCCTCTTACAGGAGGAATAACTGTTTATCTGTCAAGATGCCTTTTATAAATAAGATCTCAGTGGCTTGGGGGAGGCCTAGGCAGTCCTACACATACAGCCTTTGAGAGCCTCAGGAAGTCAAGGATTCAATGCAGCAATACGTATGAAATGCCACGTCCCAGTCTACCTGGGCTGCCAGGACAAAATACCGCAGACTGGGTGGCTCTGAAAACAGAAATTTATTTTCTTGTGGTTCCAGACGCTCGAAGTCCAAGATCAAGGTGCCCAGCCGGTGTCAGGTGTCAGGTGAGGTCTTTCCTGTTAGGGAGCAGATGGCTGCCTTCCCACTGTATCCTCCCTGGCCTTTTCTCCCGGATGGAGAGAGGGAGTGAGCAAGCTCTCTCGTGTCTCTACTGAGGACACTAATATTATCAGATTAGGGCCCCACCCTTATGACCTCATTTAACCTTAATTACCTTCTTACAGGTCCCATCCAAATACAGCCACACTGTGGGTTAAGCTTTCAGTGTGTGAATCTGCGGGGGATAGAATTCAGTCCATAATACATGCAGCGTGTCGCTGGACACATGGGGGGTACTGCTCAGTGAATGTTCGTTGCATTTGAACCTGAAAGATCATAAGGGTCCAGGAAGATAAAATGGAATCGGCTCCAGAGATTCTGGTCAAATCGTAAAGACCAGGAGTCCCCAGGGAGTGGTGTGTGTTCTCAGGAAGGCAGGTCCTGAGGTCAGCCTACTGGCTCTGGCCAGGGGCAGATGGCAGGCTGGAAATGAGGTCTACCTTTGCCCTTCCAACCTGAGCTATCTCCAGAGCCCCTGGTCTCTGACGTCCTGACTCTTCCGGGGGAGATGGGAGAATTGGGATGTTTGGCCGAGGTGAGGTGAGGCCGAGGTATGGCTAATGGAGCCATATGCTATGGAGCCCAAGTTCTTAATCTACTTATTAATAGTAATACTTGATTTTTGAGTGATTAGCTTCCAGGGAAGCAGGGTGCTTGACTGTTTTGTCACCAGCATGTTGAACAGTGTCTGGCACCAAGTAGGTGTTCTCTAAATGGTCATTGACTGAATTAAAAGAATGGAGGGTTCCGATGGTGCACAAAATGACTTCATGCGCTGGCACCCTTGCAGCTTAGGTTGGGCAGATCTGCCGTTCCCACTGGCCGGTGAGGACACCGAGGCACAGAGGGGACTTGTGGCTTGTTCACTGGGTGCCCAGTGAGGGAGCCTGTGCCCTGCTGGGCTCGGGGCGGGATGTAGGGTGAGTCTCCGGAGGACCAGGCCGGGTGGACCTTACGGGTGGGGCTTACTTCTTGTTCCTCCCACCTGGTGCCTGTGTCTTTCTGATTAGTAGCAGGGGGCGTGGGGGAGCTGGAGGTGTCTACCCCAGAGGTGCCCCCTAGCCTTAGCCTGCAGGGACAGGCTGCTGGAGAAAGTCTTCCTTCTGGCCTGTCTGGGGTCTCCAGGTAGCAAGGATTTCCTGAGTGAGTGAGTCAACGGAAGGAGACATTAACCACACTTACAGGTTTAAATCAATGCTATTTCTGCTCAGCTAGTTAACCTGTCACTCTCTTTGGCCCCTGACATTCATTCTCAGGTGCATTCTTATTTTATTAGTGTGGCTAATTAATGCATGACATTAAAATATTGACATGAATTGATTTGGTTATCTGTATCCTTGGAGCTTCAGTTAATAAAACAACTTTTGATAAGGCTAGTGGTTTTAGAACATTTAGACTTAATTATATTTTCTAAAGGATTTTTCTGGAATCACAGAACTGCCCGGCAAGCTACTTCAATTCCCTAGTTAACTGAAAGAAATTGGTTTTTCATTTGGTTTTGCTTAATACAAATTAGAAGTAATATACATTTGATAAAAGGAGTTAAAGAGTTATTTATTAAAGTCTCCCTCTTTATATATTGGGAAACAATCCACAAGCACTGAATTAATTCTGAGGATGGTGTGCAGAGGGTCTGACAGTGGAGAGCTGTTTGACCCCGAGAAACGGGCATGCATTTCTGATCAGAACTTCTGTGGCTCTCCCTCAGGGATGAATGCCGTTCTGGTGTGTGTTTCTTCTGTGCGGGCTCCGTGGCGCATCGGCCGTTGGACATTGTGGAATTAGGACAGGGGTTGAAAGGGGAGAGTCGAGGAGAATTCACGGGTTTATTCTCACCTCACTCAGTGTAGGAACTAGGAAGTCTGCCAAACAAAGAAATGAAAAGAAAAAACTATTTTGTAGAAATACTGACTGTAAAGAAGATGTAATAAGTCAGTGGCTATTACTCCATTTGTAAGACACTCGATTCCTGTCATTAATTATTTTTTTAATGTTTACTTATTTATTTTGAGAGAGACAGATAGAGAGAGAATGAATCCCAAGCAGGTCCCACGCTCAGTGCAGAGCCTGACTTGGGGCTTGATCCCACGACTGTGAGATCATGACCTGAACCGAAATCAACAATCAGACATTGGGGTGCCTGGGTGGCTCATTTGGTTAAGTGTCTGACTCTTGATTTCAGCTCAGGTCATGATCTCACAGTTTGTGAGTTTAAGCCCCATGTCAGGCTCTGAGCTGACAGCGCAGAACCTGCTTGGGATTCTCTCTCTCCCTCTCTCTGTGCCCCTCCCCTGCTCTCTCTCTCTCTCTCTCTCTCTCAAAATAAATAAACTTAAAAAAAAGAATTAGGCTCTTAACCTACTGAGCCACCCAGGCACCCCCCCCCCCCCCCCGCATTAGTTACTTTTAGAAAGCTTACCTTCACAATGCCAAACAGCTCCCCACATTGTAGCCTGCCATAATGGACCTGGCAAAGAACTCGATCAAATTTACAGCCTACAAAAAAACAAAAACAAAAGGCTCACAAAAACCCACCCAAAAAAGAAACCTTCTCTCTCTCCTTCTTTTTAAAAAAATTTTTGACGTAATTTCAGACTTTCAGAAAAGCTGTGAGAATAATACAAAGAATTTCCAGAAAATCTTGACGCAGATTCCCCAGATGTTAATTTAATGAGTCTTCTCTCTCCATATGTGAAGATATGTAGAGATTCGGATGTGTAAGTATATAGATCTATAGACATTCACATGCACACATACTTTTTTTTTTTTTTCCTGAACCGCTTAGGAGTAAGTTGCAGACTGATGACACTTTACTTCAGTGTGTATTTTCTAAAGTCAAGGAATTGTCTGACATAACCACGGTGCAATGATCAAGATCAGGAAAACAACAGTGAAACATTATTGTCTGATCTACTGTATGCATCTTACCGAGATTGTTTCCAATGGTGTCATAATAAATGGTCTTTATAGCGAAAGAAAATTCAAGATCATGTGTTACCATCATTGTCCTGTCTTCTTTAGTTTAGAACAGTTCCTCTATTTCATGACATTCACATATTTGAAGAGGATAAGCCAGTTGTTCTGTAAACTGCCTTTCATCTTGGGTTTGTCTGGTGCGTCATGATTAGATTCAGATTTTGGACTTCCTGGCAGGAATGTCCCGGGGGTGATGTTGTGTCTTCTTGGTACATCATATCAGGAGGCACCTGCTGTCAATTGGTCCTGTTGCTGGAGATGTTAACTTTGATCATTTGGTTAGGATGACATCTCCCAGGTTTCTCCAGTATAGTTACTATTTTACCTTTTGTAATTAAGTATCATGTGGGGAGACACTTTGACACTACCTAAATAACCTGCTTTTCCTCAAACTTTTATCCCCTAGTTGTAGCTTCCATTAATGATACCTGCCTGTATCAATTCCTACAATGACAGTGGACAAATGGTGATTTCTAGTTCTATAATTTCTTCCTATTAAAAAGAGGAGTTTTCTTTTCCTCCCCCATCAGTCTGTTTATTTTGTATCACTGTGGATTCATGGACTATCACTTAATAAATTCTAATCTGTTTTTATCATTTGGCCAATGGAAGCTAACCTTCAAGCTGGCTCTTGAGTCCATTTGAGATGTTGCCGTCATTCTTGGAACACGTTCTCGCTTTTTGGCACAGCAAGGTGTTCCAGGTTCATCTTGTTCTGTTTCTACCCCATCTGCAAAGAGCTCTGGTTCCTTGCATTTAGAAACCAAGATTTGGGTGTTAGGTGTGCTCACTGCTACTGGGGTGTCAGTACTTCTTAGAAGACACACCTGGGCAGCAGTGTGTGCATACACATACCCATACACACCTCTATCCGGTTCTTTCTGTTAAACCCTTGAGTTCACATGGATTTTTCATATTTCCATCCAGCACTGTGGGGTTCATTCTGCCTTATCCGTTTCCATATTTGTGACTACCTTCTCCAATAGTGTGAAACGTGGCTCCCAATTTGATAACATATTTACAAACTTGCTCAATCCTTGAATGTCAAAAAAGTGTTTCAGAATTGCTAATGTCTGCAAAAAAGCCTACTAAAGTGAATTCATTCTTAGAGTTTTTGCCTTTAGCCTGAGAGCGTATAGTCTACATGTGTTCAGATGCTCCTTGGCCTAGTTTTTTTTTTTTTTATCTTTCCTCCTTCAGTGTGGTATTGTTATTTGTTTGAAATACAGTTTGGTTCATTTGTTTTCCTTTAAATTCTATTTTAGGGTTTCCCAGTCTTGTGGACTTCCTCCCTTTGCTCCTTCCCTCCTCCTCTCCTCTCCTCTCCTCTCCTCTCCTCTCCTCTCCTCTCCTCTCCTCTCCTCTCCTCTCCTCTCCTCTCTTCTTCCTTCCTTCCTTCCTTCCTTCCTTCCTTCCTTCCTTCCTTCCTTCCTTCCTTCCTTCCTTCCATGTGAACCACTAACATATTTCCAAAAGTCAAGACAATACAAAAAAATTCTATTTAGAGAGGCATTCCCTCCACCCCCCACTCCATTTTCTTTATCCCATTTACCTAGTTTGCAGCCCTGTCCTGTAGATAGCCAGTGTCATTAGTCTTTGGGTTTTCTTCCTGTTTCTTTTTGCTCATATAAGTAGTTTTTTTCTTTGCTCTTCTTTCTTCATAAGAAATAGCATGTTATAGATCCTTTTTTGCCTTTTGCTTTTTTCCCCCCACTCACCAACGTATTTGTTCAGTCAGGCCACACCAGTCCCTAGAGCTCCCCTGGTGCTTTGTCACTTCTGCGGAGTATTCCATTGTATTTCCCTTCTTTCTGGCTGTTATTTGGGTGCCTGAAAATGAATTGTACTTTGTGTATCTAGGTGCTGGTGATAGCACAAACCTTCCTGGATGTCATCTCATTTCCACCTGATGTTAGAAGAGTGGCAGTGTGCTTGGAGGAGGAAACGGAGGCGTGACCACGTGTTATGCACATGAGAGCTGGGTCTGGGGGTTTGAGGTCAGCTTGTGCCTGTCTCTAGATGCCTGTCCTCAGCCGAAAGATGAGGATCATCTAGAGGATGCTCCTGAAGGCAGGGTTCACATCCCTGGTGCCATGTAAAAAGATCCAGTAGATAGCGCTGGACATTGCACATAGATCTGTTTTTCATACCATCTTCCTAAAATTTCTGTTCGTGTGTGTACATGTTTTATAATGTATGTAATATACCAGTAGAATAAAATTTATGTACTCAAAGTTGTATGCTCAAAAAAAATTTTTTTTTTAAAAAGTGATACGTGATTTAAGAAAAAAAAGTTCAGAGGCCACTGAAAGAATTGCTGTCCTAACTGCCTGAGTGGAAAGAGCATGCCTGAGCCTCAGGTCCAGATGGGGAAAGGGGTTGGCAAGGAGGCACACACATTCATCGATTCATTCGCTCAGTTCGGCCCTGGGCAGTGAGGTTAATGTGGTAAATGGGGGGGTGTTGTCCAGACCTCAGGGAGCAGATTCCATTCCAGATGGGGACTTGCAGGGCTGAAGGGCAGTTGGGCAGGCCGCCTGGGAAAGAACACCGTGTGTGGATCTCCCGGGAGCCGCCCAAGTGACACGAGTACTGCTGTAGGTGAGCAGCTTCAGATGGGCAGGGCCGGGAGGTCCCCTGGGCCCTGGAGGAGGGGAGACTGTGGCTGCTGACTGGGTACAGTCACTGATCTCCTTCTCTGTGGGAGCTAGAGTACTGCCAGCCCCTGGGGCGGGCCCTTCGAGTCTTCTCAGGTTAGTGGAGACGCTCAGGGTCCAGACTCAGGCACTATATTCTGCTGACCACCTATGTGTCCTTGGGATGTGTCGGGTCTGAGCCTGTCTGTGTGACTTTCTCTCGTCTCGTTTCACTTAACCCTCCCATCAGTTAATCAATGTGGTATTTTTCATACAGGACCTTGAGGCTCTGAGAGATTAAATGCTTGCGGAGGGTCATATAGCTAGTTGGACACTGAGGCAAGGCAGGCGGAACACGGGGCTGACTGCCAAGTCTGGGCTTGCTTTTTACCGTGGGCTGCGCGCTTCCTTCTCTTACTTAGAATCCTCTTGTACTTGGAAAAGGGGTTCAGTTTGCTTTATGTTACTTTAATGCTTTTTGGAATTCATTTGCTTTGTTTATTTTACAGCAGTATAATTTGCGATGAAAGAGTTTTACATTGAGCTCACATGTTTTAATGCTGTTTTAATGGCATCTTAATGATGTCTCCATGGATATGCAGTCAGATACTTTTGTCATCCTGACTTCCCCATGTAATGGCACCGGGTGGTAGCCTGGCCGTGAACCGTGGCCTGAGCTGCCTTTCAGGCCGGCCGCGCGGCTTCCGAGTCGGGTGTTCAGTGTCTCTTGGGGTGAGGGGGCCTCTGTGCACTGGGGAGAGGAGAAGAGAGAGTCCGTCTCCCGTGTAGCTCAGTTTCACTCTGCCGGGTCTTTGGGTCATCGCTGAGGTTGCTTCCTACCTAGTGACGTCCGGCCAGGCATCTTCCGTGTGCGAGAGAAAGTCCGAGTCTCTGCCTTCAAGCCCCTTGAGACGCGGAGGGCATGCACACACCCTGCGAGCCAGCGTGCTGGCTCCAGAGGGCCTCGGTTTGCTAGGGTGCCCGCTTTCAGTTGTTGTCCCCGTGCCACGCCATATGCCGAACCATCTGTTCTGCCTTTTTGTTTTGGAAAACGTGGCACAACAGTTAGAGTCTTGCCTGGTGGAGCACAGAAGGCCCTTTAAGGGCTAGGGCTGCTCCTTAGCCGTTTGGGTCCCCCCAGGGCTTGGCATGGGGCTGGAGCTGGAGTAGGGACTCAGTGCTTGGTTGTTAAATAAATGAATGAATGCTTGATTGTTACGACTTAGGGCCGAAGGGGGTGGTGAGAAAGGGGAAGGTTCTGTTTGGGACTAGCCCGCTTACTGGCCTTGCTCCTGGGAGAGCAGCTAGCTGCAGAGAGCTGGCCCTAGCATCCCTGCCACCATCCAGCCTCAGCCCTGCCTTCCCCTTTAGAGACCCCGCAGCTTGGCTGTAGCAAGACCCATATCCAAGGCACCAGCCCAGTCCCTGTCGGGGTGAGCCTCACTGCAGCTGTGGTTTTAGTACCCGGTACCTGGTGCTGGTGTGCTGGGAAAAACCACACAAAGCCGGGCGCTCACCCTGGCTCTGGTGCTCACTAGCTCTGTGGCCTTGGACAAGGCTCAACTTCCGGCAGCCTTGGTTTCCTTTTCTGTAAATGGGGAACCTACCTCTCACTGTGCACAGAGTGGTTGTGGGAATTCGGGGTGACTTGGGTACTGCCCAGCACCCGGGCACTGAGACGCTGGTTGCGATGGTTATAGTCGTCCCTGCTATTACTGGTGCAGCCTCACTGCCCCCCTGCTAGCTCTCTCCATCCCTGTGTTTCACCCATAGCCCTAGGGTATTATGACATCCCTCAGGGAGAGAAGGGAGGAGAGAAGCTGGCCTGCTGCTTGTGTCTGCCAGGCTGCTCTGCTCGGAGTCCGGAGCTTGGAACTGAGGGTCTAAGGTGCCCTCCCCACCTCCTTACTTTCTCATCCTCTTCTGTCCCGAAACACCGGTGTTTCCTTAAAGAAAGGAAGAAAAAATAAAACAGAAAGAAAAAAAAGAAAATGAACTGATTTGAGTCAGGGAAAGCAATCCCCAGGGCCCCGTTTCACATGATTGTCCCATTTCTAAACTTGAGTTAATAAGAATAAACAAAGTAGTAGGTGGATTTGCACAGAAGAATATTATTCTGACGATTATGTAAATATTTATATGTTCTGGTTTTCTCATTTTGTTACTGGTATCTAATTTTCTAGTCTCATAATGAAGTGTAATTTGGAGAGGCTTTGCAAAGACAGGCACGGCAGTGAAATAATTTGATTTGTTCGGTAAACTTGGTTTCCGTTATTCCTTTTCATCAGTTCCTTTAGAACCCTTCAAGTTCTTTGTGATTTGACAACAGCTTTCAGCCCAATGAAGATACGACTCTTACATTGCCAGGAATTCAGAAGAGGTTTATGATATTGTCGCTTAATAAGAAAATGCATTCATCGGCAGGATATAAAATTTATGGGCTTCAAATGGATTTGAGTTTGTAGTCTTAGCCCTCTGTGCTCCTGCCATTCTGGAGGCTATGAGTAAGGTTTTTTAATTAAGTCAAATTGAATTGAATGAACTCTTACTGACGCCCACTCCCTGCCAGACACAGTTTCCTTAACCCTTGCACCGCCTGTGTGGTGGCTCTGGGGGGTGAGCCAGGTTATACTGCATGTTCATGGTCACCCAGCTGGCAAATACGGGGGGGGAGTGGGATCTGAAGTGAGATCCGATTCTCATGTACTTTCATCCCCAGCTGATTACATGCTGGGCTGATTAGAGAGGAGAGACAGGTTGAGTGCCTTTGTGTGTCCTCTCCTTTCATCTTGTTTAATCTTCTCAAGCCCTCCTTCCTGTGGTGAAGTTCAAGTTCGATGCATTTTCCCTATTTTACATCTAAGGAGACTGAGGCTCAGAAAGGGGCAGTGATGTGCCAAGGGTCACACAGCTGGTAGGAGCTGGGATTTGAACACAGAACCCTCTGGTTCCAAAGCCAGAGTTCCTCCCAGAAGCCCTCTGCAGTTCTGCGTGTCCTCCAGCAGACTGCGGGTCCTCCTGACCCCCCTGGCCGTGAAAACGGCCTGGCACTGGGAGCCTTCCTGTAAACTGAGGCAAGGGGTGGTGTGGAGGTGGGGCTGGGCTTCAGTTTCCTGGGCACTTTCTAACCCTGGGCCCCTAGCAAGGGGCCTCTCTCGCCTCTGACCCTCTCGTTCCCCACTGGCGAATGAATGGCTGTCATGTTGTCAGCTGGGGTTGTTGGTAGGAGTACAGATAATATGTGTGAGGCACCTGGCCGTGTCTGGCACCTGCTGGGTCCTGTGGCCAGGAGCCCTGCCCTCTGGAGTTGTTCCTTTCCTCCAGCACCAGCCTTGGCCAGGAAGCTGCCGGTGCTTCAGCCCCCGGGCTCCTGTGCGTCACAGAGCTGATTGCCAGTGGAGGCTGGTGACTCATCTGATGGCATTTTGTGTGGCATTGTGCAGTTCAGCCTGGCACAGCACGCCGCACCCACGGCAGGTATTCAAGAGCCATTAGTGTTTATGAAGGTGATAAAATTGCCAAAATGGAGGGAAGCCATCAAAATAAGAGCCTTTGCCTGTCTCCTGAAAGTTAACTTGCAAACCTAATGACTGTTAGGCTGTCGAAAAAGTGTCATCTGGATTTCTCACTGGAGACAGAACCCTCTGGAAGGGCAGTCGGGCAGCCCCTGATTGCCGTGTGGGGGTGGAGGCTTTTTATATGACAGTGAGTTGCAGAAATTAACAGTGGTCTCAGAGGAGTTGTGCTCAGCTTAACCCTTCCAGTTGCGAAGGCTTTAAAACAAATCTGGGAAATACTTGTATATTCTTCATCGTCTCTGTGTTTTCTCTGAAAATAAAAGCGATTTTGAATATTCGAGGTTTGTGTAACAAAAACCCCTCCCGCCCGTGAAGCATATTGTGGTGGGTGCAGCGGCACCAGCATGCCACGTTCCCGTGTGCTGCGGGGGCGGCCGCGAGGTCTGTCCCAGCCCCACCTCTAGGTGAGGAAAGCAGGGACCCTGACTTTTGGCCCGTGGCCAAATTCGCAGAGCCAGGAAAGGGTTCATTGTTTAAAAACAAATGTGGGAAACTGTCACGGGAGAGCCCCTGGATAGTCATTTTCACGTCATTCTCTGATAAAGACAGAATGCTTAATTTAGGCAAATTTAATGATTTCGGAGCATTTGAAGTGATCCCGGGGTAGAAAGCAGTGGTTTCTTTGTTGTTGTTTTTTTTTTTTCCAATTTCGACCCGACTCCATTCCTGTCCTTACGTGTTAAGTGTCAGTTATGCCAGGGGGCGTTTCCTCTTGGATGCGTTTGCACCTGGCAAGTTGAATGTGCAGGAAGTCCTTGATTGCAAAATCGCTACTCTCGAAATGCAGACAGGCAGCCACGCTCAGGGTCCGCTCGGCTGCGGGCAGCGGGCAGTGGGGTGGCACCAGACACCTGGGTCAGAGTCCCCGTTGTGGCATGCCCCTTAGTCTGTTCTCAGCTGCCGTTTGCTCGCTTCTAGCATGGGGGTAGAACGGGGCCCCCATAAGGTTACGTGTGTGTGTGTGTCTGGTGAGCGCCATGCTCCGAGGGGGCCTGCTCAGCGCTGAGGGGCCTTGGGGTGGAAAGAGTGGCCCTCCTGGGCGGCACCACACTCACCCCCAGGCAGTCTGCACCCCCAGGGTATTTAGACTCTCATTCCTTGCTTTTGTTCTCTTTTCTTGTTCAGGGAGAGTGAGAGCAGCAGTTCTGAGGTCAGATTATTTGGGAGATCCATATTCCTTCTGATTATTTACGAAGGGACAGGCCAGGGGGAGGTAACCAACTCGATTAATTTGTCAGTGAGGCAGCTGGAGGGATGTCTGACAAACAGACCAGGCTGTCATTTGGCCAGAGATTGTCTGCGCTGGGATTGTTCCCCCAGGATGGCCATGATGACAAATGCAATTGACATTTTTTATTAACCCTGAAATGATTAAAGGTGCCGCTGCTGAATTTGTGTCGAAGTGCCCGGTCCCTGGCATTTTGAGCGAGGATTCTGTGTGGAGCCAAGAAATAGCCGTGTGTTTACTTCCTGCTCATCGCTTTAATCAAACAAGGCACACAGAGCCCTGCCTGATTTGGTCTTGAAACCAGGCCCGGGAGCCAAGGCTCTGCTTCGTGGCTGAGACGTTCAGAACTTTCTGGTACCAGCATCATGGTGGACTCTTAGGAGACACTGTGTTCATTTACCCACTTAGGCATCAAGCATTAGGGAAGCTCCTACTGTATGTGCTGGGTCCTGATGTGCACAGGTGTGGATTGAGGGCCCTCTCCTCCGGGGAGCCATCTCTGCAGAGTGGGGGACGGAGAGACGTCCATGGGAATAACTCTGTGACCCGAGTCGTTGGGGGCAGGACTGCGGCCGTCTTCGCAGGGGGGGTGGGGGGGGGGGAAGGTAGCACAGGAGGTGATTTGGGTCTCAGACGGAGGGGATCTCCTCACCCGGCGGATCTCACCTCAGGGGCGTTCCAGGCAGAGGCTGGAGTGCTGGCACGGAGGGGCCGAGAGCAGGAGGGTGAAAGGCATGCAGGGCTGCTGGCAAGAGTGTCCTGGGGGGCCCTGCAGATAGGATGGGGGCTTAATGGAGCACAGTGTGGGCTTTGCTGCGTCCCAGCCTGCCCCTGAAGCTACTGAAGTTCTCTGTGCTCAGTTTCCTCATCTGCGAAATGGGGGCAGTCATAACCTCACATCTGTCAGGGCCGTTTAGGATGAAATGACAGTGGGAGTAAAGGTCCGGACCACCCTGTGCTCGGCAGGGGAGCCTGGTCATTGCAGTCATGCAGGGATGCCGATGGAGGAGGAGGGGGAGCCGTGTGGAGATGTACGGTTGTGGTGGCCATGGTCATGTGGTGAGCACTGACAGCATGCCATGTGCTGGGCTCTGTTAGGTAGTTTGATTCCCATTTTATAGCTGAGAGACCTCTTCTTAAGAGGTTTGAGCAGCTGCCCCAGGTCACACAGGGCTGGAGAGAGGCTGTGATGCAGGGCTGCTGCTTGCCCTCAAGTCCTTCCTTGTGGAAGAGACAGCTGTGCAGGCAGTACTAGGGCTGGGGGGTGGGGGGGGGGCTCCTCTGAGGGGAGGGGGCTTGTGTAGCAGAGGGGGTTTAGGGTATGGCCTGCCCCTGAAAGGAGCGATGAGTCGGACCTTTCCCGGGTACCTGTTCTGTGGCCAGCCCTCTGCTGGGGGTACACGCATTCCCTTGGTCACTATGCCAGTATTTAGTAAGCACCTACGGCATGCCAGGCGTGCTCCCAGACCCCGGGTACCTGCAGATACCCTGGTGGGTACCCAGTGGGGCAAGAAGGAAAGACAAGCAATTACCACGTGTCTGTGATATTTGGATAAGTGTAGATAAGTGACATTTCAACATCGAGATGGTGGTAGATGTTATTGCAATTTTATGTTAGATCCCCCCCCCCCCGCTGAAAAAAACACCCCAGCTAAGCCCCCCTCCATTTCCCCACACGGCACGCACTTAGAAGGAGATTTATCACTTGTGACTTGGACCTGTTGCTTGGAAGCCTTTCCCATCAGTTTAATTTCTTCTCCCTTTTAATCCTGTGGCTGGCAGGATGTTGCAGGGGCAGTAATTTAATAAAAGTATGCAGTTTGTAAAGCAGCTGCTACTCTGTGTACTAAGCACATTTGCCAACCTTTTCAGGGAAACCTCCAAGCTGTTCTTGGAACTTGGCGATATTGCAGGGAAAAAAGTTATATTTAATAACGTTTCATCCTTTGGGCTCTGCAGCTAATAGAAGCATAAATGGAAGCCATGTCTGAAAGCCATTTCTTTATGTGATTCAGAGGATCAGGACGCCGCAATTACACTGTGTATGAGATTTATGAAAACATTAATGCCTAACGAGAAGAAAACATCTCAGTGAGTTATTTAATTTCGAGTCGCGGGCCTGGCTGCTGCTTCCTAATTCAGACCTGGCGTTCTGTTCTGCTCGTCGGCCCCCAGGCGCTGACTCACCAGACGCTCACTCACTGCCCCTGTCTCGCCTGGAGGTGGGGGCCGGGATCCGCTGGAGGGTCGGGGCACCGCGTCCCGTCCATCTGACCCGGAGCCCGTCTCTCCCTCACCCCTGCACAGGACGACCTTGTTAGGTTTGTAACACGCGGCAGCCACATGATCTGCTGGGTAAGAGACACACATTTAAAAAAATTTACGTGCCACATGCTTTTCCTTTATTTCTCTTTCCCCTGAACTGACATAAAAAGGAGAGTCACACACAAGCAGATGTCAAAATGACTGCCGCGCTTTGCCTCATCAACTGGAAAAGCCACGGATTGAATTACTCCCGACACCGTTTCTGTTTATGGCAGATGTGGAGCGGGAGTGCGGGGTGGGGGCCGTATATTTTCCTGTTTTCGCTGATAGCTGAAGCCTTAATTCAAAAACAAATTAAGTCCTTCAGCTGTCACTTGATTGTTCCCTCTGATCTTTGGGGATAAATATCATGGCTCCTGCCTCGTATCTTCTTCTCTCTCCTTTTCCCCCAAGCTTTTACCCCAAGCTTTTCCCCCGTACTTTTTTCTCTCTGCCCAGAACTCAACATTTCTTTGACAAAAGCATGCATTATTTAGAGCCTGTCGCCTCTTGAAGTTCTTTAATTACAGAATTAAAGCGAAGTAATGACAGTTTAATTTGTTCTTTCATTAATTGGGAGCGCTCGGGGCTGGTGTGAATTGAGCACGTTCGGAAAGCTCGAAGAGTGTCTGTTGAGTGATTGGAGCACGAGTCGTAATAATCGCTGTCGTTAGTGCCTGGCGTGGTGCGTATTCTCAGCGTAGCCTCCCGGCACCCTGGGACGGTGGTGGATATTCCCGTCTCTGTCCTACACTTTAGGGTCTTCAAGCTCAGAGAGGGGTCGCAACAGGGCGGAGGCCGTCCGGGCAGCTGGAGGGAGAGCCAGGCCCGGACACCAGGGAGGCATCTGACCCTGGGGACCCCATTTGATCCTCAGGCCACCAGTGGTGACCTCAGTCCCACAAGTGGCTTGGGACTTGAGTCGGACCTTTCCCGAGTACCTGATTTGTGGCCAGCCCCCTGCTGGGGGTACACACGTTCACTTGGTCAGGGGGATGACAGATAGGATTACAGGGGCGAGCACGAGAAGCGCACAGTCGCGCCTGGCTGGGAACTGAAGTTGGGAGATGTATAAGAGGGGCTGGGGCTCCACTGAAGCCCAAGGTCATTTTTCTTTTGACCTTGAAAGTAGTGGTTTATCCTTCGCAGAGACATAGAGACGCAGAGTCGTGCTCTCAAGCATATCCCGTTCCGTTTACTTGTGGGTCAGGAGAGCTGCCACAGTGGACAGCAGGACTGATGACTCTCTGAAGGCCTGGGCTCCTGGGCTCCTGGGCTCCGCTCTGTCCTGGCTTAGGACAGGTCTCCTCTGTAGCTGAGGCTGAGGCCAGGGCTGATGCTGAAGGCCGAGACGGCAGTGGTCAGGACAGAGGCCTTTCTGTGGGCACACGTGGCCCAGGCATCATCTCTTCACACTGGCCTCGGGGCCCACCACACCTTCTTCTGCGCAGGCCTCAGGTGTCCCTCTCAGGTCCGCATTGGCTCTGGGGCCTTGGGACCGGCCTGAGGACGGACAGCTGAGACGGTCGCACGTGCTGCTGACTCATCTGGCGGACCAAGTGTCCTAAAGGAAGGCACACAGACAGCTCCTCCCAGCCTCGCTGGGTAGGGTCTCGAGCCCTGTGCACACCGTCATTTTGGTGGCAGGTGGTGAAGGACAGAAAGAACGACAGGCCCATGGAGGCTTTGGCTGTACTTTCTACTTTGTGAAGCTTCCCCAGGACTCCGTTTTCTAGCTGTGGAAATGGCAGCTCAGAGACGCGGTCCTCTGCTCAGGCCGTGTCACTCGAAGGGGCACAGGAGGGTTAGGATACGGGGTGTTTGAGGTGCCTGGTGGAACCCAAGCTGTGATGTCCTTGTTGTTGTCACCCCGTGTCCCCACCCCCACCTCTTGCTTCCTCACAGTGTTCCCGTCCCCCAGAGTCTCAGAGCTCTGCACTGTGAGTTGTCACACACAACTCTGGAAGTTATTATTAATGCATTTCTCTGCAGCAAAGTCTAGATGAATTTAGGATTAGAGGGTTCGGTTACACTTTATTATTGTTTGCCATTAAAAATCATGCAAATAAGCCATGGAATAAAGCAGCTTGTATTGTTTTGGACATCGGATTTACATGTTTACTGGAAGAAAAATGACACTGAACTCCTTCAAGGTGGTAATAAGATTTTGCCTCAGAGCCTTGGCTTTGTTGGTCTTTATTTATAATTTATTCCATGGCAACTTCCAAAAGAGATTTGCAACTAGTTTATCATAAAAACTTATACACAGCAAGAGGATTTTAAAGCTTACTTTTGTAAAGCTGAAAACAGAGCTTAGAAGCCATATAGCACAGGCGTGGGAGTGGTGGAGGATAGGCCAGCCCAGCCGTTGGACCTGGGGCCTGGGAAGTCAGCCGAAAGCTGCCCCGTTGCCGGAGCCAGAGGGAGACCTGCTGGGTCACAGGCTCCTCATTTATGGATCCACAGGAAGCTTCCATACACCTTTATTCTGAAGCCTCACTGAGCTTCTGACTTCCCCCCGTGGGAAGAAGGGGGAAGAAGGGCTGGGATAGAAAGACTTTTCTATCCTAACCTGAGTGTCGGGTGTCAGGTGTAGGTGGTCCTAGGAGCCTGTTTCCACTGTTGTGGAGTTTAGAACCCTGCACTTGGACATCGCGTCGCCTGCTGGATGATACTGACCTTAAAGGGAAGGAGTCAGCAGTCCCAGTAAAGGAAGCGAAGGCTCAATCCACAATGATGCTAAGCCTTCAACCTGTTTTTTTAAAAAAATGTTTTTAATGTTTATTTATTTTTGAGAGAGAGAGACAGAGCATGATCAGAGGAGGGGCAAAGAGAGAGGGAGACACAGAATCCGAAGCAGGCTCCAGGCTCTGAGCTGTCAGCACACAGCCCAACTCGGGGCTCGAACCCACGAACCATGAGATCGCGACCTGAGCCGAAGTCGGACGCTTTACCAGCTGAGCCACCTAGGCGCCCCTAAGCCCTCAGCGTGTTAAGTTTGGCCTCGCACCCCTGCTGACATTCAGGGACCCCCCCCACCCCCGCCGCCGTCTGTTTCAGCCCTGTGGCCTGTCTTCCTGGTGAGGTGGGAAGGAGGGACCATGAGGCCCACTCAGAGCCCAGAGAGGGGGAGGGGGCTGACTTCGTACACACCTGGGGATGCTGAGGGGTGTTGATGAATGACACAGCTGCAACAGGTTCGTTGTTGACGCTGATGATCGGCATCGGTAAGAATGCATAAATTGCAACACGCGGTGCATAGCACCGTACTGATGATAGTCAATTTAAAACAACAGCTTGAAAGTCAAGCAGCAATTGTGCTGTGTTCTATTACGAAAAAAATGGAAGCCACGTGCCGTACCCAAGAGCTAGTGAACGAGAGCGCGGGAGAGACAGGCTGACTAATAGACAAATGGGCTCTCTGTAATCAGTACCAGGATTCCTGATCACACCCGGCTCTTGGGGGGAACTGCTGTTCCCTGACATATGAGTTCTTGCTGCTGTCAGCACAGGTACAGATAAAGGGATTTCTGACTGCCATGCTCACAGCTTCTGTAAATTACAGGCTTTGTGACCACAGAAGTCATTGACTTAAGTGCTGCAGACTTATCACTGTTATCCCATTATGAACTTTTTAAATTCTTTAGAATCACTTGTTAAACTTAAAAAAAATTTTTTTTAATGTTTATTTCTGAGACAGAGCATGAGTGGGGGAGGGGCAGAGAGAGAGGGAGACACAGAATCGGAAACAGGCTCCAGGCTCCGAGCCGTCAGCACGGAGCCCGATGCGGGACTTGAGCTCACGAACCGCGAGATCGTGATCTGAGCTGAAGTCGGCCGCTCAGCCAACTGAGCCACCCAGGCACCCCACCTGTTAAACTTTTATAGGTAAAATAATTTCATGCTCATTGAAGTGGTGCAATGTAAGGCTAATTCAAGACTATTAGAAATTTGGGGGGCTCCATTTATAATACCACTTAATGCATGCAAGGTTCAGTTTGTTAGGGAGTGATATTCAACCCGAGAGGACCGCAGGCCTAGGCATGAGCTTGAGTCCTGAGAAATTTTGTGTGCCTTGAAAGCTGGTGGAAACTGGTTAGTTAGTCCTTAACTGGCCCTTTTAGAAGGAATTAGACTTGGGGATCGTTTCTGAGCACTGGGCTCGAGGCCCATAAATCTACCATGATGGTATGTTTGGGCACCAATCTGGAGATCGCAAAGAGAGTTTTCTGGGCAGCCAGCAGCAACTTCTGCTGAGCCGCGTGTGTGCAAACCTCCAGGTGGAGGTAGGGCTTCTTTGCCGAGTGTCAGCTGCTCTTGGACTGTCGCCGAATTGAGCAGGTCAGGGTGGGCCAAGACAGGAGGGATTTGGGGTACTCTGGGCCGAGGGTCTCAGCCTGCTACCACCCCAGACTTGAATGCTCAGAGTCTGTCGATGTCTGATGCAGTGACCTGGGGTGGGGAGGCAGCAGAAGCCAGGCCTGCAGAATGACAATTCTGTGGCCTAAATGGTTTTCAAAAACCATTTGTGAGATTGAGGTAATGTATTTCCCAGACTCAAGCAACTTGCTCCTTCCCGCTGCGCTGAATCAGGCTGTTCAGTCCTCTTGCTGTGTGCATATAGCTGTTGGCACCAGGGGAACATGGGCAAGTTCAAGGCCGCTGCCGGATCTGTACTAGGCTTTTCTGGAATTGATGAGTAACTGCACTTTTGAAAATGAAGTTATTAAGAACATTGGAAAATGTTAAGTGAAGAAAGCAAGATGCCAGATTTATGTGTTCAGTGGGATCTCAGGAAAAACAAAGTATGCATTGAAAAGTACTGCGAAAAAAAAAAAAAGGAAAAAAAAAAAAGGTTAGAGAGGGAGGGAGCCAAAACATAAGAGGTTCTTAAAAACTGAGGACAACCTGAGGGTTGATGGGGGGTGGGTGAGGGGCATTGAGGAGGGCACGTGTCGGGATGAGCACGGGTGTTGTGTGGAAACCAACCTGACAATAGATTTCATATTTAAAAAAAAAAAGAAAAGTACTGCGAAGACACTGCCAGTAGGTTCACGGCGGCCACTCTGAGCGCAAGGGTTAGATTCAGTGTCACCCTGTGTCCCTTTGCTCACTGCCCGTGGCCCAGGGTGGTCACCGTGAGAGGTCCCTCATCTGTAAAATGGCCCCGTTACACCCACTGGAGAGGCGTGTGGACATGTCAACGTGTCGGTGACGAAGCACTGGCAGTGCTGGGCACGTGGTGGTCTAAAGAGGTGGCGCTTTTGTGCTGATGGGGGCGTGAAAAAAGATAAAAGCTCGTGGATTCCCTTCAGAGTCAGAAAAGCATTGTATGTAAGGTAATGGGGGAAAGGAGTAATGACTAAAAATAGGAAAACAAAGCAGGCCTTCCAGCTGCAAGATCCCCTGACCACTGTCCCCCCTCATGACGGCCACTCTTGACTTGTTTTCAGGAGAGGGGAGGTCAGATGGCATCCAGACCCTTACCATGTGGTGCATCCAGTCCCGCCAGAGGGAAAGCATGGGGCACTGTGGGAACATCCACTGGGACCTTACCTCAGCCTCTGGGAGTCAGGAGGGCTTCCTGGAAGAAGGAGCATCTCAGCTGAGACTGGGAGGAAGAGAAGGGGCCAACCCGATAGAGAGGGAAGAAACCGCTTCGAGTAGAGGGACGGGCACGTGTAAAATCTGAGCGGGCAAAGAGCCGGGCACATTTACGAAACATGTCTGGAAGTTGACATGTGAATGAGGCAGAGGTGAGAGGTGGGGCTGGGCAGGCGACTGGGGCCTCCCATGTCGGCTGGATGCTTTCCGGTTGGGCCGGTCCCATTTACAACCCTCCTCTGGGCCCCTGGGTGTGCCCAGCAGGAGCCCATAGCCACCTAAATCCTTATAGCCAGAAGACTCCTAGAGTATCTCCTTATTGGGTTTCTGGATGGAGTTTTGGGAATGAGAGGTTGGCATTCATTTTTATGCGTATTTTGAGGAGTCTCGATGAAAACGATCACCCCCGTCCCAACCCAGTCGTGGAGGGCCAGCAGTGTGGGCCTGTCGGAGCTCAGCCTGGCACTGTGTGGAGACTGCCTAGCTCAGGCCTCTGGTGGTTGCCATGGCAGCGGGACCTGAGTGACCTCACTTTCTGAGAGTGGCCACCTCTGTTGTGGGGCCCTGCCCTGGCTGTCTGTTGGGCGGGGGTGGGATCGGCTTTCTCGACTGGGTCTCTGGCAAAGCTGTCAGGAGACCGTCCCCTGGGACAAGGCTGTGTATGACAGCCGGGACACCAGGGTCCCCTCCCCCCCGCCCCCAAACCTCCTATGGGGGCTGTGGGAGGAGTTAAGCTGGAGGCCATTGGAACCAAGTAAGTGTGTGCTCTAAGGAGCCCCCACTAGTAACTGCCGAGAGCAGCCCCAGTCTCTATCCACATGTGGAAGAAGCAGACCCGGTGACTTAGAGGCTGCCCCTCACCCTGGCTCGGATGGAGTGGATCCCCACCCCCTGCCACTGCCATCGCTTGGAAAGGTGGTGCCGTGATGGGAAGGAGACGTCCCAGGTTCTGTTCTCCCTGCCACGAGCACAGTGTGATCAGGAGCATGCTCTCTCCTGCGGTGTCCCCACAGCCCCGGCACCCCGCCTCTCAGCTGCTCTCACTCGGATCCACCCCGAGTCCTGGTGACCCTTTTCCACAATGCACGTCCAGTGTGTGCTCGGTTCCTGGCTTGCTCGTTGCTTCCTTGGACCCGGCCCGTTCTCTCCCTCCGAATGCCCTCTTCACTGGTCTCCCCACATCATTCTGGTCTCTTACACGGCAGCGTGCATTTTTTAAAAAGGAGAATTTGATCATTGCTTTGCTCTGCTGCGTCTGAGCCTTCAGCCGCCTCCCGTGGTACACGGTGGGGGGAGATAGGCCTGCCCTCCCCTCTCCCCCGAGGCTTCCTCCCTGCGGCCTCACTCCTTCCTCAGAAGCCCGCCCACCTCCCCAGTTGAATTTACACTTCACCTGCTGTTACTACCTCCCAGAGTCCCGTTCTTGCCTTCCACTTCTCTCCGGTGGTACCTGTTTACACATTTGCTTAATGTCTGTCTTTTTCACTAGACTCTCATGAGTGGTTCTATTCCCCGGGATTCCTGCAGTGGGCAACATTCTTGGCACATACTGGGCCCCGAATGAATCTCTGTTGAATAAACCCAGGGAATGAATGAGAGTGGCCCCCCCTTTCTCAGCCTCCATTTCCGCAACTGTAAAACGGAGGTGACTTCCCTGTGGACTTGGCAGTCGACGTGAGGATCACAGGATGCCATCATCTGGAGAGTGCTGTGGAATGCGGTGCAAAGAAGTAAAAGTACGATATCATCCCTGCCTCTAACCATTTCAGACCCTCCTCCCAGCCCCTCCGGTTCTGGAAGGAGCGAGCACTTCTTAGCTTTCGTGCATAGGGGGCAGTTAGCTACCTCTCAGTTGTCCGTGTTCAGGGCTAGAGGACAGCTGTGACACGCAGCCCGGAGGGGTCCCCGGCAGGCAAGGCTGGCGCACGGAAGCATCCGGCGGTGCCAGGTGAGCCCCCGCGGTGCCACCGGCTGTGGCTGTGCTGGGAAATTACGGGGAGCAGGCCGCGCTGGGAAGACCAGAGGTGTCAGTGTGCAGCCTGTCTTCTGAGAGAGAAGAGAGGTGGTGTGAGAAGCCGTCAGCAACCTTAGGGTTGACTCATGGCAAAATTCTAGAAGGATTTGTGTGACAACTTTTGGTTGCCAGCAGCCGTGCCTAGGAGCTGAAGCAGAACACAGTCTGCTGGCTCGAGAGGTGACGAGGTCAAGGGTTGTACAGTTTCAGGCATAACTGCACTCGGGGGCCCGGGGGCCCTTGTGTCCTGGCCTGCCCCTCGCCTTCTGTCTCTCTTGGCGTGTCCCGGGGACGTGTCACCCCGCTGGGGCCCCCCTTTCGGCTTCAGGGCTACTCCTTTGCAACCCCAGTGGAGAGGAAGTGCCTCTTCCCTTTCACTGTCCACTGACGCCCTGGGCTCGGACCTCATTGCCTCTGATTGACCAGGCCTGGGTTACATGGCCTTCGTAGAGGTTAGAGTCAGTGCCTCATGTACCCCAGCGACCGAGTGGGGTGTGAATGGTTCTCCACGGAAGGATGGGATGCTCGTCCCAGAGGAAGGGCAAACGGACATCGGGCAGGACAGTGGACAGTGGACATAGCATCCAGGGCATCGCAAGATTAAAACAGATGTGCACGCCGAGAGCCAGCACTCATTCACCAAAATCGTTCACTCTTTATGAATTCTTAGGCTCACAGGATCTCTGTGTATTGAGGCCAGAGACCAAGTGAATCTTGATTGGGTAAGGCATGTGGCACTTGAAGAACCCAGGCCTTTAGAACTGTGGCGGTTTCATCTCACACTTAATTTTCTAGAGGAGGAGGAACCAGTCCAAAGTCCTCATGGTGCCAGAGAGTCCAGGCTCCTTGTGAACATAGAGGGAGAGGTGTTTACCGCGTGATATAATCCAACTGTTGAGAAAAGCACCCCCAACTGAAAGAATTTACGACTTATTCTCAGAGCAAGAAGGTCTCATGGCCAAAGGGCATTATACTTCGCCTCTTCTGTTCCCCAACTTAATAAACAAGTGGAGTCACATTACCGAGGGGAGATCTGCTTGTCCAAGCTGTAGACTGTAGCTGGGAGAGCCGTCTTTTCATCTGTGTGTGTGTCTATCCATCCATCCGTCCGTTCGTCCATTCCATCTATCCCTTCATTTATGCAACAAATATTTATTTCACTTCTAGAGTGTGCCAGACCCTGTTCAACACCCTGGGGGTACAGAAGCGAACAAAAATAGGTAATTAATAGAGTCCTTACCCTCACAGAGCTTACATTTCAGTGGGAGAAGCAGACAACAAACAAACAAACAAATAAAAATAAATACGTTAGGAAGTAATGCCTGCTTTGAGGAAGAGTAGAGCCAGCCAAGAGGAAGGAGAGTGATGGGAGCAGTGTTTAAATCGGGTGGTTTAGGGACTGTGTCTAGGTAGAGACTCGAGTGAGCCCCGGGGCTGTCTGGAGAGAACATTCTAGGTAGAGGGAAAGCAGGTGTACGGGCCCTGAGGCAGAAGGGTCTGATGAGGCAGAAGGCTCAGGGGGGATGGCCAGGGATTTGTTCCAGTGGCGGGGAGCCCCTCAGCTGGCTGTTGAGCGGGGGAAGGGTGTCACCTGACTTCTGACTCCTAGGGCTACTCTGGCTGCCGTTACGGCAGCAGCCTGTGGGGCTGAGTGGAGGCCGAGACCCCAGTTTTGAGGCTCTCGCAAGGGAGCGGGGGAGAGGTGGTGGCGTCTCAGACGAGGGTGGCGGCTGCGGAGGTGAGGAGCAGTGGTTAGATTTGGGGTGTGTTTGGAAATTGGAGCTGGCAGGTGAGGGGAAAGTGCATGAGGGAAGACCGCAGGACTTTGGGGCACCACGTTAGGGGGCAGGGGTTCTGAGGGGGGGGTCAGCGTGACACAGCTAAGGGGCTGTCAGTGGGCGGAGGGGCAGTCTGGCTTTGTGCTGTGTTCCCCACAGAGCTGGGTCAGGAGCGCTTGGCTGACCACGGGGCACATCGCAGGCGGGTGGTGGACGCATGTTGTGTTCAGCCAGTAGGCTCTTGAGCTGAGCTGCCCGGGCCCGATTCCCTGCCCCATGTGTCACAGTGTGGCCCGGGGGAGATGACCTCTCCGTGCTTCAGTTTCCTCATCTGTCAGATGGCGTTTATAATCATAGGCAGGGGTAAGGATCGAGTTAATTCTCGCAAAGTGCTTGAAAGCTTGCCTGATGCGTTAGTAACTGCTGAATTCAGGATGGCTGTTACCTGGAGGTGGGACGTGAGGTGGCATTTTGTCTCAGAATAACATCCAGGATCGTGATGCTTTCAGAAGGGGCCCTGGCTCTGCCCAGAGTCCCGCACTCACCACCGTTGGACAGGCTGCACCACCCACTGGGGACCCTGCAGGCTGCGGAGGGGTCACCCCACTCTACAAGGAGGGTGGCCCCGAGGACCCCCAGCTCCCCAAGCATTCTTCAGCAACCTCTGATGGGTCTTACTCTTAATCCTTTCTACTCCAAGAAACCTCTTCTTTGCCTTCTGCATCTTCTGCTGACATTTAGAACACCTTCCCTTGGCACTGACCTTATTGAATACAGAGAAGAGTTTCTTGGAATTCTCTGTATAATGTACTTACAGGTGCTGATTGAGTTTGTCCTCATTCTTTACTTTAAGGGACCTTGCATCATGTGGTATAGAAAGAATTTTAGGAAGCACTTAGGAAGATGGTGTAAAATGAAGGGACTATTTTAGTTCTCACTATTTCTGCAAATGTGAGCCCCTTGTAACACAGCTGTCAGCCACGGTACCCCGCCCTTAGAGAATCAAGCAAAACTGGTTCCAGCTTCTTTGCCACGTATCCTAGGAACCCTGCAGGTTTCCCAGGCTCTCTACAAGCTTTCCTGAAGCTGGCAGGGCTGGGGGAGTAGTGTGGGTGGGCCCGTCTCCTCAGATCATTCCTGGCTTCTCGTTCCTGCCTGCGGTAAATGACATCAGTTTACAGATCACTCCTGGCCTTCTTGTCACCTCCGTGACACAGCAGCTCACACACAGAACAAATACTCCGGTCCCCTCACTCTTCGAAATATCCCTACCGGGGGGCAGGGTGTAGGGAGATTGTTACCTAAGTACTGGGGCAGTGGGGTGTGTGTGCGCCAGGCCTGGGGGTGGAGATGAGGAAGTGGGGGGATGTGTCACTGTCCAGGACTGCAGAACAGATGCTCAAAACCAGGTGTCCGATTTGGCTTCCAGTAATGAAGGAGCAGTTCCTATCAGAGTAACTGTACAGCTGACAACTGTAAACTCTGAACAACAACAACAACAACAACAACAACAACAACAACAACAACAGTAAGCTACTTAAAGGTGTCGGAGAGCCACAGAAGGCAGGCAGATACTGGAGGGAGCTCTTAGAAGAAGGAAATGGCACTGGGCGAGTCTCCTGCTTTGATGTTTTTCTGCCCAAGGGTGGGCTCCAATCTGTGCCTGGCAGAGCCGCAGCTAAAAGTTGGATAGAAAACTCGCAGTGTTACTGGCTTGAAGAAGCAGAGGACAGTTGGGGCAACCACGGCAGCTGGAAAGTGAGGAGGGAGATCTCAGAAAGGAAAGGGTCAGAGAAGAGGAGTCCTAAGTTCTGTCAATAGGCTCTGCCCAGATCTCTGGATGACTCCCGGACCAATGCATGGAACAGACTCCAACCAGCTCAGCTAAGGCTAAGAGAACCAAACAGAAATTTCTGCTGCTGCACACAGCAGAGGAGACAGTTTAAAATGTGAGTAGAGCCAAGTTAGCTGACTGTTGAAAACAAAATTGTTCTTCAGAGAAACATAACAGTCTAGAGTCTATACAACATAAATTTTGTCATATCTAGCATTCCACCCCAAATTACTCACTGTAGGAAGAAACAGGAAGAGGGGACCCATAGTCAAGAGAAAGGCGATCAGTGGAGCTTGTCTCCAAGATATCCAGATGTTGAAATTAGCAGAGTATTTTAAAACAGTTATTATGAAAGTGCTGAAGGATACAAAGGAAAATATATTCGCAATGAATAAAAAGACAGGAGATCTCTGTAGAGAAATAGCAACTGCTGTATATAGAAAAACAAATGGAAATCCTAGAGTTGAAAAATACAGTATCTGAAAGAAAGAATCCATCATTTGGGCTCCATTGCAGAATGGAGATGTCAGAAGAAGGAGCTAGTGAACTTGGAGATAGAACAATAGAAATTATTCAATCTGAAAACAGAGGAAAGGAGTAGGGGAAAGAAAGAACAGATAGGGGCGCTTGGGTGGTTCAGTCGGCTAAGCACCCAACTTCGGCCCAGGTCATGATCTCACAGCTCATGAGTTCAAGCCCTGTGTTGGGCTCTGTGCCGACAGCCCAGAGCCTGGGACCTGCTTCAGATTCTGCATCTCCTTCTCTCTCTGCCCCTCCCTTGCTCACGCTCTGTCTCTCTCAAGAATAAATAAACATTAAAACAAACAAACAGGATACACAGGGACCTGTGGATAATATCCAAAGATATCTGTATAATATATATTGTGATATTGTGTGTATAATTGGAGTCCCAGAAGGAGATGAGAGAGAATGAGGAAGAAAAAACTATTTGAAGAAATAATGCCTGAAAATTTCCCAAATTTGATGAAATGTGTGTATTTACAGATTCAAAAGAAAAAAAAAAAACTTTGCAACCCCCAAATAAGACATATAAAGAGAATCACACTATGGCATATCCTAGTCAAACATGTGGAAACCAAAGATTAAAAAATGTAAAGTAACAAGAGAAAAATGAAAATCACATAGAGGAGAATAATGGTATGAAAATCACTGACTTCTCATCAGAATCAGTGGAGTCCAGAAGCAGTCGAATAGCATCTTCAAAGTGTTGATAAAACACGCATGCACACGCACACACACAACCAAAAACATGTTAACTCGTGATTCTGTATCGTCTAAGAATGAAGGTGAATCAAAGATGTTTTCAGATAGGGGCACTTGGGTGGCTTAGTCGGTTAAGTGTCTGATTTTGGCTCAGGTCATGATCTCACAGTTCATGGGTTCAAGGCCCACGTCAGGCTCTATGCTGACAGCCTGGAGCCTGCTTCGGATTCTGTGTCTCCCTCTCCCTCTGCCCCTCCCCTGCTGGCACTCTGTCTCTCTCTCTCAAAAATGAATAAATGTTAAAGAAAAAAAAAGACATTTTCAGATAAATGGCAACTGAGAATTCATTGACAGCTGACATGCAACTTAGAAATGTTAAAGGATGTTCTTTAGGATGGAGGAATATGACACCAGATAGGAGCTCAGATCTTCAGGAAGGAGTGAAGAGCCTGGAAATGGTAAATATGTGGGGAAAGATAGAAGACTATTTTTTCCTCTTAAATTAAACAAAAAAATACATATGACTATTTAAAGCAAAAACGATCATATTGCTTGTGGGGTTTCTAACATATGTGGATGTGATACATGTGACAACTATAGAGTAAAGAATGGGCACGGATGAAAGACATTTATGGCTTCAAGCTTCTTATATTTTATGTAAACTGGTACAATAGTAACCATAAAAAGACTTTAAAATATTAAGAATGTATATTATAATCCCTAGAGCAACCATTAAAGAAGTAACATCAAGGAATAGCTAAATAGCCAATAAGTAAAATGGAATTGTAAAAAGTTATTTCAAAAGAAGGTAGTAAGGGAAGAAAAGTGAAATAAAACAGAGATAAAACCAGAAAACAAATAGCAAAATGATAGATGTAATTCTGATCATATCAACAATCATGTTAAATGTAAATGGGTTAAACATTGCGATTGAAAGAGATTATTGGAATGGATACAAAAGTAAAATTATATGCTGTCAACCAGAGTAAGAGAGAAGACATTTCATAGTAATAAAAGAATTTATCAGGAAGATCTTACAATCGTATATGCACTTAATAACAGAGCTTCAAAGTACATGAAAAATTTTTCATAGCCTGAAAGGGAGAATAAAAAAATTCATACTTACACGTGGAGATCTTAACTCTTCTCTAAGTAATTGGTTGGACAGCCAAACAGATCAATAAAGATGGGAGATCTCTATTACACTATCAACTACCTTACCTTAATTCACGTTTATAGGACACTATGCATGGCAAGTGTAGGCTACGTGGGCTTTTCAAATTCAAATAGTACTTTACTAAGATAGGTCACACGCAAATCTCGATACATTTAAAAAGATTGAAACAACAGAGAGCCTAGTCTCTGTTTACAATGGAATTAAATTAGTAATAATGAGTTACTAAACAATATGAAAAACCGTAAACGTTCGGCAATTAAGACACACTTTTTTTTTTTTTTTAATCCTCAAGTTAGTTAACATACAATGTAGTCTTGGCTTCAGGATTAGAGCCCAGTGATTCATTTCTGACATATCACACCCAGTGCTCATCCTGAAAAGTACCCTCCTTAATGCCCATCATCCATTTAACCCAGCCCCACCCCCACCCCCATCAACCTTCAGTTTGTTCTCTGTATTTAAGAGTTTCTTATGGTTTGCCTCCCTCTCTGTTTTTATCTTAGTTTTCCTTCCCTTCCCCTGTGCTCATCTGCTAAGTTTCTCAGATTCCACATATGAGTGAAATCATATGATATCTGTCTTTCTCCGACTGACTTACTTCACTCAGCATAATACCCTCCCGTTCCATCCATGTTGTTACAAATAAGCCACACACTTCTAAATAACTTTGAGGACTTACACTTTTGGCCAAGATGGAGTAATAGGGACCAGATTTATGCTTCAATCTTAAACAATTTAAAAAATCAGACAAAATGTAAGAAGCAGTGGTTTTTACAAAATGTAAAAATCAAAATGCTAGGCAATGGAGGGGTGCCTGGATGGCTCTGTCTGTCGAGCGTCCGACTTCAGCTCAGGTCATGATCTCACGGCTCGTGAGTTCAAGCCCCATGTTGGGGTCTGTGCTGACAACTCAGAGCCTGGAGCCTGCTTTGGATTCTGTGTCTCCCTCTCTCTCTGCCCTCCCCCCACCCCTCTCTCTCTCAAAAATAAACATTAAAAAAAAAAAAAACGCTAGGCAATGGAGACAGTGGGCCTTGAGAGAAGGGGAAGCAAAATGAAACGGGCCCTGGGGGACTGCTCCCGCTGACTGTCTGGTGAGAGTTCCCAGACTGCCACACAGGGAGGAGAAGCCCAAATGGGTCTCAGTGGTCTTCCTGACCTGAGGAGACAAAGCTGGGAGTCAAGGAAGCCACGGCAGCTAGAGTTCTCAGGACAGAGAAGGGGAGATTAGAGAGCTGCACCAACAGAAAGCTCCAGAGATCTGTAGGAAGCTCCCTCAGAGTCTTCAGTGGAGTACTTGATCAACATGTGTGTGAGGAAATTCCTTGAAGCAGGAGAAGAACCACCCAAAAGGAACGGGGTGAACAATCCCCAGAGCTCCCAGGGCCAAGAATAGTTCATGGTGCCACAAGCCAGAGTGGGGAGTCCTCATAATTCATTAGAGTGTTCCCTCAGCAGGATAAAATAGCCCTAGACTAAATAGTGTTCTAGTTCCTCCTATCAGAGCTTTGAAACTATCCTGGAAAGGAGTGAACGGTTTCCAAGTAATTTAACTGTGTCCCAGAACAAACCTCAAGAGTATTTATAGGAATACAAAAATATAAAACATTCACTAAAGTAAAATTCACTGTGTCTGACATCCAAACAGAGATTACAAGGAATGCAAAGAAGTAGAAAAATCTAGACTATGATTAGAAGAAAAATCAGTCAATAGAAGCAGACCCAGAAATGGCACAGATGGTGTGATTAGTCAGTAAGAACATTCAGCCAACTATTTATAAATATGCTCCATATATGCAAAAAGGTAGAGACAAGCATGAGCATGTTAAGGAGAGACAAGGAAGACAGAAGAAAGATCCAATTTGAACTCCAGAACTGAAAAAAAAAAAAAAATCTCAGCTGAAAAATGCACTGGATAGGATTAATAGCAAATCAGAAACTATAAAAGGTTAGCAAATTTGAAGACCTGGTCATAGACACGCTTTAGAATGCAATACAGAGAGTAAACAGCTTGGGGAAAAATGAACAGAGCATCCAAGAGTTGTGGTACAACTTCAAGCTCACCTGATATATGTGAAATTGAAGTCTTCACAAGCAGAGAGAACAGAAAAAAATATTCAAAGAACTAAGGGCTGAAAGTTTTCCAAATTTGATGAAAACAGGAAACCCACAGAACCAAGAAACTCAGTGAACCCTAAGCACAAGAACCATGAAGAAAAAAGTTCACCAAGGTACCTCTTAATGGAATTTCTTGTAGCCAACGATAAAGAAGAAAGTTTTTAAAGCAGCCAGAGGAGGAGAAAAAGGCAAGTTTCATCCTGAGCAATCAAGAGAAGAATGACAGCAGACTTCTTATTGGAAATAATGCCAGAAGACAGTGGAACAACATACTTAAACTACTGAAAGGAAAAAGAACAAACCACTGTCAGCCCCAAATTTAATACCCAGTGAAATATGTTTTTAAGGGAAAGGCAAAATACTTTTTTTAGACGTTTAAAAGTGGAAGTAATTCATCACCAGCAGACTTGTACTATGGGAAATGTTAAATAAAGTTCTCAAGGCAGAAGGAAAATGATGCCAGATAGACATCTACATTTACACAGGGGAGTGCTGAGCACCAGAAGTGGTCAATATGTGGGTAAATCTAAATAATCTTTGTTCTTACTTAAAAATCCCCTTAAGTGATGATTGATTATTTAAGGTAAAAACAATGGCCATGTTTTAGGGGGTTTGTGTGAAACGTGTGATAATGCATACAGGCTGAGATGGGGAACACAGTATGTATTATTATTATGGTTCTTATTAGGCAAGCGCTAATATTCCTTGAAAGTGACTGTGATAAGTTAGAGATGTATGCTCTAAACCTTAAAGCAACTAGTAATAAAACAAAATTAACGGTTAGTAATCTAACATTGGGAGATAAAATGAAATAACAAGAAATGCTTAATTCCAAAGAAGGCAAAAAAGGGAAAGAGGGAACAAAGGACAGATGAGTGGGAAACAAGTAGCAAATTTAAACCCAAAGTGCATCAATAATAGATGACATGGTCTAAATACCCATTTAAAAAACAAAGATTATTAGATTGGATAAAAAGGCAATTTATACAATGCTTACCAGAAACCCACTTTAAATATAAAGACACAAAAAGTTAAATGTTAAAGGATGGAAAAACATATACCAAACTAATGCTAATTTTAAACAGAGTGGCCATATTCATACCAGACAAAGTAGATTTCAGAGCAAAGAATATTAGCAGAAATAGAGTTATCTTATAATGATAAAGGGGTCAGTTCCTTGAAGGGCATCAATATTCCTACACCTAATAAGAGCTTTAAAATCCATGAAGCAAAACTGATAGAACTGAATGAAGAAATAATCAAATCCACAACTATAGTTGGAGGTTTAAACACCCTTTTCTCAATAGTCAATAGCTCAAGTAGACAGAAAATCAGTAAAGATACAGAATATTTGAATAACACTATCATCCAATTTGGCCTAATTGACATTTATAAAACACTTTATGTAACAACAGCATAACGTACATTCTTTTGTAGCATGTGTGGAATGTTTACCAGGGCAGACCAAATTCTAGGCCATAAAATAAGTCTCAGTAAATTTAAAAGGTTTGAAATCATTCAAAGCATATACTCTAATGATCACGGGATTAAGTTAAAAATCAGTAACAGGTATCTGGAAAATTCCCAAATATTTGGAAACTAAAATTACACTTCTAAATAATCCTTGGGTCAAGGAAAAAACTGTTAGAGATATTAGAAAACATGTTGAACTGAATGCTTATGAAAAAACAACATGAAAATTTGTGGAATGTAGATAGAGCAATTCTCAGCTGCTAATTTATAGCAGTAATTGCCTATATTAATAAAGGAGAAAATTTCAAATCAGTGATCTCAGTTTCCACTTTAAGACATGAGAAAAGGAAGAGCAAATTCAACCAATGTAAGCAAAAGGAAGGAGATTAAGAGCAGAAATAACTGAAATAGAAAACCGATAAACAGTAGAGAAAAATCAGTAAATCCAAAAGTTGGTTCTTTGAGATCATTGAAGCTGATAGCCCTTCAGCTACGCATCAGGAATAAAATAGAAAAAATACAAATTGCTAATATTATGTGAGAAGTGACTTGATTACAGATTCTAAAGATAGTAAAAGGCTACAAAGGTCATGTGAGGATCAACTTTCTGCCAGTGAATTCTACAAGTTAGATGACACAGATAAATCCCTTGAACGACCCAAACAGGAAAAGCTCACTCCTGAAGAAATAGATAACCTCCAAAGCCCTGTATCTATTAAAGAAATTGAATTCATAGTTAAAAACCTTCCCACAGAGAAAACTCTAGGCCCAAATGACTTCACTAGTGAATCTTACCAAACATTTAAGATAGAAATTATACCAATTTGTTAAGGGTTGAGTCGTGTCTCAAAATTTATATTTTGAATTCCTAACCCCCAGTGCCTCAGAATAAGTCTTTATTTGGAGATAGGGTCTTTACAGAGATTAATCATGTTAAAATGAGGTCATTAGGATGGGCCATAATCCAGTATGACTGGCGTCCTAATCAAAAGGGGAGATTTGGAGACAGACACGCAGAGAGAACACCATGTGAACGTGAAGGCAGCTGTGTAGAAATCAAGAAGAAAGGTCTGGAACAGATCCTTCCCTCATGGCCCTCAGAAGGCACCAACCCTGCCAGCACCTTAATTTCTGCCTTTTAGTTTCCTTAATCATGAGACAATACATTTCTGTTGTTTTAAGCCACTCAGTTTGTGGTACTTTGTTATGGCAGCCCTGGGAAACTCCTGCACAATCCTATTCAAACTCTTCTAGAAAATCATAGAGGAAGAAATACTTCCCAGCTCATTCTGTGAGGCCATCATTACCTTATACCCAACAGGAAAAAATACACTGTAAGAGAACAAAGTGATAGACCAATATCTTTCATGAACATAAGTACAAAATTTTAAATTACATTTTAGCAAATTAATCCACCTGTGTGTGTGTGTTTGTGTGTGTGTATGTGTGTATACATATATACTTATATTTATTTATTTGTAATATCAGGGCCAAGTAAGATCTGTCTCAGGAATGCAAGCTTCACTTAATGTTTGAAATCAGTCAGTGCATTTCAGCATATTAATGAACTAAAAAAGAAGAACCAAATGATCGTGTGAAGAGATACAGAAAGAGCATTTAACAATCTACCGTATTCATTTCTGATAAAAAAAAAAAACTTTGTGCAAAGTAGAAATAGAATGTTCTTAAACTGATAAGGGACATTTATGAAAACATTAGCTAGCTTTCGCATCATACTTAACTGTGTAAAAGACTGACTGCTTTCCCCATAAGATCAGGAACTAGGCAAGCGTGTCTGCCCTCACCATGTGTATGCAACATTGTAGTGGGGATTCTAGCCAGTGCAATAAGGCAAGAAAAAGAAACAAAAGGTATCCATATTGGAAAGAAGGAAGTAAAACTGTCTTTATTTGCAGACAACCTGACTGTCTATGTAGAAAATTGTACTGAATCTACAAAAAAAAAAAACTTCTAGAACTAAAAAGTTGGTTTAGCAGAATTCAAGGTCAAGATATAAAAAACTGATCTTATGTCTACTTACTGGAAATGAGCCTGAAATTAAAAATAAAAAATACCATTTACAATATCATCAAAAGATGAAGTAATTAGGGATAAGTTTGACAAAAGATCCATAAGATTTTTTTTTCATTAAAAAACTACAAACCGGGGCGCCTGGGTGGCTCAGTTGGTTAAGTGTCCAACTTTGGCTCAGGTCATGATCTCGCGGGTTGTGAGTTTGAGCCCCGCGTCGGGCTCTGTGCTGACAGCTCAGAGCCTAGAGCCTGTTTCAGATTCTGTGTCTCCCTCTCTCTCTCTCTGACCCTCCCCTGTTCTTGCTGTGTCTCTCTGCCTCAAAAATAAATAAACATTAAAAAAAATAAAAAATAAAAACAAAAAACTACAAACCATTGCTTAGAGAAATTAAAGAAGGCCTGAATGAAAGGAGAGACATATCCTATTCATGCATTGGAAGACTCAATAACGTTGAGATATCTCCCCAAATTGGTCTGTGCATTCAGTGCAGTTCCAGCCTTTGACACACATCATAAAGGAATCCCAAAGCTTTTGCAGGTAAATGGCTTGGTCAAAGTTTACGCACTGGTTGCACAGCCTTGCTGAGCTAGTGAGTCTGATAGTCGTCTCTAGAATGATATCCTGGAGTAGCAGGGGCTGCCAGGGGGTAGAGAGTAGGCCAGGAACTTCAGCTGAACTAGGAATGTCCCTGAGGCAGGAGCTGTCAGGGGTGGGCCAGATGGGAGGCAAAGATTCACCCAGAAGTTTGATAGCCACTGTGTGCAGGTGGTGGAATTATGGATGACTCTTATTTTCTTCTTTGTGTTTCTTTGTTGTTTCATTCCCCACCCCCACCCCCGCCCCGAGCATACTTAGTTCCAATATAATCAGAGGAACCACAGTCCTATAGTTGATTCCTATGGGGTATTGTTTTTTTGTACACCTGTATAATTTGAATATTTTACAAGGAGGTTGTGTTTATTTTGTAATCAAAAACAAAAGGCAGACAGGCAGAAAGAACATAACCTGTGGTTAAAGCAGTAGGTCTTAAGACACTGTGAGGAACTCCTGGTAGGGCCATGTATCGGCAACCAGGACATGTAAACCACAGTAAATACAGGACAGCCAAGCAAATGCGTGTTTCACTTGTCATGTTCTTTCCAAATCTGACTTCCGTTGGACACATAGAATGTCTGTCTCTAGTTAATGCACCAAGCCATCTTAGAACATTTGACAGAAGATTTAACTCCTTAATTCCAGGGAGGCAGATTGGGATCTCTAATTACTTAATTGAAAAAAGGTACACACTTCAGGCTGCCACAGTGTTTGGGAATTAATCTTTAAAACCTGACGGTGAACATTAAATTCAATTAGGGAGAGCGATTAGCAACGTTTCTTCTCTCCTTCACCCTGGGTAGCTTGGAGAAGTGGCTGACTGGTCTGCATTGATTCTGACGCTATCCTTGTGTATATATCAGCCAGGAGAGCCAAGTATGCATTTTTCACTTCAGAGGAGAGTTATCGGGCAATTTACAGATTGATGGATTTCCCTAACATGTCTCCATGGCTGATTCAGAGGCCCCCCTCCCGAGAATTCAGACCTACCAGTGTGGTGCTTTGCACCTTGGTGCCTTCCCCTCCTCTTCCTCCTCCTCCCCTCTCTCTCTTCTCTTTCCTTGTCTGTGCCTCCAGCTGGTCCAACTATGCTCCTCTGTCCCCTGGATTCTTGCAGAAGCTCCACACTGTCTCCCTTGCCTTGCACTCTCCTCCTGGTAGAGAAGCCAGAGGGGTCCTGTTTCTGCCTGGAAGGTTCTTCCTCAATTTCTGTATAGCTCCCATCATCCCCCCTTCAGATCTTCCTTCAGAGCCACCTTCTCTGAGAGGCCCTTCCTGGCCACCATCTCAACTTCTTCTGCTGCCCTTAGGGCCCCTTTCTTGCTCACTTACTACGCCTCCAGCCTTTACCCCTACCTTACATGCTGTAGAGATTCTGCTGGTTTATCTTGTTTAGTGTCTGTGTCTTTGAAGGCAGGGGTTTTTGTCTCAGTTGTTTGCTGCTGAATAATGCCTGGCTAATAACAGCTGCTCAAGAAATGTTTGTTGAATGAATGAAGAAATGAATGCGTTTAACAGATGGAAACATTTGAACATATTTGCTTCAGAGCATTCTCTCTCTCTCTCTCTCTCTCTCTCTCTCTCTCAGAAAGACAGTGTAGTGTTCACAGTGCCCTTCACCCAACCCCATCCCTCACCCACCATTTCCCCAGAGTGACCGTCATCTTCATATATGTTGTTATGGTCTTACTACAAATGCACAAATAAGCTTGATAGAATTTTGCTTCATGTATGTTTTTAAAATTGTGTTGCAATACGTATCACATAAAATTTACCGTTCTAACCATTTTTAAGTGTACGCTTCACTGGCATTGAGCACGTTTACATTATTGTACAACCATCGCACCATCCATCCCCAGAACTCTTTCTGTCTTGCAAACTGAAACTCTGTCCCCATTAAACACTAACTCCCCATTCTCCCCTCCCCCAGCGCCTGGCATCCCCCATTCTACTTTCTGTGTCTATGATTTTGACTCTTCTAGGAGCCTTATGTAAGCGGAATTATATACCCTTTTTGCCGTTTAGTGTCTGGCTTATTTCACTCGGCATGATGTCCTCAAGGTTCATCCGCGCTGAGCAGCTGTCAGAATCTCCCTCCTTTTTAAGACTGAATAGTAGTCCGTTGTATGGAGAGACCATGCTTTGCTTATCCGTTCTTCTGTCAGTGGACACTCGGATGGCTTCTACCTTTGGGCTACTGTGAGTAATGCTGCTGTGAACGCTGGTGTGCAGGGATCTCTTTGAGACCCTGCTCTCCATTTTGTGGTTATATACACACAAGTGGGCTTGCTGGATCATATGGCAGTTCTATGCATAATTTTTTAAGAAACCGTCGTACCGTCTTCCATATAATCTGTGCCATTTTGCGTTCCCACCGACAGTGCACAGAGGTTCCAGTTTCCCCACACTCTCCCAACACTTGTTCTTTTTTCTTGTTTTTGATAGAAGCCATGGGTGTGAAGTGATGTTTTATGTGTTTTGATAATTTAGGTGGCATCTTGCTGTGTATATGAAGCCTGTCTCATGTAATCAATATTATGTTTTTTACTGCTTAGCCATTGTTAACTCTGTAGGTGTAGCTCATTAGTTCTACTTTATTTTCTCTATTAACGAGTCATACTTGTACCTAGTTTGGCAAAAAACTACATGCTCTGTTCTTCTACCATAAATTTCCACTCCGTGTTGACGTCTTCTGGTTGTTTCTTCTGTTATTTCTGTCCGTATTTCTTTTTTTTAGAATTTTTCTTCTCTCGTTTTTTTTTTTAAATGCTTATTTACTTATTTTGAGAGAGAGAGAGAGAGAGAGAGAGAGAGAGAGCATGAGCAGAGGAAGGGCACAGAGAGGGAGAGAGAATCCCAAGCTGGCTCCGTACTGTCAGCGCAGAGCCCGACTCAGGGCTCGAACTCACGAACCGTGAGATCATGACCTGAGCTGAAATCAAGAGTCAGACACTCAACGGACTGAGCCATCCAGGCGCCCCTCTGTCCATACTCTTTTTTTTTTTTTTTTTTTACAGTGGGTTCCATGCCCCACATGGAGCTTGAATCCATGACCTGAGATCAAGAGTTGTGTGCTCTGCTGGCCGAGCCAGCCAGGCGGCCCTCTGTCCATATTTCTAAATGTAGATGCTGCTATTTCATGATTGTTTCAGTTTGAGACCCCAGCTATCGACCCCCAATAAGAAAGAAAGGATCTGAGCTCTCTTAGCATTCTTTGACAGCTGCTCTTGTTTCCTTAAGCTCAGACATTTCCGTATGCCCAGGAAACATGCTTTCAGAACTCTGATCCTTTGCCTTGTGAGCACCTTGGGGAAGCAGCGGGATGAATTTTCTCGTCTTGAAAGGGAAGGCCGTCTCCACATCTGGTCTGTGGATGTGCGTGGGCGGAGACGAAGAACACGAGGCTTGGGTTCCCCACCGTAACCGAGAGAAGGTCAGAGAATACTGTCGTCAAGAACTGGGTGCGCGGCAAGCCCCAAGGAGCCCGCGCACCAGCTCCACTCATTCCTCACCGCAGGCCTTGGGGTGGGGCTCTGACCCCCGCTTCACCCAGGAGGAGACCGAGGCCCAGGGAGGCCAGGCTGCTTGGCCAGGTCACACGATGTGCAAACAGAAGCATGACATGGGAGGCGCTTGCCTCCGAGGCCCACGCTCTGGTGGCAGCTGCTCTGCCTGCCTCTTGTGTCTGATCCTCTGAAAGCCACCTCAGACGATGGACAGCAGCCTCCCCTGCTTCCTGTATTGACAGTGGGGGTAGGGGACTGGCCCTGCTGAGCGCCTGTGCAGGCCAGGCCCAGAGCCAGCCCTGTCAGGCTCCGTGCTAACTAGCCTTTCCCCGGGGCTCCTGCACGAGCTGGTGCGCTGGTGAAGGGCTCTCTCCTGTGTGGAGTGGCCCTGGCCCTTGCAATGTGCAGTTCTACACTTAAGGGCTCGAGAGCGTGTTTCAGAAGCCACTGAATGTACATGGGGCTTTCTGCCATCGGCTTTGTCGCCAGGGAAAGCCAGGGTGGGAATGAAGGATGGTACCTCTTCCCCAGGAAAAAGGACGGCTGGCAGATCCTGGCTCTTTGCCCGGTTGTAAGCACAGGTGTGGCAGGTTCCGTTTCGAATCTGACTCTCAAAGCTGGACCCAAGAGGATAGCCTGACTCGGTGCGGTGTCCACCTCAGGCCTCACGAAGCCCTGTCTGGGAGGTCAGCCATCAGAGACGCAGGCGACACTGGGCTAGAAGTGTGAGCAGAGCGGGACATTTGGTGGTGAGCAGCTGCAAAGCAGGTGGGAAGGGCGGGCGGGGGAGAGGCGGGACTGGGGCACGCTGTGTTCTTGTGGGTCCCCTTGACCCCCGGAGGGGTTTTGGGAGAAGCTCCCCCTCAACTCACCAGCCCCGAAAACTTGACATTTCTGCACGGAAAAATTTAACAGCTAGATGTTGTTTTGATGGTAAAATAACAGGAATCTAGTTCCGCTCTGAGACCCTCTCCACCCCATAGAGGGGCCAAGCCAAGCCCCAGAGATCAGGCCTCCGCTTCTGACGTCTGGCGCTGTGTTTGCCTCGTAGGTGTGGAATGCTGTGGACTCAGGCCGCTGCCTGCAGACCTACTGCCTGCACAGTGAGGCGGTGCGGGCCGCCCGGTGGTCTCCCTGTGGCCGGCGCATCCTCAGCGGGGGCTTCGACTTCGCCCTACACCTCACGGACCTTGAAACAGGTGTGTTTTACTGCACTGTTACCCCGAGGCGCCCCTTCCTCGGAGCTGGCAGCTGGGTCAGCTTTCTCATCGGGAAGCTTCTCTGGGCAGTCAGCAGCCACAACTGCATATGGCTTCGGGGCAGTAGGAGATAGCCCTCAGGAGAGGCTCACATTGGTGAGTGCGTTTCCAGGGCATTTGCCTGGAACCACGACTCTCCACGGAGGGTTCAAGGTGGGCCTCTGCCAGTCTGCCCGGAGGACAGAGCCCCAAGGTTGTCTCAGCCCAAGCTGTGGGGCTGGATAAAGAGGTAGCTTTTTAATCAACTTCTGACATGTAATTTGTACCAAAATAGATTTAGCTTTATCACAATGTCCTTTGGTTGGAATCAGTTTAGAATTCCTGTCAATTCATTATCGTTGAAAGGCTGCAAGGAATGATTCCAGCTCATAAGGAAAGTCTGCAAACGAGTTCTGCTTTAATGCCTACACTGAAAAGGCATTTGGGTAAGATGGATTTGTGCTGGGTAAATCCTAAGGGGGCTCTTGACAAGCAGGGCGAGAAGGAGAGAGCAGTCAGTGGAAGGAACTTGACATTAGCGAGTACTCCTGTGCAACAGGCACTCTTAGCGCCTAATCCCGCCACAGCCCCTGCGTGGGGTCCTGTCCGTGGTCCTCAGGCGAGGACAGAGCCACGGGGTCGGAGCTGGTTCGAAGCCTCTGCCCCTGACTCAGGTTGGCTGGTCTCAGCACCCACGTTGCCTTCTCTTCCTTGGGCTCCTTCTGGTCACTTTTCTGCTGGACTCTCCTGCCGGGGCCAGGAGGGGAGGCCGGAGTCCCCGCCCATCCCTGGGGTGTCCCAAGTCTTCACATAGGCCTCCCATACCCCGTGGCAAAGGCCCTGGGGTCCGTGCCTCTCTCAGGGCCTGGCAAGCAGGAGACGACAGCTCTGGGCCCGACCACACAACCCCTCCCCAGCTGGGAGGGGGCACGGCGAAGGAATACGGCGGATGGTGTAGGGTAACGGTGGGGTCTGTGTCCCACCCGGAGCATACTCGTCACTGGATTGCCGAGGCTTGGCCTCGAGGCTCCTCTGCCTGAGCCCCGTGCATCCTCAGCGGGGGTGAGGACAAGATTGGTGGCCGTGTCAGCGGCCGGTACTGTGCCACAGGTCCTCACCACGGCGTGCTGCCTGCAATCTCTTCTCCATTTTACAGGCGGAAAGCTGAGGCTCAGAGCAGGGAGTAGCTAGCTCACGACCTCCCCGTGGTATGTGGCAAGTGGGGCTTTAGAGCCGTGTCTGCATTTGCAAATCCTATGTCCTTTCCACAGTACTGAGTGTATATGGGGTTTTTCTTCTCAACAAAGTGTTTCCCTAACCAGTTGTGGTCTTACAGTGAGTCCCACAGGGCCGATGAGGACGCCATGGCTCAGGGAGTTTGGTGCCACTTAGTCGATGATGACCGCGGTGGGTAATGTCCTGACCACCCACTGTGTGCTAGGCCTTCTCCTGCAGCCTTACATCTGGGGTCTCACCCTTTAAGGCCGCACCACCAGAATCTTCTTTGCGTGCAAAAATCTGCCAGACTCACTCCGTTGCCCATGTGCCCCGTAACCCATGCTCAGCATTGGAGATGCAGACCCAGGATCCACCCCAGAAGGTCTTGTCTGCCGGGGGAGATGGAAGTGTGGACAGAATCCCAGGTTGTGGTGATGGAGCGAGATGCAAGAACATGTAGCCTGGAACCTGGCAGGAGGCAGGACCCAGGACCCAGGGGACAGAGGATCCGGGTGGAGGAGGTGTGGTGGAGGAGGAGGGATGCACATTCCCAGCAGACAGAACAATGAGGACAGAGTTGTTAGAGGAACAGGAGTGGAGTGTGTGGCGTTGTGGGGTGCAGGCAGTTGCGGGGGAGTCTGGGGGTGCAGGCCGGTGGTTCCCGGCCTGTGAGGTCTTTTCCTTTTCCTGGCCCCACTGCCCCCCCACTCCAGGGACATTGGGTGCCCATGGGTACCTGCACTGCCCACCCTCGGAGCGAAGGAGTGATGCTTTTCACATCCTGGCGGTGCTGTTGGGTTAATCAAATACGAGTTCATTTGATAACGTTAATGGATGCTTAGTGGCCCTTTGTCATGATGTATCTTCTCAATCAACAGATGTTAAACAGACACTGCCGTGGCATGTGTGGGTATGTGTGAATGTGGGGGAAGGCTTCTGAGATTTTTGGATTTTTTTGAAGAGAGTCTTCCTGATAAGTTAGGGACTGCCACAGCAGGTGGCAGTAGGGGGCCGTTGCTGAGTTTGGAGCAGGAGAGAATCATGGCTTGATTTGCACTCTGGGCAGGTCTCCCTGGTATCTTCAGCTGGTTGGGTATGACCAGGGCGAGGTGGAGAGCTGGAGGAGGGGAGGGGGCATGCCTTGCCCAGTCTGTGGCAGAACTTCACTGGAGAGGGGCTCGTGTGGCCCCAGGCCCAGGGTGCTCCTCCAACGGTGGTATACTGGGTGGTGGAGGGAAGGCTCAGCCCCTGTCCTCAGGGCTTCGCCTAAGACGGGGGGACTTTTCCACTCTACCCTACTCCCGGGAATGGCACTCATCACCTGTTGAGAGCCGGGTTCCATTCACTCAGCAGGTATTTCCTGAGCACCTGCTATGGGTAGGACCTGGTGCTGGGGCTGTAGCAGTGAGCATGTTGGATATCCTTTGTCCCTCGTGGGGAGGTCTCAGGGTGTGGACCTCACCCTTGGAGCAGCCCTCCAGCCCCGACATGGACTTCTCCTGCTGAGGGGGCTGTTGGTCTCTGTGTTTGTCGCCCTGACTAGTGTGGGAGTTCTTGAGAATGGGGCCTGCCCTGGGAGTCTTCGTGTCTTCGTCATCTGGCCAGGGCTGGCTCGGAGCAGCGACTTGGAGTGTGTGAGCAGAGGCTGGCCCTTGCTGGGCAGTGAAACCCATCGGTGGCTCCCTCCGTGCCTCCCACCTCAGCTGTGCGTCCCCACCCTTGGCCCAGGTTGTCATAGATGCTGTCTTTAGCAGAGGCCGGTGGTCTTGGGTGGCCCCTGTGGCTCTCGGCCCGGTTTGACTTCTCTCGTCGTCCTTTCTCGTCACCGAGTCTGATTTCCCTTTTCACTCGATCTGCCTCTTTCCGCCCTTGGTGATTTGGCTTTTTCATTTCAATCTAATTAGAACTCCCTGCCAGGAGAAGGCAATGCAGGGCGTTCTCACCGCAGTGCTTTGGGAATTAGTCACTCGGTGCCCATTGTCGTTAATGGGAATTTGGTGCCAAGGCCATTTATCCTGGTGTCCTCAATCAATACAGTTAAAAATCTGTGGATTCTGAAATGTCAATACCCGGCCTGAAATATGGAGAGCCAGCCACATTTTATCTCGTTAATTTATAGTTCTGACGGGCTGTTGGCTTATAGGACAACCATGAATCAACACCTAAATAAAATCCACTCACAGATTCATTATTTTTGGTGCTCCCGCTTCAGTCTGTAATCTTCCTAACAAAACGTCTCTGATGCATTAGTCTGAGTGGCCTCAGGGAACCCTGGCCAGCTCCACCAGGGCCCCAGTGTCGCCTGCCTTATGAGTCAGCTGTCCTGCACACTAAATCAGCCTATCTCCTCGAAATCCCCTGAAGAACTTGTTCACTTCCACGGGCACTGGTCTTGTGAAGGTTCCAGCCCATCATGCCCCCTGCCCCCACCACTGGCAGGTACCCCCCAGCCTGGCTATTGAGGCCTCATAGGTTTGCAGGGCCCCTGGAGCCCCCAGGGCTCCGACTTTGGGGAAGGCACCCTGTCTTCCTTCCTTTGCCCTGGTCAGCTCTCCTGATGTGCATCCAGCCTGTCCTGGACGTCCGTGCAATGGTACCTGGTCCCAACGGTGCTGGAGGCAGTGCAGTGTGACGGGGCACGAATGGGGTGCGAATGTGCACCTCCACTCACCTGAGCTGGGTGTCCTGGGGGAAAGTTCCTTCACTTCTGTTTCTGCGTCCATGAAAGGGGATAACAGTACCTGGCTGGTGGTGGGATTTTGAGGGGAATAGCCGAGAGAATGTTTGTAGGCACTTTGCAGAATGCCTGGCTCAGGTATGCACTCAGCAAAACATGTCCCTTCCCTTCCTCTGTCCCTCCCTCTGAGGCCCTTGGGATGGTGGGAAGTAATGCCCTTGTTCCTGCCGAGCGTCCAGAGAGCCCCGGTTGCTGGGCCATTTCTTCAGATGCGGCAGCTTTGGTAGCTTTGGTAGCTGAGCTCCAAAAGCCCCCAATCTGGTGATCCCCCAGCCAGAGTGTGGCCCTTGGTCCCCATGTGGGTCTGGGGCAGCCGGGAAGGCCTTCCTGGGTCCTCCCCGTGTCTCCTCCATGTGTTGCTTCTCCGTGACAAAATTCTACTGGCGGTGGGCTAGCGTCTTCCTCCTGGTGACGAGACGGCAGCTGCCCTCTTTGGGGGGTGCGTGTGCAGACCCCCCGCAGTCCAGCCTGACCCGCTCTCCAGAGCTCCAGGCACCCAGTGCTGAGGAAGGTCTCTTCCCGCAGATAACCCACCGCCTGCAGCCTTGCTGTCCCCAGCCCCTGGCTAGCTCCTCCTGCTCTGGGGGTCCCTGTGTCTTTCGGTGGGGGGTCATGGTGCATGGAAATGACAGCTGAGACTGGACCTGTAAGTGACCATTTCTCTTGTTTTCCAAGAGGCGCGTTCTGCTGCCTCCCTCAGTTTTGTATCCTGATTGGGACTGCCGTCACAGAAATGCTTCAGGAAAGGGGACCGCCACATCAGCTGAGTGTGCACCGTGGGCCAGGCCCCGGGTGGTGTAACCCTGGTTCTTGGCACACTGCTTGGTCTGTATGAAGCTGAAATGGACAAAAAGATGTTAGTCCCTTTGCTTACTTATTACATTTTTAGTACCTACACTTACCTGTGAGGACAGTGTTTTTATCCCCATTTCGTTGACCCGGACACTGAGGCTTGGAGTGCTCGGGGACTTGCTCGAGGCTTCGCGGCCAGCAGCAACAGAGCTGGGATCCACCTGTGGCCTGTGTGACTGGCAGAGCCTGCCTGTTGAAGCCCGGGAGTGGCATGCCCTCACCGCGTCGGTTTTTCCTGCCGAGGACGAACGGTTTGCTGAAGCCCACCCCTAGGGGGCCCTGCTTGGCTCTCCCCCGGGCAGCTGGCTTGCCACCTGTGGAAGCGAGCTTGGGGCCTCTGGGAGGAAGGGGCGCCCGGACGGGTCTTGACCCAGCCTTCTGATTAAGTGACTGGCTGAAGGATGCTTCTCTGGCTGTCGACAGCCGCTGCTCCGGTGGGAGAAATGTTAGCCCTGGCGATTATAGTACATTTGGCATAGGAAGGGTGAGAAGCATCCAAATTAGAACCCTGACGAAGACCAGGAGCTCATGGGGCTTTAGAGGAGGGGCTGCAGATGGGGCTCCTTTTGGGCTGACTGGTGCCGCCCCTCCAGGCCCTGGAGGAGGTGCCTGCAGGGGGCCTGGGCTTCTCCATGCTTTGGCTTTTGAGCACCATGACTGAGTGTCCCCCGGCACAGCTCCGAGGGACTGGGTCAGGCACCCTTTAGGTACCTGTGGAGGCAGGAAGGCGGATGCCCAGCCGCATCGTGGGCCGCCGGGCGATGGGCACACTTGCACAGCTCCTGATGGTACGGGCACGTTTTGTGTATCCAGTCCTGTGGTCCTAGGGGTTTGCCGCTGGATCCAGACACAGAGTCTCTGAGGGGCTCCGTAGCCCAGTGAGGTCTGAGCCGACGATGGCCCTGGCACAGCCCCTCCAGTGCCTTCTTGCCCAGGGAGCAGCTGCGCACCTCCATCCGTCCTTCTGGTGTAGGCGGGACCCCCACAGACTCCTCTGCTTTTCCCCTGTCCTCATCCACCCCTCTTTCTCCCAAGCTCGTTCCTCCCCCGACGCCCTGTCCCTAGCCCTCTTTTAAACATGCCCGTTCTCAAGTCTACCACCTCTTTGGCCCTGGGCCCCATTCCCACGCACACCCTTCCTCTTTCGGTCTGAAGAGTTTTTCTCTCCAGTTTCAAGCTTGTTTTCTCCCCCTCTTTCCATACAGCTTTGGGGCACGACCCTAGTGTTGGATATTAAATCCAGTGTTATTACGCGTCCATGAAACAGGCTGCCAGCCCCATACCTCACCCTGTGGGAAGTGCCCACGGGTCCTGCCACATCCCACACACCCCTGTCCTGTCATTTTCTCCCAGTGACACCTGTGCCGTCCTGTGGATAAACGAATAGCGGTTTTAACGGACGGCACTGTTTTGTGGACTACCGTCGCCCCACCGTGCTGGTACTCGGTCTCTGTGTGCACTCGGAGGCAGCCGCTGGATGGTCAGGCTGCCCTCGTAGGTCAGACCTCCTCCGCCGACGGACTGGGAGCCCGGACGCTTGCCGTCGAGCGGGGCCTGCTGCGCCCTAGAAAAGCCAACTTGAGGCAAACCCTTGCAACACACCTTGTTTGCAAGTTGAGAACTTTTGTTTTCTTTTCAACTTTGGGGAATTCAGTCTCGTCCAGATCATTAAGAGCAGCAGCCAGACTTGATGTAAAGAGAAACGCCGACTGCCGTTTCTTCTGTTGCTGCCGCAGCCGCCGTCTGGCGGGCCCGCCGTCCGTCTGGGGCCTGCCCCCTTATGTCACTCTGTCTTTCCAATTCTCACGACAGCTTCTTCAGCTTAGCTTTATTGTCCTGGTTTTGTGGATCTGAGAGGACCACCAGCTGAGCCAGAGGCGCCCGCTCAACCGCGGGGGACCTGTGGATGCACCCGGACCCTTCCCGGGACTCTGCCAGGCGTGCTGAGATGGCCCCTGTTTCTGATTCATAGAGTTTGATTTGAAAGTTAGTAAGCTCCTTTTCTCGCTAACTTTGAGTCAGGATGGTTAGATTTACAGCTGGCGGGGTACTTCCCAGAGGATGAGTGTAACGATATTGATTTTAGCGAAATGAGTCATATGCCGCCTGCCTGGGAACACGAGCTCAATCACCATGAGCCGACAGCATCAGCTTTCCCTTGTCAGCGTCTCCCCTGCATGTTCGTGAGTCCATGGATACGAACAAAGAGCTAAGGAGAAGGAAAGGTCACGGATAGCTTGCAGGCAGGCAAGGCGGGGTACGGAGAGCGGGGCTCTGGGGTTGGACAGGCCCGGCCTGGCTCCCAGCATGGCTGACTTGTGTGGCCCTGGACCAGTCCTCACCTCTCAGAGCTTTCATTTCTCCTGCTGTGAAATGGGCTAATGACACCTACTACAGAGGGCTGCACGCAGGCCTGGAGGTGACAGATGCCCGCTCCCTGCAGAGGAGGGCATGAACTTCTTTTCTCTTTCTTGGGGTCCCCTACTTGGGTTTCATCTGACCTGGATTAAATGTCTGTTATGTGCCAGGAACTGGGCTGGGGGCCAGACATGCTGAGTGGAAGAAGAGGACCCGTTGGGGACTCAGAGCCCTGCATGACGATAGGGTCCCCCAAGGTAGGCATTAGGGTGGACAGGTGGTGTTGCCCCAGCCACATGGGTGGTCATCTGGGTCTCTACCTGAGAAAAGAAGAGGGGAACCTCTGAGGAATTTCCTGGCTAGTGTTACCAGCTGCCTTATCTTCTCAATATTGGTGATGGGGTAGTAATAATAGCGTCAAGAGAATAAATTGAGTTTCTGCGTATTTTTGCCCTAATGACAATTTATGGTTTATTTGTATCATTATTGATTCAAGGAGGAAAAGAAGTGATTTTTCCTAATTCCAAGAGGATCTGAACAGTTCTTATACTGGTTGAGTTCATTATAACAAGATCAATAAAGTCAGTGTTAGTGGATTAAATATTTTAAAACTCAATTTCCCATAAGCAGCATACAGTGAATAAATAGACCTTTCTGTAACAAGCATGTAACCAAGCAAGATAGTCTCGAGGTTAAAGGTTACATAGCAACTAACCATTGTGCTTGAGGTAGCGTCGTGAGGGAGGAGAGGACGTGGTGAAGAGGGCACTCGATGTAGGAACATGTAGAGGAGGAACAAGTCTGACAAGAAAGGACCTTCACCTCACCGCGGCTGGGAACAAGACAGTCTCTGATAAATATTTCCAGCCTTTATCTATGTCTCTTCAACAAAATGTAAAGACTAGCCCAGGGCACTGTATTCTCATAGCCTCAAGACAGAAACTCCAAATCATTCCTCTCTCAAGGTTCCTGCTGTTAAGAACTTGTAGCCCTTGGTTTTAGGTTTTAATTTAACCAAGGATGAATTCAGTAATTTGGGGGTTAACTTTTTCCAACAATCATAGCTCCCTTTTGTTGTTTGCTGTGTCTGCCACGCCCTCCAGAGCACTGTACGTGTTATGGATGCACGTCTGTCGCGTGTGGTCCCCGGACAGCCTGCCGTTTACAGACTTGGGCAGGTCCCTCTCCTGGGGTGGGGCCTGGGTCTGGGTGACTCTCAGCCCCTCTGCTGCACCACCTCCTGTGCCGAGCACGGTGCCGGGCAGGGACGGCTGGGGTCCCCGACTTCTGAGCCACAGCCTTGTGCTAGACCTCCTTCCCCGGTGGAATCTCCCCCTTTGTGTTTCCCATGAGCTATCTGGAAGCTTATCAAAAATTTTAAAATCTTTTAGTTTTGGACCCTTTTAGCAGATACAGCAAAGGCCTAGTTCTCATAAGCAAAAAGTAGGAGAAAAGATAGAAAGCATCGCTTGTGTTGTAACGGGAACATTAGAGTACTTACGAGACTCGAAGGCTCTTCCCAGTCTCTTTGGAAGGCTGAAGAATAACATGCAGAAATACATGCATTTTTTTTTTTTTTTAGCAGAAAAAGCTCAGTCCTCATCTTTTAGCAACTCAGCTTTTGCTTTTCCTCCCACCTTTTCCTCATTGTTGGCAAGACTGTATCACTGCACTTTTTGAAAAAACATGCCTAATTCACTGCTGTTTCTGAAATAAGCATATGGTTATATGCCATGGTCCAAGAAACAGGGAAAATTTTTCTCTAGGCAGTCCGTTTATTTTTCCTTTTGGGCTTAAGGACTAGCAGTGACTCTGAACGAGCAGGAGGGCCACAGTAGGTACTGTTGCCTGTGCCAGGAGGAGATTTCTGGCCGGGGCCTTTGCAGCAGCGTGGGGGCCACAGTGGCATCTGTGTGCTCCTTTTCCATTGAGGGGACATGATGGTGCTCCCTTTCTTCATCCTCCATATGGGTCCCCTGGCTACCTGGCTGGGGCAAGTGCCCTGAGGCCTGAGCTGCAGTTCCAAGGCCTGTCCCAGCAGGTCTCCGTAAGTGCCATTCTGAGTCCCGGCCGTGGGGAGACCTCCATCCTCCCTAGGAAGGGGCATCTCTAATCGGGCATAGCATGGGTGGTCTCTGACCACCAACTATAGCTTGATGGGTTTCAGGAAAGAAGAGGAAGCTCAAGGAATATCGGGTTTCCGCTCAGGTTAATTCCCCAGGATGTGAGTTTTTGCTTGAGACAGTTGCTTGTCTGTTGACCTAACGAGACGCGTAGGACCCAGACTCCTGTAAGTCTGCTCATCTCTCTGATGCCTGGTTAGAAGGATTCTTTATTAAAAAAAAGCCACACACACACAACATTATGACAACGATATTGGTGTAACTTAAAAAATGATCTTACTACCCCTAGAACAAACCACTTCAAGTCGGTGAATCTCTTCCCAGCCTCTGCCCGTATCAATCCCTTCTTAATACTTTTGTGATCCAAGAACAGGTATCAGGCATTGTCTGTCTTGCCAAAGAGCACGGTTTGTGATTCCAGTTTTGAATGGCTTTTCGACATTCCACCAGGCAGAGACCCACATTTGCCTCAACTGCCCCCTTGGGCTGGACGGCTAGGCTATTATTTATAGGCCCTTCACCATTACGGATGACAGGACCCACAGTGGCCCCTCTTCACATCATAGTGACACAGGATGACCATGAAAGACTTTGTGCACTGCCCGTTTGAGTGGAACAGTTAAGGGGCTTGTTGAACTTCAAGAAGTATAGAGGCTCCCTTTACAAAACCTCAGGTGTTTCCAAAGTTTTCTCTGATGACAAGTGACTGCAAACTGTAGGCCCCTGGAAGATACTGGAGAAAAATCAACATAACCCTTCATCAAGGGAAAGGTGACACTTTAATGAAGAGCTTTCCCAAAAGTTTGTACTGTGGAAAGAACATTTTGAAAAGAGATGTTTTTGTTTCCACCGTCTTGTAATTTGTTAACCAAAAACTATGTGAATGTGTCACCTATTAAAAACACTAATATCTGCACCCTTAACTTGGGAGCAGTTTTTCTAACCTGCTTCAAAATCCTTGAGATGACAATGTCAGTGGATTTTGAATTGGGCTATTAAAAATATGAGAATGCAGTAATACCCTGTGATGAGTTGCAGGAGCCTTTTTCTGACCTGAGGGGAACTGGGGCCTCACTCGTAACATGTTCACAAAATCCTTTGTATCAGGGATGGACAGAAGCGGACGGTGTCTCCTTTGTTGCCAGTGGTAAGCATCTTCCAGCCGGGTCTGTGCATCTCTGGGAAGAGTCTTTGTTAGCTCTGATGACCTCGGAGAATGGACTGGAGCCCTAACTGGGCTACTTTCAAATCATTGAGCCACAGACAGCTTTCCTACCTTTGAAAAAAAATGAAAGTGGAGTCAATTTGGTAGCTCTCGCTAAAAACTCGTTTGGTTTAATGATTTCACAGAGGTTTGTTGATACTCTTAGAAAATGGCACATTAAAATATATTTTATTATTTTTTAAAATACAGTTTATTGTCAAATTGGTTTCCATACAACACCCAGTGCTCATATTTTAAAATATTGGTTATTGTGTCCTTGTCTCTCCTTTAAAATAGTTTACTTTTGGTATCTTAATGCGTACAATTTATTCGCACGGTAGCGCGGTATGTAACTTACAAGCAAACACGCGTCCCCGTGATACGTGCTGAAGGGCTGTCCCTTGTTGGGTGTTGCTGTCAGACGAGTGCAGAGACCATGGATCTAGGCAAATTGGGTTTAGAAAGGCTCCTGCTGTAACTCAAGACTACCAGTCGATGACCTTTCATTTCCTTACCTGGTGAGCTGGTAGAATGCTGTGTGTGGGGGTCCTGAACACAAAGCAGGGCAGCCTTCTGGAAGTGCTTTCTGAAATGGATGAGCAAACATGGCCTCTGGGTTCCCGTGAGAGGAAATGATGCTGGAGATCTTGGCATCACGTTGGTCTCCACGGCCACCAGCTTCATGTGTCCCTAACCGCCCACGGCCTCAGTCCAGTGGAGGAGTTTCTGTGGGCCAGGGGCAGTCAAGGTTGTCCCTCCTGGGCAGTGGGAGCCATTGCTGACATATCTGAGGGAAACCACCTTCACGCTCTTGGTGGGTGTTGCATAGCAGGTGCCATGCCTGTGAGATGGCCTGGCCCCTGGGGACGTGTCCGGTGGTAAGAACAGTTCCCAAGGCCGGTCTGGTTTCTGGTTGCATTTTCAGTGGGGTTGAATGGAGCACACGAGAACTACAGCCAGTGCCCTGGGGCATAATGTGGCACAACATAGAGGAACGAGTGCTGGCTTTTGGAACCCAACAGACCTGGGCTCAGGGTCAGAGATCTGCTCCCCACACGCCCTGAGTTCAGCCTGTTTATATCACTGACGTCTGAAAGCTCACAGTGGCGAAACCGACATTTTCCCCACCATATGTGTGTGTGTGTGTGTGTGTGTGTGTGTGTGTACGTGTGTGTACACACAAATGTTTTCACAGTGCACGTGAGCGCTCGACAGTGGTTTCATGACAGATATGCAGAGGACAAGGACCGTCTTGAGTCCTGCAGAATCAGTGAGACCCCAGTGGGCCACACTGCCTGTCCATGCTGGCTCCCGGGCCCTGTGGGGTCATGCTGTCACTTGTTGCCCAGAGTATCATGCTACCATTACCAGCCACTCCCTGTAGCAAATCATCCGTGGTCATGAATGTAAGGTCATGGTTGAAAGATGGCTGATCCCACAAAGATCACTTTGGAGCATCTTGCTTTTTCTTTTTTAGAGTCCTGGGTAAATACTCTCCGTTAACTGTTCGGCTTTGACAATGTTACTTAAGCTCCCTGAGCCTTGGCTTTTCTTCAGTCGTAGAGCAGGTTTTGAGCGGTTGTGTGGTTTAAATGAGTTGATAGGCAGTGTCGATGGAACACAGGAAAAGTGATGTTCGTGGGTCCAGCCGTTGGGTCAGCCCTGGGGGGCAGTTCGGCCAGTCAGGGACGGGGCTGGTCAGAGAGTGAGATTCAGGTGCCATGACGTCTGTTGTGCTTCCAGAAAGTCTCATGGGCCCTTGGGCCCAGAGCTCTATGTCAGATGGCATCTTAGTTTTAAGACATTTATCTTGTGGTCCGAGTATTTTTTAATGCTCTCTTCTCTTCTTTGTGTTGTAGGAACCCAGCTCTTCAGCGGTCAGAGTGACTTTAGAATCACTACTTTGAAATTTCACCCGAAAGACCACAGCCTTTTTGTGTGTGGAGGCTTCAGCCCCGAAGTCAAAGCTTGGGATATAAGGACCGGCAAGGTGATGCCCGTCTTCCTCCCGTGGCCTCTCCACAGGAGAGCTTGCCGCGGCGGTGTGACTGACCGGGGGCGGGCCAGCATCTAGGTGCAGGACCCTGGAGACGGGGTAATTACCACCTGACGTTGCATCGGTGCTCAGCGTGATGTGTATGTGTTCCGAAAGAACGTTCTTGAGTTGTTAGAGTATTGAAACATCAGAGGTGCGGCTCTGAAAACATTTATTGAGTACCTACTGTGTGCAGATGCTTCCAGATGATATAAAAGGAATTTAGCCTTTGGGTTACTCAAGGGAATGACGTGCGGTTGCAGATAAGTGGTGTGGAGCACTGCTGTATGTATGTCTGTGTGTGTGCGTATGTGTGCACGTGTGTGTGTGTGTGTGAGGGGGAGAGAGAGAGATGGGTGGGGCAGTAAGGGAGGGACAAGCAGCCATTCAGAGGGCGAGGGCTTTCTGCTTGATGTGAGGAAGGCTTCTTGGAGATCACGTGCCTTCTGGGGCTAAACGGCTGGTGGCGATCAGTCCCACAGAGGAGTTTCCACCCCGCTGCTCACCAAGCTGCTGCTTCCGTTGCCCTCACCCACTTAATAAGTGGCAGCTCCACCCTTCCAGGGATTCGGGTCGGAACTGTCAGAACCGTGCCTGTCTCTGCTCTTCCTGTCTCCCCCACATCCAAGTCACGAGCATATCCTGTGGTGACTGGCTTGAGCTGCCGTTGGCTCTTACTGGGATAATTGCAGTAGTTTCCTATGTGGTAGCTCTTTCCCCACTCCTTATAGTTTGTTCTCAACATGGCAGCCAGAGTGTCTGTCACAGTGTAAGTCTGATGTGCCTCTCCCCTGGTCAGAACACTCCAGGCTCTGATCTCACTCATGGTAAAGGCCAGTGTCCCCACAGTGGCCTTCAATACCTACATGAGCTTCCCTTCCCCCTTCTCATCACCTCCAGCCCCACTGGCCTCCTTGCCTTTCCTAGAGCACACTAGCATGTTCCTGCCTCAGGGCCTTTGCACCTGCTGCTCCTTCCACCTGGAATGCTCTTCTCCCAGTTTTCTCTGTAGAGGCTCCCTCTCTCTGCTTGGTTCTGTTCAAATGCCACCTCTCCTGTGAGGCCTTCTCTGATCACCGTGATGGTCACCCTCTGGCATTCACTAGTCCCCTTTGCCCCCTCACTGTTCTCCCTACTATGTATCATCACCCGGTGTACTGTGGATTTTACATGTTTATCTGCTTGCCTGTCTGCCTTCACTTGAACATAAGTTTCTCCAGGGAGGGATTTTTTTTTTCTTAAAAAAAACTTTTTTTTTAATGTTTATTTTTGAGAGAGAGAAAGAGGCAGAGAGAGGGAGACACAGAATCCGAAGCAGGCTCCAGACTCTGAGCTGTCAGCACAGAGCCTGACGCAGGGCTCAAACTCACGGACCGCAAGACCATGACCCGAGCCAAAGTCAGACACCCAACTGACTGAGCCACCCAGGCGCCCCTCCAGGGTAGGGATTTTCTGTCTGTTTTGTTTGCTGTTGACTTGTAGCCCTTAGAACAGTGGCTGGCACGCAGTAGACACTCAGCAAGCCTCGGATGACCAAGTGAAGGAATGAGGGAGGAAGGCAGTCATGCAGAATGTGTAGGTATAGAAGGTAGAAGTGTCAAATGTGTGCAGGGACCAGGGACTGGCTTGACCTGGTGGGGCATGGGCTCCAGGCAAGGGCACCGGCCCCAGGCAAAGAGGCTTTCAATGTTGTGAGTCCTGGTTTGGGTTAGCAGGGAGAAGCCAGGCCTGAGAATGGGTGTGTGGGAGAGTAGTGAGGAAGAGCCGTGGCCCGATTCCCTCTGGGGGTGCGCCGTGATTTTAGGCGGACTTGTTTTCAGGGTCTGAGAAGCACTACTCTGGTCTGAAGGAGGCACGCGGCCACTTGAGTCCTACAGGGTAGTTTATAATAAAACCCATGTTAAACTTAACTTTGAAAGGAGAAGGTATGGAATGTCAGTTTGCCCTCCTGCATTTAGGATTCAGGGGTTCAGTGGTCCCACCCTGAAGGGCTCAAGGCTGCTGCAATGCTAAAAGGTTCTACCTAAAGGCTTTCCCTCCAGGACTGCCTCCCGCCCCACCTTGGATTTCCCGGATTTGAAGGTCAGGTTGGCCACTGCAGGAAGACACTTTCCCAACAGGCTGTTGGAAGGGGCTGCTGGCATTTTGCGAACCTAAGAACACAGGCAGTTTCTTTGAAGAAAATGTGAAGTTTTATCCATAGGTGTCTTGCTTAAAGTACTTCACAAGTGGGAAAATTAAAGCACAGAGAGATGTGCTCTTTAAAAAAAAAAAATCACACATTTTTCTTTTACAAAGAAACTTCTTTTTACAAAAATATTTGGAAAAGAGAGAAAAATTTCACATAAAGACGTGGACACAGTGGAATTAAAAAAAAAACAAAAAACAACCCACTAGAACACTTGTATTTGGGCTGCATGTGTTGGAAACTCTTAGTCATGCTGTTTGAAGTGGGGCCTTCGATTACCCAGCCCTGCTGACGGCCGCGTCCCTTAAAGGTGTGCTTACTGTTTTTAGCCTCAAAGACCAAACACGTAAGAGATTACTCACCAAGGACGCCATCTGATTTAAGAGTTTGTTAAAAATATTGGATTTTCTCCTAGGGCAGACGCCATCTGACAGGCTCTGAAAATGCTGGGGGAGAAGCAATTAGAAGCAGATGTTGCTGTGACTGGTATTGGCATATTTGCGAGTGTCTCCCAAGCTAATAATGTTGGGAAAGGGATCTGCACAATGTTTGTTTTTACTTCCCCTTTACTAGCAATCCGACTGCCTCTCCTCTCCCTCTGGGTCACAGGGCTAGTTCCATTTTGCATCAGCCAGGCTCAGGGACAGCTCTCTTGCTTCAGTTTCGTTTCCTCTGACAGGTGTTGCCTGAGTGTCTCAAGTGGGAGTAATCGGAGGACCAGAGAAGAAAGGCACAGCCTCCTTGCCCTCCTGGCTCCCACCTGGGGTGGCTCCCACCTGGGGTGGCTCCCACCTGGGGTGGCTCCCTTTTCACCCCTCGGAGCTGCCTGCGGTATGTGGCGCTGTCCCTGGTGCTGAACTCTCCAGCTCGCTCCTGTGTCGATGAACATGTGGGGCTGAGCAGCTTGGCTGTTTTGTTTTTGTTTTAAATTACCTTCAGGGACAGTGGTGGAAACTGCAGGTGCAGGCAGGAGGGACAGAGAGCTTAGCTTACAGTCAAGACCAGCTCCCCCTTTCAAATACAGCAGGAGGAACTGTTTTCTTGTAAAAGTAATATGCGATCATGTGAAAAAACTGGAAAGTAGAGAGAAATAAAGAGAAGGGGTAGTCTAGCCAGCTGAATGAAACATTAGTAACATTCTAGTGTTTTTCTTCCGCTGTTCTTTTCCCCTGTGTGTGTGTGTGTGTGTGTGTGTGTGTTCTTAAAACGTTGGTCTGATTTTTATACACAATTTTATATTTTGTTTTTTACATAGCACTGTCAGGGTTTTCCTTGTTATCACAGACTCTTGTAGAATTTTCAACACATCCCTTTGATGCAGGGTGCTTACCTGACTTGCTTCTTGCCTTCTGCCTGGTGTTCAGAGCAGAGTCTGACATAAACAGGCACTCAGTAAATATGGATCCAATGGGTCGTTTTCAAAAAACCATTTCCCTAGGTTGGATAGTGAGGATAGTTCCTTTTTTTTTTTTTTTTTTTTTTTTCCTGCCATTTAAAATTAATAGATGTGAAGGTAGAGATTGGGGTGAGCAAACTACAGCCCAGGGCTAAATCCGGCTTGCTGTCTGTTTCTGTAAAGTTTTATTGGAACACAGCCATGCTCTCATTTATGTATCATCTGCAGCTGCTTTCACACTACAGTGGCAGAATTGAGTAGTTGCAACAGAGACCACATGGGCTGCAAAACCAAAAATATTTACGACCTGGCTAACCCCTGCTGTGGATAGGTCTGGCTGTGACATCTGTCACCCTATTGATTGTTGAGATCCATCCTGATCTGGCTGACAAGGTGGGTGCTTCTGCTCTTCCCTCTATTATGGGCATCCTTGCAGAAACCCGGTGCTCACACAATATTTTTTCCAGAGAGCTGTTCTTCTGTCAAGGTGTGCGAGCAGTTTCTCTCTGTTAATGATAATCTCCAAACAGACCATCCAGGTCTACTTTATATACATTCCACTATAAGACATACATTTGTGCATCTAGTGTTTTCCATATTCGAGGTTTATTTCCTTAAGCTTGGGTCCCAGAACTCAAATCGCTGGATCAAAGTGAATCAGCATTTAAAAGGTAAGGGGTAGGTTTCCAAGGACAGAGCTGAGGCATGCTGTGCTGGGCTAGCGAGCCCACCACTGGAGCGTGACTGCAGGGCCAGACAGCTTCTCGCCACGGTCTGAGAGAACAGAGTCTGAAGAGTGGTTGGAACGGATAACTTTTAAGCTACTTTCCAGTCATACAATTTTATGACCCTTAGGCTGAGCCAAATGATGAAGGTTGGGATTCTGGACTTCTTGGGGCCACAGCCCAATTCATTAGAGCAAATGGGCTGTTTAGCTTCCCTGTCTTCTTTTCTTGGCCCGTCTCTCTCTTCCTTGGGTTTGATGATTGGAGCACATCTCTCATCACCGCAAAGTTCTTGACTTCATTTCCAGCAGGTCAGCGGGCTGTGTTCCATGTGAGTCGACCGAGTGCGCGTACTCAAGCTGGCATAACACCACCAGCAAAATTCTCTGACTTCTTTCTCCCGGCAGTGTGCTTGAACATGGGTGTGGCCTGGAGTCCAGGATGCCTGTGGGCTGGCCTTCATGTCACTCTAGGGTCCCTCTCTCCAGAAGCCCCGCCCAGCTTCTAGTACTACTGGCCTGAGCTACAGGAGGCCTGGGCTCTCAGCCTCCCCGTACCACCTGCTCATCTGGGCGACCGTAGGCAAACCCCTCAGACTACAGTCTCTCTCAGTCATGGTTTCCCTGTTGGTCAAGGGGCAAGACAAGGTCATCCATAAAGCAGGGCTTTGCACACTGCCCGTGTGCCAGAGAGCACCTGGGGCTCTTGTTAGGACGCAGATTCTGTATCCGCAGGTCTTTGGTAAGGATGATATCTCATCTGTTTGGGCTGCTAGAACAAAATACTATAGACTGAGGGGCTTCAAAAACAGACATTTAATTTGCACAGTTCCGAGGCTTGGAGCCCAAGACCAGGGTACCAGCATGGTCAGGTTCTGATGAGGGTTCTCCTCCTGGCTTGCAGAGGGCTCCTTTCTTGCTGTGTCCTTATATGATGGAGAGAGAGAGAGAGCTCCGGTCTTTTCATTCCCTTAGAAGGACACCAGTCCCATCATGGGGGCTGCACCCTCACGACCTCATCTAAACCTCATCATCTTCCAAAGGCCTCACCACCCAATACCATCATATTGAGGAATAGGGCTTCAGCATATAGAGTTGGGGGGACACGTTCAGTCTATTGCCGATAAGATCTTGCATTTTTAACAAGCTCCCAGGAGATGCAGAAGCAAATGGTCCATGGACCACACTTTGAGAAGCCAGGGCCCAAGGGGCTCTGAATGTAGAGGTTACTTGCTTCTGTCTTTGAGCTCCCGTGGCTTTCATTCTTGATTGGCCTGCACTGTCTGTGACCTGTTTCACTGATAGCTCTTTATCTTCTTACTTGACTGTGAGTTCCCTCAGCCAAACAGGTGTTTATTTACCACTGCCGGTGGGGGTCCGAGGTGAATCACGTCTGTGCCTCAGCATCTCTCAACAGGGCCTGGGATCAGGCAGGTGCTCATGGGGTAACCATGTCCCTCTGATCATGATGGAGTCCTGAAGCAGCACTCACTCACTCCCAGCTGCAGGGCAGTGGCTGCCCTGGGATCTCTCCCTAGCTGCAATTCAGCTGCAACTGACTAGTCAGGAAGTGAAGTGAAGCCAGAGGCAGAGGGCTTGGGCCATCTCGCATCAGAGGAGGTGCGCTGTTATGGTCCTGACAACACAGCGGTTGGCCGGCTCCGAGCTCTTATGCTCCCTGGTGTTTGGTAGATGACAGTAGCTAGCCTCACAGCTCCCTGGCTCTGAGCACAGCATGGACTGGGGGCTATAGAGCCACAGTGATATAAGATGTGGTCCCAGCTCTCCAGGGCCCACCAGCACTGTGGGAAATTCTCAAGGTAGTTACTTTGTAGTTAAAGTTCACTTTAAGGTGACTGTGTAGTTTGGGCCAAATTAGCATAGGTAATAAAATTCAGCCTTGTATCATGAATCAAATTTGTAAGAAAAACTACAGAGACTTAAAAATCATAATGCATATTTAGTCAATCACCCTTTTTGCAAGCTTAAATTATGGAACCTCAGCATCAGCAAATTCCCTCTCGGTTGAGCAGGATCGGGCACTGGAAATTGGAGCAGCTCTGGCAAATCTAGGACACATGGCTCCCGAGCTGGGCGCTTGGCTTTGGCCCTGGTTCCTCTTCCCTCTGTCGGCAGAGCTGGGGCTCTGCGTGGCTCCCAAGAAAGAGAGTTGCAGATGCATTTAGACCCCTGTTTGGGCCTCCAGAACACCGACCACCACCCCCACCCCCACCCCCCCGGGATAAATTCTCATGATAACGTGGCTCTGATAGGCCAGCTCACGTTTGCTCTAGTGTTCGTTTGGCACGAGTCATCAATATTTCATGTTTTTCTTTTTATTCCTCTTTTTTTAAAGCTTGTAAAGGGCCATCTTGATTTCCAGATCTTGTGTTAGTTTCTTGACCTCTTTCTGGAGCTTTGTCCTAGCCCCTCTGCCGGTGTGTGTCCTGACACGCAGGTGGCAGTCCGGGTGGCTGCCGGCTCTCCCTCCCGCCTGCTTGGACTCTCCCCTGGGTCTCCTGCCACAGCCTCTGACTCGTGTGTGTGTGTGTGTGTGTGTGTGTGTGTGTGTGTGTGTGTGTGTGATTTCCCAGCAGAATGGAAAACACCCTGCAGACAGCAGTTTCGCCTCATTTGCTGCCCTGCTCCCACACCTACTGAAGTGCTAAGCATGCAGTAGGCCCTAGTGGGGCTGCTGCATCAATGACTGGCCGCCCTGCCCAAGAGCAGGTTTTAAACCCCCACGTCGTGAGCCCATGCGAGGAGCAGAAGCTGAGCCACCATTGGTTAATGTGGTCACCTGAGCTCCTACCCGTGGGCATCCTTCCCCTGCGTGGGAATGCCATGAGCCGGCAGGGCAGCCGGTGGCTCTTGACCTGGGCTGGCCGGAAGCACCTTGAGGGCGCCTGCGAGCACCAGGGCCCTGTGAACCACAGCCCTGGGGCCACATTTTGGGCGCCTGGGTGAATATCCTGAGTGGTGTTGTAGGGTTTCGTCCCAAAACGTGGACTCCCGTACGGCAGCTGCCTGAAGGACTCCATGCCATCAGTTTCCGTGGTGTTGCAGGCAGGTTGCTTATTTGCCCTAATGAGGTTTTGATTACTCTCCATTTGTCTCTTTCATCAGCTTTATATTAAAAAGACTTTATTTGGACGCTTTGTACTTTCTACAGTTCTGAGTTTTGCCTCAAACCAAACTCTGTGTGCAGATAAGAGTAGGAGACTAACAGAGGCCGGGCGGGGGCGGGGGGGGGGAGGGGATGGGGAAGGGCCCGGAGAGCCTGGTGCATGGCCACTGCATTCCTTGTGACTTTGGTTGGCTCCCAGCCGCTTTTGTGGACTCCTGTGGCCCTGCCTGTTGAGTGGGGGTGGGGCCCGGGTGCTCTGAGGCCACTGCCAGCAGTTGGCACTGCCAGCTGCCGACCTCTGTTCTGAGCTCACCTGGTGCACAGCAATCCGGGGCAGCTGCCCCGCATCCCACTGGGAGGGCACCGGGGTTCAGGAAGGTTCAGTCCAGCACACGATAGCGCATAGCCCATCGGTAGTGGGGTAACACCTTGAGCTCGGCGGCTTGACTCCCACATCCTTGCAGGGCTTCCTGTTCACAGCATGAATGAAACTCGAGTCTTGTGTACGAATAAAACACTCTGTCAGTGAGTGCCGTGCGCTTTGTTCGGATGCTCACTCGGCCCTGCCGCACGCAGCTCTGTGCCTGGCGTCAGGGCTGTGGTGGGCCCTGAAGCCTCAGGCCTGAACACACGGCCCCAGCACGTCTGTGAGCGCAGCCTTCCGCCCCCACGGTGGAGGCGAGGAAGCTGTTCTGAAGGACGTAGCTCTTGGCACAGGGGCCGGCAGCTGCTGTGGGGCCGCGGACCTGAACCCAGGGCTTGTTTTAAGTTCTCCCTCCCACCATTGCACATTTCATTTATTGATGTCATAAAAATGTTATGAGCCCCCAGGAGACCAGGCACGTGGTGTGACAGAATCCAGTCAGTCCTTGCCCTCCAGGAGCTCCGGGCCCGGGCGGAAACCCCCACTGAGGACACGCGTTTCTTGGATGTTTGACGGATCGATCTGCTTCACTGGCTGCCTCCATAGGCAGCTGGGGTTGGGGGGGAGCGGGTTCCTGTGTGTCCCCTGGGTCCTCCAGAATCTTGCGTAGAGCTGAGGAAGTGGTTCCCAGAATTCGGAACCCCAGAGACCTGCTGCCCAGCCTGCCCCTTCTCTTTTGCTTCCCTCCACACCACTTTCTGGGGGCGGACGGTTGGACTCCTCTTTCAAACCCCACGTGTGAACTGCCAGCTGGAGCGATGTGTGACCCCAGGAGACCCGCAGTACTCCAGAGGGGGGTCCTGAGACTTCTGACTCCCCCTTGGTGACTTCTGCCCTTCAAAATGCAGTAGGGTGTATCAGAAAATATAAAGCAGATTCTGAACCTACTGATTGTGTAAATGTAACGTTTATGTAATTCTAATTTATGAGTCCTTTATAATGCATTTTGCCACTAACATAATCTGTGTTACACAGAACACCTCTTGTCGAGGTTTTTAAAATTTGAATACTTTTATTGAAATTGGTTCACATTTTTTTACTTGAAAACATATTTTAGCTTGCCATAACTAAGAGTATCCAAAAAAATCACGGGTTCGATGCTCTAATTATTTCTGTCTTAATATACTTTAAATACTTATTACATTTTGGGGGCAACAGCTTTATTGAGGTCTAGTTCACACACCATACAACCCACTCACGTAAAGTATACGGTTCATTAGTTTTTAGTATATTCATGGAATTCTACAACCACCACCCACAGTCAGATTAGAATGCTTTCATCACCTCAGAAAGAAACGCTGTGCTTTTAGAGGTCACCGCTCACCCCCCTGTGTCCTCCCTGTCCAGCTCTTGCTTTCCGCGTGGATTTGCCCATCCCGGAAATTTTATGTAAACAGAACCACACACGGTATGGCCTTTTGTGGCCGGCTTCTCTCATTTAGCATCATGTTCTCAGGGGCCAACCATGTGGTAGCACGAGTCAGAGCTTCGTTCCGCCTTTATGGCTGGATACTGTTCCCATTGTATGGATCGCCGTGTTTTGTTTGTCTGTTCGCAAGATGGTGGACATTTGTGTTGTCGCTGTCTTTTGGCCACCACGAATACCGTTACGAACGTCCATTTACAAGTTTTTGTGTGAAGGTCTGTTTTCGTTTCTCTTGGGTCCTACCTAGGACTGAGATGGCTGAGTCACAGGGTAGCCTTACAGGGAACCACGCAGGAAGCTGCTAGATGGTTTCCAGAATGGTTGCACCTTTATTACCTTTCAGGTTCTGTCTTTTATTATTAGATTCTGTCTTCTACTTTCATTCCTGATATTGGTCTTTATGTTTTCTTGTGTTTCTTTTTTTCTTAGTCAGTGTGACTAAGGATTCATCGATCATTTCAACAAAACATTGATTTTTTTTTTGTTTATTTTTGGGGGTGAGGGGCAGAGAGAGGAGAGAGAGAGAGAGAGAGAGAGAGAGAGAAAGAATCCTAAGCAGGTTGCATGCTGTCGGTGCAGAGCCCAACATGGGGCTCGAACCCACAAACCATGAGATCATGACCTGAGCCGAAATCAAGAGTCAGACACTTGACCAACTGAGCCACCCAGGTGCCCCAAAATAATTGATTTTCTGTGTTTTTTCTGTTTTCAGCTTAATTAGTTTCTGCTTTTATTTTTATTGTCTTCTGCTTGCTTTGGGTTTAATATGCTCTTTCTCTAATTTCCTAAGGTGGGAAGTTAGATGATTGATAGGAAGTTTTTCTTAATATAAGCATTTTCATGCTGTACGTTTCCCTCTAAGCATGCATCCCACAAATTTTGATATGTGGTATTTAATTTTCATTCAATACAACATATTTTCTAATTTTATTTTTACTTCCTCTTTGACCTGTGTGATATTTACAAGTATATTGTTTAGTTTCTGAACATGTACAGATTTTCCAGATCTGTTTCTAGTATGAATTTTTAGTTTAATTGTGTTATAGTCAGAAAACATACTTGGTATGAATTCAGTCCTTTTATTTATGTATTTTTAAACTTTTTATTTACTTTGGGAGAGGGAGAGAAAGTGGGGAGAGAAAGGGGCAGAGAGAGGGAGAGGGAGAGAGCGTTCCAAGCAGGCTCCACGCTGTCAGCACAGTGCCTGACGTGGGCCTGTAACCCACGAACCATGAGATCATGACCTGAGCTGAAGTCGGACGCTTAACCTACTGAGCTGCACAGGCGCCCCTGAATTCAGTCCTTTTAAATTTGTTAAGGTTAGTTTTATGGCCCAGGATATGGTCTGTTTTGTTCAGCGCCTGCCCAGGAAGAATGTGTATTTTGCTGTTACCAGGTGGAGTGTTCTGTAAATGACAGTTTGGTCAAGTTAGTTGATGGTGTTGTTCGACAACTTCTTCTATCCTTGCTGGGTTTCTGTCTCTTTGTTGTTTCAATTATTGACAGAGGAGCGCTGAAGTCCCTAACCGTACTGTGCACTCGTGTATTTCTCCTTTTGGTTCTATCATTTTTTTTTTTCTTTTTCGTGTTTTGAAGCTGCCAGCAGGGCTCCACCGGGGGCCTGCTCTCAGGTCAGAGCTGTTAGAGAAAATAAGAAAAAGAGACAGAAAATGGCAGTTTGCCTCTGTGCCCGTCACTTCATGTTCTTACCCCTCTCCCAGTGTCTGCTTTTGTTTACTTTGTCTTCAGGGAGTTGCTTTTTGCATTTTGTGCGGAGTTGTAGTTGTAATCAGTGGGGAAACACACTGGAGAGTGGGCTTACTCTCCCTTGTGGCCCCTGCATAGATTTTGAGCGTATTTTTCTCTTGGCCTTGAATTTCCCCTCTTTCACTGGCTGGGTGCCACCTGTCCTGCAACCACCACAGTGCTTCCTCTCCAGGAGCTTCTCCCGAACCCCAGTGGATTGGACGGCCCCTCCCTCCCTCGCTGTCTTCCCCCGACTGGGACGTGAGCCACGTGAGAGCTGGGGGACATGACGGTCTTGTCCAGCGTGGCACCCCCAGACCTCCTGTGAGTTGGCACAGGGCCAGTGGCTCAGGCAGGATTTCTTGAGTAAGTTACTGTGAATCTGCGGCTGAACTCCGCAGAGATTTTATGACTCTAGGAAGGTTTTTATGACCCAAATCAATGCTCTGACAAATAGGTCGGAGGGTACAAGGTGGTGTCGATGGCCATGCTGTTTTAAGCACACGGGTCTCCTCTGTGCCCTGTCGGTGGACAGACTGTCCTGGCAGCCGCAGCCACGCCTGACTACCCTGAAGGAAGACCGCCCGGTGCTTGTTAGCGGGTCTGGCGCGCAGGCTGAGAAGGGAGGTAGGATGTGCTGAGAGGAGGCCGCCGTGCGTCCCGTGATTAGGCTGTGCCAAGTGGTCTACTCATTATGTTGTGTTCAGAGAGGAAATGAAGGGTGGACGTCTCGTCTCACCCTCTGTGTGCCCTTGTTACATCAAACAAATTTCCCAGTGTTTAATTATAGTCTTTGATTTAAACCTTCTCTTTAAAAGGTCTGATTATCTGTCTCACCTCATTCATTTATTCATTGAACGTTAGCTGAGTACCTGCCACGCCTAGGACTTCTTAGTTTACAGGACTCGGAGAAGCTACAGGAAACACCTCGCACCCAGCTGTCGGCCCCGCAATCCGCCCAGGTTTCTAGACCAAGCCAGAAACCTCAGTGGCAGCTTTAGGATTGCCCTCCCCCCACCACCTCGATACCCTGCGCTTTCCTCTTCTGGGGCCAACATGTGAAGTTGTGCACGTTGTTCACTGTGCACGGCCTCCTGGCTGAGGGGGCGCTGGGGCTGGAATCCAGCCTACGCTCTGCTGGCCAAGCCATGCCCTGGGCGTGGGGTGGTCTCCACCCAAGGGGTGTCTTTTTCTAATACGCACCAGGGTGCCCCATGGGCCAGGGGTGGCCCTGCCCCTTCCCCTCTGCTGCCCAGCCTGACGAAATCCGCTCCCTCTCCGTCCCCACGGCCTCGCCCCAGGACTGCTCCTCACCCTGTCTCCTGGTGCCACCAGTGCCACTCACTGCCCCCCTCTTCTGTCTTCTACCCTGCAGCAGGTGGCATCTTCTGGAAACACAGATCCGGGCACGTTCTCCTTCTACTTGGAGCTCTTGCTGACCCTACAGGGCAGGCCCAAGCCTCCCGCCCAGGTGCCGGTGGCTCTGCACAGCCCGGCCCGTCTCCCCCAGTAGCCTTGGTCCCAGCACCGGGCCTGCCCCAAGCCCTCCCTGCAGCCCCCGGCTCCCAGCACTGGCGTGGGAGTGGTGGTGGGGGAGGAGGACTTCACGCCCAGACCGTATGACTTGTTTGCTATGGGTTGGTCTTAACTCCTAATAAAAAAAGTAGGTAAATTATGTCCAAAGAAGAAGGAGGAGAGGAATCTGTGAAGGAGCAGTCAGGCAGAGACGTCGGGCAGAGAGCTGCGTCCTGAGCTGCGAGAGGCGGGGGAGGGGCCGTCCCAGCTGCTGGAGGGTCTGTGTGACCTGGAGACACAAGTGCACCCCCCGCTCAAGAGTGGGAGGGGGCCTCATTCTCTAGACGCTTGTTCGATTGCAAAAGCGACGTGCTCTTTGTAGCCTCCTTGGAAAATGGAAAACTGTTAACAGAGAAGGTAGCTCACTCGATTCCAACTCGGCCGCAGCCACCACTGACAGCTGGTCTCCTTCCAGTCTTTTTATGCGTGTATTTACATTTTTATGTAATTTTCTCCCAACCTAATATGATATCATTAGCGTTTTCTGCATTGTTGAAAAGTTTTTGGATGCTATAATTTTTAATAATTAGCCGGTATACTATAATGTATTTAACCAATCTTCCGTAATTGGGTATTTATCATATTTCCAGTGTTTCCTTTATTACAACCCTAAGGCATCTCTGTGTGTAAGTCCCTAGATGCGGAATTGATCAAGGGGTATGCATGGTTTTAGGTCCTGGGTACCACTGCCCACTCCCTTCCAGGGAGGATTACCTGCTCACCCTGAACAACGGGGTTGGTGCCTTAGTTTGCCTGTTTTTAGCATCAGTGAGGCTTAGGCATACTTACCTGCATCCTGGGGCAGAGCCAATGAGCCGACGCAGAGGGTTGGAGGGAGAAAGTGGGATGGCTGAGGGAGCAGGGCCTGCTAGAGGAGGGGCTGCTACCTCATGAGACAGAAGGAAGTGGGCTCGAGGGCCAGGACGGTGAGGCCTGCTCCTTTCTGGGGCCCCTGTCTGGGCTGTGGACCTGGTCTCAGGGGGCAGAGTCCATTGTGCTCTGGTTTGCCCTCCTCAGCCCTTGAGACCAGCCAGTCACCTGAGCCTCAGGCCTCAAATCAAGGGCCTACGTTCTCATGGACTACCGTCACTGGGAAATGGGGTCCCCACTGGGGGGCAGGTGGGTGGTTCTGAGGGCAGACCAGGAGGGGCTTCTCAGAGAAGGTGGCTTTCCTTATAGGAAGAGATTGCTGGGCCCCAGGTGTCAGAAAGCTGTCAGTACAGGGCTCTCTCATCCACTCCCACTAAATGCAGCTATTTGGTTTGTGGGCCACAGGGACTTTGCACAGTTGGGTGAAGCAGAGTGTGTGGCCCTGTTAACAACACAGGCAGGCAGCAGGGATGCCTGTCCCTAGGTGAGAGCTAAGGGCAAGTAGTGGCCTGCCCAGAGTACCCCAGTGGCAGGTCCTGGGCTCTGGCTCTGGGCCCGGTGCTCTCCCCTTCCCCCTCCCCCTAGTGCTGCCCAGGCCCTGGCTCCGCCCAGAGGATCCCTGAGACTCCTCTGCTGTCCTCTGGGCAGATGCCACAGCTCTGGGCTTCCCCCTCACCACTTCTGTATTCACTGAGGGTCCTGATCAGATGGGTCAGCTCCTGCTGGTCTCCAAGTATGCTCATGGGTGTGGGGACCCAGAAGGTGCCAGCAGAGAGCGGGTGGCTTGCTCACTCTCCTGTCTACCCTGCTCTGGTTCTGTGTGTTCCCAGGCCTGCCTGCGCCCAAGAGGAGGCCCTGCCCTTCCCCTCCTCCTCCTCTCGTGCCAGGGACTGGCTGCCTGGGAGGTAGGCCACCTCATCTCTTCTACTCCTTCCAGAGGCCTGCCTGGTGAGGACCATCCTGGCCTTGGAGGGTGAGAAGCAGGGGGAGAGGTGATGGTCAGATGGAGGTGTGTTGGGCACGGGGCATTCTCTGTAACCCAGCCCCAGGCCAGTGTGCTGTGAAGTGGCCTCTGTTGGTTCCCATGCCTCGTCAGAGATGTAGACCCCCTCCCCTCAGTCCCCTGGTTAGGGTCGCCAGGGCATGATCTGGTGTTAGAGGCTAGGCAGGGGATCTCCACACCGTCCATCACTTGTCCAGAGTAGGCCTGAGCCTCTCTGCACTGCCCCTCCTTGCCTTTTTTTTTTTTTCTAAATATTTATTTTTGAGAGAGAGCGAGAGCGAGAGAGCAAGCAAGCAGGGGAGGGGCAGAAAGAAAGGGAGACACGGAATCTGAAGCAGGCTCCAGGCTCCGAGCTGTCAGTGCAGAGCCCAACACGGGGCTCAAACTCGTGAACCACGAGATCGTGACCTGAGCCAAAGCTGGAGGCTTAACTGACCGAGCCACCCACGCACCACCCTCCCTTGCTTCTTGAGTGTTGGGGATGTCTGGAGGCGGTGCTCATAGGCCATGGGCCCAGGGGCCCAGACTCTGCAGGGCTAGGCTACCCTTGGTGGTAGCTGCATCGTTAGAACCCGATTTAATTCGTGGCTCCATTGTAAAGTGAGGAAAACCAATTTTTCACTTGAGAGGATCAGCAACGTGGATACATATGTAATTGTCTCTTTCTGCTTTTCTTCCTTTCCCGAGTGTTCTGTATCCGTAATTTAAAATTTCACAGTCTCCAATGTGACGGCTTCTCTGTGGGTATGTTCAGATCCGTTTCGGATTCAGCAAACACTAATTGAGCAGCTACTCTCTGCCTCTGGCGGGGCAGCCTGTGGTTGTGCGATAGGGAGGGGCCAGGCCCCCGTGTGGCCGGCAGATGGGGTGTCGTGCTGGCCCTGCCCCCACTCAGCTGTGTGATCACGAGGAGGCCGCTTTACTTCTCTGAGCCTGGGTGTCTTTGTCGGCCCGTCAGGGCCGCTAATCCCAAACCCCTTGTCGTGAGGACGAAGTGAGGTCACGTGTCAAGCACCTGGTAAGCTGCATGGCGCACAGTATGTGTTCACTTAATGGTCAGATGATGACCAGCACAGGGCTGTGCCCCCCACGAGGCGGTGAGAGCTGGCGTTCACGAGCTGTGTTCGGCGGTGCTGAAGGCCGAGTGGGGGCCGCCCCTGCCCTAGCCCGGCAGGGCGCGTGACCGCAGCGTGGTGTAGCTGTGCTTTTGGCCGAGGATGTTCTAGCCCAGTGTGGGAACACGGGCCCTCTCAGGCTGATCGGAGACTCCTCAGATATACATTCCCCTTCGTCTTTGATTAATTTTTAAAAGAGAGAAATGAATTAATTATTGCCTCATGAGTACGGGTGCTCAGAGCGTGGGGGAAGGACTGAAAGCAGGACCTTGGGAGTTGCCGTGGTGGGAGCCCCAGCCCCGGGCGCCCTAGCAGCTGTCCCAGGGGCTGCCTGTGATTCCCCAAAAACCTGGCCAGCAGACACCCCCAGAGACGGAGGACCTGTCCAGGGGTGGTCGGTGGGGCTCCTGGAGAGGAAGACACAGTGGCTGCTTCTCTCCAGGTGTCCCCTTCAGAGCACCCTCCCCCCAGGCCTGAGGCCCAGGAGCTGCCTCCCCCTAACCTGCTCAGCGATTCGGGCTGCGCTGTGGGGTCACACCTAGGAAGGCTGCCCGTGGGTATGTGTTCCGCCTCAGCTTGGACCCAGTAAGGTGCCTCAGGCAGGACCTCCAGGTAGTTCTAGGAGTTTCAGGGAGAGGCCCCCCTTGCCGCGCTGGTCCTCGCCCTCGCCCTCCCGCACAGCTTTGAACAGATGGTGCCTTCCTCCTCTCTGAGTTTTCTGAGGGTTGGTCTCACAGACCTCCCCTCCACCCTTCACCCACTACTTTGGGGAAAAGGCCTGATGGCCCTTGTGAGTCCCCTGCATGTGGTGCTGTCATGATCTGGGCCTCAGTTTCCCCATCAGTCAGGAAGGGGCTGAGCTTTGTGATGCGGTCTGTATGGAGCCCCCCTCCCCACCCTGCCCCCTAGCCAGGCTTTACCTGGGAAAGGCTCGGCTGAGGCCCCATGTGGTGAGTGTCGGCTCCCTCTCTTGGGGTCGGGGGGGGGGGGTGCCAGTGGCCTGGAGACAACTCACTGCTCCTCACCTGCTGACTCCCGTCAGTGTCCTCAAGCTGCTTGGTTTAGATTGAGTTCAGGGGATCCTTCAGACATCTACTGAATACCTGCTGGGTGGCAAGGGGCCATGGGATTCAGGAAATGAGGCTTATCCCTGCCCTGAGCCCTGAGGAGGAGACAGACACTCCTGGGCACTTAGGATGTGGTGTGATGAGGGCTGCCGTGCAGGGGTGATGAAAGGCCCCCAGAAGGAGCTCATGCATCTCCTTGGGAGGCTTGGTTGGCAGAAGGTTTTAAAGGATACATAGGAGGGGCGCCTGGGTGGCTCATTCGGTTAAGCAGCCGACTTCGGCTCGGGTCATGATCTCGCAGTCCGTGAGTTCAAGCCCCGCGTCGGGCTCTGTGCTGACAGCTCGGAGCCTGGAGCCTCCTTCGGATTCTGTGCCTCTCTCTCTCTCTGACCCTCCCCCATTCATGCTCTGTCTCTCTCTGTCTCAAAAATAAATAAACGTTAAAAAAAATTAAAAAATAAAGGATACATAGGAGCTTTCTAGACAGTAAAATCAATGTAGGGCATTTTAGGCGTAAAGAATACGCAAAGGCATGAAAGTGCTTGACAGATGAGCGAATGGTAAGGAGTCGGTGTGGCTGAAGGTGTGTGAATGAGAGAGTATGAGAGAGAGAGAGAGAGAGAGAGAGCGCATGGCAGTGGAGGGGTAGGAAACAAGGTTAGCCTGTCAATGCAGGGCTTTCATCCTGGCCATTTCCTTTTTTCTCTCGTGTCGTCTCTTCTCTTCTCTTCTCTTCTCTTCTCTTCTCTTCTCTTCTCTTCTCTTCTCTTTTTTTTTAAATGTTTTATTATTTATTTTTGAGAGAGACAGAGAGAGACAGAGAGAGAGCATGAGCAGGGAGAGGCAGAGAGAGGGAGACAGAATCGGAAGCGGGCTCCAGGCTCCGAGCTGTCAGCACAGAGCCCGACGTGGGGCCGGAACTCACGAACCGCGAGATCACGACCTGAGCCAAAGTCAAGACACTCAACTGACTGAGCTACCCAGGTGCCCTAATCCTGGCCATTTTCAAGTCGTGGCCCAGACCTGAACACCCCAAGGGAGGCGCTAGAGACAGGGAGCCCTTCCCAGCCATGCAGATGCCTAGTCCTCCGATGCTGCCTTCCAGGAAGGCTTGGAGCCTAGGCTGGCCCTCTGGGAGCTTGAGCCAGCTCATGAGTCATCCCTAAGTGTAACAGGGAAAGGTGTCCTCCCTCAGCGCATGCTTATTAAAGCACGCCATCTTTAAGCCTCATTAAGGCGTGTTAAATGCTAATGAATTTAGAGAGGGGCATCTTGGGGCCTCTGTTTCCTTGGAAACATTTGAGAGCAGGTGCTTCATAATGAGCTGTACCTATTTTAAAAGTGAGCCATGAGGCCTGCTTTGATAGGCCGGATCTCAGATGCTGATGGGTAAGTGTGAACAAAGCCTGTGGAGGCCAGTGGAGACGCTTTGTGCTCTCTGAAATATCATTCTCTGGTGGTTTCTATAGAAACCACTGGCACCTAGGTAGGAGAATTGCCAAGCTCCAGAGTCTCATTACCCAACGCGTTGCCTCCAGCCTGGACAACTCAGCCCGAGCCTCTGAAGACCACTGGGGTCCTGTTAGCAGCGTGGGACAGGGTTCTGGACAGAACAGGACAGATGTGTATTGCTGTAGCCGTAATTCAACTTTAATTGTGTCTGTTCCATACCTACTGCTTGGTTTCAGCAGGTCCCCACTCTGCGTAGTTCAGGCCTGGCTGGCTCTAATAAGAGCTACTTTTAGTGGAGCTCTCTCCTCCCCACAGAGCACTGTAAAAGGACCTCGTATTACTGAAACATTTAAATATATACCAAAGTGGAGAGACTCTTGATGAATCTCCATGCAACCAGCACCCTGTTTCAATAATTATACATTTACAGCCAAGCTTTAATCTATAATCATACCCATTTTCCCAGCAGTCTCTTCCCTCCAGCCCTCACTGCTGGGTAATTTTGAAGCATATCCCAGAAACGCTATCATTTCATTTGTGCATACTTTTGTTTAAGAGGTAAAGGCTTCAAAAAAAGTATTATAATAGCATTGTCCCCTCTAACAATTTAGCAGTAATCCCTTAATATAGGCAAATATCCAACCCATATTCAGATTTCCCTGATTGCCTCATAATTGTAAACATTTTGACACAGTTGCATTGTTTAAGTCAGGATCTGAACGTTTGGTTGCTAAAGCTCTCAAGTCTTGTTTAATGTAGGAGTTTCCTTTTCTGTTTTCCTTGTAGCTTATTTACAGGGGAGGAAGTTGGTTGGTCGTCCCTTTTCCTTATTGCATCCCCTGTGGTGTCATTTATCACATTCCTCTGTTCCCTGTATGTCTCACAAACTGATGGTTACGGTTGCAGCGATGCAACTTGCATGGTGATGTACACAGGGTAATCGCGGTGCTTCTGCTCTGCTTTTAGTCTGACTCAGTGGGGCTGGAGTAGGGCCACAGAAGAGACATTTCTAACAAACTCCCAGGTCTATTAGATGGTGCTGGTCTAGGGCTTGCATTTTTTTTTTTTTTTTTTTAAGCAAGGATCTAGACAGAGACTTGATAACATTCAGGGATGTTTTCCTTTTTTTCAGGCATATTTGATCAGGGGCACTTGGATGGCTCAGTCAGTTAAGCATCCAACTCCGGCTCAGGTCATGATCTCGCAGTCCGTGAGTTCGAGCCCCGAGTGGGGCTCTGTGCTGACAGCTCGGAGCCTGGAGCCCGCTTCGGATTCTGTGTCTCCCTCTCTCTCTGTCCCTCCTCTGCTTGCACTCTGTCTCTGTCTGTCTCTCAAAAGTAAATAAACATTAAAAAAAATCTTAAAAAAAATTTGATCAGATCCAGGTTAAATTTTTTTTGGCAAGAACACTTCGTAGGTAGTGGTGCCTACTTCCATCAGGAGGTACTTAATGTCTGGTTGAACCACTTTTAGGGACGCTGTGATTAGTCAGGGGGCTCAGGTATTGTGGGCCTGGTGCCTCCATTAGTAAGTCCCATTAGCTTTTACCTGATGGTCCTGGTGGTTACTAACGGTCACTGCGTTGATGTATGCATTCATTAGACGTTGCAAAATACTGGACTGCTTCTCTAAGGAAAGCTTTACTCCTAAACTCAGTTACCCTGAGGACAGGAAAGGCAGGAGGAAGGCTATCTTTTCCTTTATTTGTAAGTTTCCAAAATAATGAGTTTTCCATAGCATTCCGCAGAAGTATTAAATTACTTTAGTTTGTTGTGCTTTTTTTTTTAAGTGTCATTATGAACTCATGGATTTGTAACATATTTGGTATGTTTCAATCAGTTGTGTTTATTTTTCCAGTACTTGCCCTATATTTGGTGAGTGTATCTTCCCCCCCCCCCGCCCGCCGACTCCTTCCCCCTGACCCTTGTGTCTTTTTTTTTCTAAATCAACTTTACTGAAGTATCACTGACATATAATTAACTGCCATGCATTAGAGTGCACAATTCTATTAGTTTTGACGGATGTATACATCCACGGTGCCACCACCACAGTCAAGATATTGAATATTTCTGTCACCCGGAAGTTCTCTCCTGCCCCTTGGCAGTAAATCCCTCCCTGGACTTTATCCCCACTTTCTGTCACTAAAGAGCAATTTGCATTTTTCTGGATTTTTATATAAATGGAATCCTACGGCAGGAACTCTGTTGAGTCTGGCTTCTTTCAGTTCGCATGTCCATCCATATTGTTGTATGTGTCGATAGTCCTTTTTATTGCCAAGTAGTATTCTCTAATATGGATTTATCCGTTTGTTTATCCGTTAACTGCTCGTGGACGGTTTGGGTTGTTTCCAGTTTGGGGCTATTAATAAACGAAGCTGCTGATAACCCTTGAACAAGTATTTGTGTGGATATATATTTTCATCTCTCTTGGTAAATAGTATGACTGCTAAGTGGTGCGCTGTGTGGATGTGTAAACTTACAGTAAATTGGCAGACTGTTTGCTCTTAGCAGCGTAGGAGAGCTTCACTCGCTACCTTGTCAGTCGTTCCCGTTTTCTGCATTGTAGTGAGCGTGCATGGCGTCTGGTTGTGGTTTGAACTTTACTTCCCCGATGACCAGTGATGTTGAGCATCTTTTCATGGGTTTGAATATTGAAGATCTTCTTTTGTGAAGGGTCCGTTCAAATCATTCGCCCACTTAATGATGATGATGAAGAAGGAAAAGGAAAAGGAGTAGTAGTTTTAGGTCTTTGTACATTCTGGGATGATTTTCTCTCCTTCCATAGTTTTCTGTGTTCTATCTAAGAAATTTTTGCCTACTCTAAGGTTGCAAAATTTCTCTCCTACTAACTCTAAAAGTTTCACACTTTCAGGGCACGTGGCTGGCTCAGTTGGTGGAGTGTGTGACTCTTGATCTCTGGGTCATGAGTTCGAGTCCCACGTTGGGTGTAGAGATTGCTTAAAAAATAAATAAAAATTTCACACTTTGCTTGTACTTTTAGGTCTGTGGTCCCTTTTAAGTTCATTGTTGTATGTGGTATGAGGTAACGTTTCTTCCTGTATTATTGTGATGTGGACTACGGTGTTTTAGCACAATTTGTTGAAAAGACATTCCTTGGGGCGCCTGGGTGGCTCAGTCGGTTAAGCGTCCGACTTCGGCTCAGGTCACGATCTCGCGGTCCGCGAGTTTGAGCCCCGCGTCGGGCTCTGGGCTGATAGCTCAGAGCCTGGAGCCTGCTTCCAATTCTGTGTCTCCCTCTCTGTCTGCACCTCCCCCGTTCATGCTCTGTCTCTTTCTGTCTCAAAAATAAATAAATGTGTTAAAAAAAAAAAAAAAGACATTCCTTTCCAATTAGACTGTTTTGGGACCTTTGACTGATAATCAGCTGGCCATGTAAGTTCGGCTATCTTTCTGGGTTCTCAGTTCTGCCCCACTGATTGCTGTGTCTGTCCTTTTACCAAGACCACATTCTCTTGCTTACTGTAGCTTTATAGCAGTGTTGGGATTTTGGAAGTGCAAGCCCTCCAACTTTTTCTTTTTCAGAAGTGTTCTGGCCCTTCTAGGTTCTTTATATTCCCATTTCAATTTTGCAAGTTGCTACAAAAAAAAAAAGAAAGAAAGAAAAAGAAAAAGCCTGCTGGTATGTTGATTAGGATTGTGTCCCAATTTTTAGATCAGTTTTGGGAAAATTGACATCTTAACAATATTGAGTCCTCTGATCCATGAGCGTAGCGTCTCTCTGTTTATTTAGGTCTTCGTTATTTTCTCTGAGCAGTGTTCTGTAGTTTCCAGTGTTTAGATGTTGCACATACCATATTAAATTTCTTCCTCAGTATTTCATAGTTTTGAATACTGTTGTGAATGGAATTTTACTTTAAGTTTCATTTTTCAATTGTTTATTGCTCTTTTTTAATGTTTATTTTTGAGAAAGACCAAAAGTGTGAGTGGGGGAGGGGCAGAGAGGGGGACAGAGGATCTGAAGTGGGCTCCACCCTGACAACAGCAAGCCCAGTGTGGGGCTTGAACCCATGAACTGTGAAATCATGACCTGAGCTGAAGTTGGACGCTCAACCCACTGAGCCACCCAGGCGCCCTCAATTGTTTATTGCTAACGTATAAAAATACTATTAACTTTCTTAACCTTATATCCTGTGAATTTACTGAATTCACATCTTAGTCCTCATAGCTTCTTCATAGATTACTTAGAAATTTCCACATACATGATCACATTATCTGTGAGTAATACAGCTTTACAGTTTCCTTCCAGTGTGTATGCACTCCCTCCCTCCCTCCCTCCCTCCCTCTCCTTCCTTCCTTCCTTCCTTCCACCCTTCCTTCCTTCCCTCCCTCCCTCTTCCTTCCTTCCTTCCTTCCTTCCTTCCTTCTTTCCTCTTTTATTCTTTCTTTCTTTCTTTCTTTCTTTCTTTCTTTCTTTCTTTCTTTCTTCTCTCTGTCCTTCCCTCCCTCTCTCCATTTTCTTTCTTTCTCTTTTCTTTCTCTCCCTCCCTCCCTCTCTCTCTTTTCCTTTTCTTTCTTTTTCTTTCTTTCTTTCTTTCTTTCTTTCTTTCTTTCTTTCTTTCTTTCTTTCTTTCTTGTCTCTGTCCTTCCCTCCCTCTCTCCCTTTTCTTTCTTTCTTTCTCTTTTCTCTTTCTTTCTTTCTTTCTTTCTTTCTTTCTTTCTTTCTTTCTTTCTTTCTTTCTTTCTTGTCTCTGTCCTTCCCTCCCTCTCTCCCTTTTCTTTCTTTCTTTCTCTTTTCTTTCTTTCTTTCTTTCTTTCTTTCTTTCTTTCTTTCTTTCTTTCTTTCTTTCTTTCTTTCTTGTCTCTGTCCTTCCCTCCCTCTCTCCCTTTTCTTTCTTTCTTTCTCTTTTCTCTTTCTTTCTTTCTTTCTTTCTTTCTTTCTTTCTTTCTTTCTTTCTTTCCTCTGTCCTTCCCTCCCTCTTTCCCTTTTCTTTCTTTCTTTCTTTCTTTCTTTCTTTCTTTCTTTCTTTCTTCCTTCCTTCCTTCCTTCCTTCCTTCCTTCCTTCCTTCCTTCTTTCCTTTCCTTTCCTTTCCTTTCCTTTCCTTTCCTTTCCTTTCCTTTCCTTTTCTTTTCTTTTCTTTCCTATACTGCAATTACTAGCACCTCCATTACAACGCTGAATAAAAGTGGTGAGAGTGATCATCCTCATCTTGTTCTTGACCTTACGGGGAAAGCATAAGGTCCTTTTGCCATTAGGAATGATGTCAGAGGTTTGGGGTAGAGATCCTAAGTCAGTTTAAATGAGTTACCTTCTAGTCTTAGTTTTCTGAAGGTTTTTATCCTATAGGAATGTTGAACTTTGTCAAGTGATTTTGTCATATCTGTATTTTTGCCTATATTCATTTAATGTGGTGAATTACATTGATTTTTTAAAAATTGTTTTAAATCTTTATTTATTTTTGAGAGAGAGACAGAGTACGAGCGGGGGAGGAACAGAGAGAGAGGGAGACACTGAATCTGAAACAGGCTCCAGGCTCCGAGCTGTCAGCACAGAGCCCAACGCGAGGCCCGAACCCACGAACCGTGAGATCATGACCTGAGCTGAAGTCGGACGCTTAACCGACTGAGCCATCCAGGGATCCCTGAATTACATTGCTTTTTAAAAGAAATGCATGAACCTGTATTTCTGGGATAAACCCTACTTGGTCGTGATGGTTTTTTTTTTTTTTTTTTTAAATATATGGTTAATTCTAGTTGCTAATTATTTGTTAAGGATTTTGTATCTATGTTCATGAGAATTACTGGCTTATACTATTTTCTTGTGTTGTCTGTTTTGTTTTGATGTGAGATTAATATTGGCCTCAAAAAAATGAGTGGAGAAATCTTCTGCCGTCGTGTACTTCCTGAATGTCTACGTAGGAGTGGTGTTATTTCTTCCCTAATGTTTGATGGAATTCACCAGTGAAGACATCTGGACCCAGGGTTTTCTTTGTTGGAAGATTTTGAATTACAGAAAAACATTAAATGTATATATAGGGCTATTCAGGTATTCTGTTTCTTCTTCAGTCACTTTTGTAACTTTTTTCTTTCAAGAAATTTGCCCATTTCATCTAAGTTATCAAATGTGCTGGCCTCAAATTGATCTTAGCATTATTTCATTATTTCATTATTTATTTATTTATTTATTTATTTATTTATTTATTATGTTTCATTTGTCTTTCTTTTTTCCTTTCTTTCTCTTTCTTTCTTTATCTCTGTCCCCCTCTCCCTCTTCTTTCCTTTTCTTTCTTTCTTTCTTTCTTTCTTTCTTTCTTTCTTTCTTTCTTTCTTTCTTTCTCTTCCTTCCTTCTTCCCTCCCTCCCTTTTCCTTTTCTTTTCTTCTCTTCTCTTCTCTTCTCTTCTCTTCTCTTCTCTTCTCTTCTCTTTTCTTTTCTTTTCTTATTATTGTTTTTCTTTCCTGTCGATCTGGCTACCAATCTGGTACCATTGGTTCAGTTTGAAGAACTGACTTTAACATTTCTTGCAGTACAGATTTCCGAGTGGTGAATTATTTCAGTTTTTGTTTATCAAAAAAGTCTTTATTTTGCCTTCAGTTTTTCCATGTGAGCCCTTTTTGAAAATGCCTTTTTGGAAGTATAATAGACATACATTTAAACTGCATATTTGAAGTACGCACCGTGATAAGTTTTGATATATGTATACATCCATAGAACCATCACTATAGTCAAATGAAGTAATACATCCATCATCTTCAGACGTCTTTGTGCTCCTTTGTAATTTCTTTTCCTGTCCCTCCATTACGTATCTTATGGCAACCACTGGTCTGTTTTCTGTCATTGAAAATTAGTTTCCACTTTCTAGAATTTTTGTGTAAATGTAGTCATACGGTGTGTACTCTTTTTTGTGTGGCTTTTCCCCCCATTCAGCGTAATTATTTTGAGATTGATCCATGTTACTGTGTGTACAAATATTGGTTTATTCCATCCTATTGATAAGTAGGACTCCACAGTAAGGACATACCACCGTTTATCTGTTTACTGTTGATGGATGTTGTGTTGCTTCCAGCTTTGGGTTATTACAAATGAAGTTACGATGAACATTCATGTACATGCCTTTTTGTGAACGCACGTCATCGTTTCTTTGCGGCGACGGACTACATTGTGTCCCCACCCCTTCACATGTTGAAGCCCTAACCCCTAATATGACTGTATAGGGCCTTTACAGAGATAATTAAGGTTAAATGAGGTCATAAAGGTCAGGCCCTAATCCAGTAGGACTGGTGTCCTTAAAAGAAAAGGAAGTGACATCAGAGCTTTCTCTGTGCTGCACAGAGTAAAGGCCACATGGGGACCCAGCAAGAAGTAAGAGTCTTCATTCCAAGGAGAGAGGCTTTGCCAGAAACCAACCGTGCTGACACCTTGCTCTTTGACTTCCAGCCTCCCCAACTGTGAGATAACAGATGTCTGTTGTTTAAGCCACCCAGCTGCCAGGACTTTTCTTTGGCAGCCTGAGCAGACTACGACATTGGATAAATATCGGGTTGGAATGACTGGGTCATATGCCGGTGTACGTTTACCTTTTAAAGAAACTTCCAGTTTTCCACATGGTTGCCCTATTTTACACTCCTGTGAACCTTATGTGAAGGTCTCATTGCACTGCATCGTAGCCAGCACTTGCTATGATCAACCTTTTAAACTTTAGCCCTTCTGAAGTGAGTGTAGGGGCAGCCCACCGTGGTTTTGATTTGCATTGCCCAAACGACTAATGATGTTCAGCATCTTTTCATGAAGTTCTTTGCCATCGGTATACATAGATTTTTTGGATGAAATGTCTGTTCAGATTTTTTGCCCGTTTTTTGGAAGAGCAGATTTTAAAATTTTTGATAGTTTAATTTCTCAGTGTTTTTCTTTTCTGATCATGCTGTTGGTGTCATAGCTAAGCAAACTTTGCCTAATCTAAGGTCACAAAGATTCGCTTCTGCATTTACTTTTGGAGTTTGTGTGCTTTGGGGCTTTATATTAGTCTGTAGTCCATTTCATATTAGTTTTTGTACATGGTACGAGGTATGGATGGAAATTCATTGTCTTGCATGTGGATATTCAGTATTCCTGCAACATTTGTTGAAAACAATACCCATGCCTTTATAACTGTGGAAAAATAGTTGACTAAATATGTGTAGATCTATCTTTGTAATGTCTCTTCTCTTCCGTTTCTTTCTTTGTCGATCCTTACATCAGTACCCCATTGTTTTCTTATTTTAATCCTTCTCATTATTTTCATTGTAATCTAATGAGTTTTGAAATCAGGTAGTATAAGTCTTCCCATTTTTTTTTCTTTTTCAAAGTTGTTTTGACAGGTCTAGGTTCTTTGCACTTACATTTCGATTTTACAATCACTTTGTCAATTTTCTACCAGAAAAAGGCCTGCTTGAACTTTGAACGATATTGTATTTGATCTACCGATCAATGTTGGAGGAGAGTTGAATTCTTAACAGTTTTGAGTCTTTCAGTCTATGAGCATAGACTACTTCTCTGTTTATTTAAATTTAATTTAATTCTGTCACTAATGTCTTGTAGTTTTCACTGTATAGCTCTTCCACATTGTTATTAGATTTATCCCTAAGCATTTATATTTTTATGCTTTTGTAAGCAGTATTTTAAAATTCCGGTTTCCAACAAAAATAATAACAGTGTGTTGTGGGGACTGTAAATTATGTACAAAGAAAATGTCTGCCAACAATAGCACAAAAATTTCAGTTTCTGATTGTATGTTGTTCGTATATAGAATACACTGATACTTGTGTATTCACCTTGACTTCTGTGACCCTAAGTCACTTATTAGTTCTAGTTGCTTCTTTGTAGATATTGTTGTATTTTCTGCAAAGATGGTCATGTCATCAGTGAATAAAGGCGGCTTTAATTCTTCTTTTCCAATCTGGATGCCATCTCTTCCTCCCGCGCTCCCTGCCTTGCCTGTCCTTCCTTCCGGCTTATTGTGTTGGCTTAAACCTCTAGATGGATGTTGACTAGAGGTGGTGGGGGTGGAAATCCTTGCCTTGTTCTCAGTATTAGCGGGGAAGCGTTCATTCTTGTTCACAGTTACATACGTTAGCCATGTGCTTTGTAGATGCCCCTATGAATTTGAGGCCCCGTGCCATGAGATGAAGCAAAGTGAGTGATGTGCACGCGGTGTTGTGGGAAGAGGCCGCTGCCGACCTTCTGACAGTTCATCAGAAGGAGGATCGTTTGCCTCCAGAGCGTGGTTGACCACGGGTGGCTGAAACTCTGGAAAGAAAAACCTCCGGCAAGGGCGGGGGCGGGTGGGGGGGGGCTGTTAATTTCCCTCTGGGCTTTGCAGCCACATTAGACAACTGTTGCTGTATTGTGTTTTCATTTTTATTCAGTTAGAAATACTTGCTGATTACCTTTTTTATGTCTGCTTGGTCCATGGATTGCACAGGAGTGTGCTATTCAGATGCGACATACTTGGGAGTTTTCCAGATATCTCTTATTGATTTTTCATTTAGCTCTGTTGTGGCACAGAACATACATCGTATGTTTGAATCCTTTTAAGTTTATTGAGACTTGTTTGACGTCTTCGAATGTGGTCTATCTTGGTAAATGTTCTGTGTGTAATTGAAAAGAATGTTTATTCTGCTGTTGTTGGGAGTAATGTTCTATACATCTCAATTAGACTGAGTTGGTAAATAGTGTTATTCAAGGCTTCTATATCCATTCTGATATTTCTGTCCATTTGTTCCCTTAGTTAAGAGCAGCTGATTGAAATTTGTGACTAGAGGAGTGAATTTGTCTTATTTCCCTTTTTTAAAAAAATTTTTTTTCTTAATGTTTATTTTTGAGAGAGACAGAGTGTGAGTGGGGGAGGGGCAGAGAGAGAGAGATGAAATCCAGAGCAGCCTCTAGGCTCCGAGCTCCGAGCTGTCAGCACAGAGCCTGACGTGGGGCTCAAACCATGAACTGTGACATCATGACCTGAGCCGAAGTCAGACACTTAACCAGCTGAGCCACCCAGGCGCCCTGTCTTAGTTCCCTTTTTAAGTGCTATTTGTTTTCCTTCATTTATTTTGAGGCTCTGTTATTAGGTGAATAACTGTTGAGGATTGTTATGTTTTCCTGATGAATTGACTTTTTAATCATTATGAAAAGACTCTTTTATCCCTGGTAATATTCTTTATTCTGAAGTCTACTCTGTCATTAACCTAGGCTTTCCTGGTTTACTTTGATTACTGCTACATGATACATCTTTTTCCATGTTTTCTACTTTTAACCTATGTGTGTCTTTATATTTAAAATGTGTTTCTTGGGGTGCCTGGGTGGCTCAGTAAGTTGAGTGTCCGACTTTGGCTCAGGTCATGATTTCACGGTTCATGGGTTTGAGCCCCGCGTGGGGTTCTGGGCTGACAGCTGGGAGCCTGGAGCCTGCTTCCGATTCTGTGTCTCCCTCTCTCTCTGCCCCTCACCCACTCATGCTCTGTCTGTCTCTACCTCTCAAAGAAACGCAATAAAAAATTTTTTAAGTGTGTTTCTTATAGGCAGCACTTCGGTTGGATCTTGATGTTTTAGTTTAATTCTGTATAATAATCTTTTCCTTCGAACTAGTGTATTTATCCTATTTTAATTAAATGCAATCATTGGTATGGTTGGGTTTAAATTTGCCATCTTGCCATTGTTTTTCTTTGTTACATCTATTCTCTTTTCTCCTTTTTTTGTTTTTGTTTTAACCCCCCCTTTTCCCTTGGATTAATTTAGTGTTAATTTCATCTTACGTGTTTTGTTGCCTTTTTATTTAAAAAATTTTATTATTTTATTTTACTTTTTGAGAGAGAGAGAGAGAGAGAGTGAGTGTGGGGGAGGGGCAGAGAGAGAGGGAGAGAGAGAATCCCAAGCAGGCTCCACGCTGTCAGCACAAAGCCGGATGCAGGGCTTGAACTCACAAACCATGAGATCATGACCTGAGCCGCAATCAAGAGTCAGACACCTAACTGACCGAGTCACCCAGGCGCTGCTGGTTTTTTTGGCTTTTTTAGTCTTTGGATTTGTGTCATGGTTTATTTTTAGTGGTTGCTTAGAGTTTATAGTCTACATCTTTGTCTTATCAGCCTGTGGTCAAGTATTGAATCTCTTTTTATATTGTATAAGCATTTCACAATATGCAGATTTCCAGTTTGTCCCTTCTTAATCTTTGTGCTATTGTTGGCAGACATTTTCTTTGTACATAAATTACAGTCCCCACAACACACTGTTATTATTTTTGTTGGAAACAGCAAATTATTTTGAAAATACTTTAATAATAGAAAAGTATGTCCTATTTCCCCCACATAGTTATTATTGCCATTGCTTTTCAATCTTTTATGTTGATTCCAGTCAGTATAATTTTCTTCTTGCCTTAAGGACTTACAATTTTTGTTTTCAACGGTCACGCATATTCCAAGGAACTTAATTGGAGAAAAATGGTGTTTTGTATTTACCCAATCATATGCCATTTCTTCCTTCATCCCTGGAGTTCTGACTTTTCCTCTGCTATTATTACTCTTTAGCCTAAAAACTGCCTTTAGCATTTGTTGTACATAGAGCAGGTCTGCTGACGATAGATCGACTTGGTTTTTCTTCCCCTGTGAAGGTCTCCGTCCCACCTTCATTTCTGAGGATATTTCTGTGTCTGTAACAACCTGGGCCGACACTCCTTGTCAGTGCTTTCACTGCGCCCACGGTCTTCTGGCCTCCATAGTTTCTGGCAAGAAGTCTGTCAGAACAGACACAGACTGCTGTCCCTGTGATGCTTCATTTTTCTCCCCTGGGGGTCTCAAGGTTTGTCCTTTGAACTTTGCAACAGTTTGATTGTGATGTGTGGGGCTTGATTTTCCTCGATTTCATCTTCTTTGTGGCTTGTGGAGCCTCTCGACTCTAAGTTTATGCCTTTTACCAAATTTGGGCACTCTCAGTCAACAAGTATATATATTTTCTCTGTTCTGCTGTCTTTCCCCTCTCCTTTAGGAACTCCCATGACAAAAATACTTAGGCTTTGATAGGTCCCTAAGGGTCTATAAATTTTTTCTTCGGATCGTATCATTTCTGTTGATCTGTCTTCAAGTTCACGGAGTCTTTCTCACTCCCGTTTTGTTATTGAGTTTATTCTTTGTTGTTGTTTTTTCCAGTTCTAAAATTTCTATTTAAAACAATATGTAGTTTCTATTCTCTGTTGCCACCATCTATCCATTCATTTCAAGAGTGTTTGTGTTTATGTCATTGAGGATTATTATAATAGCCGTTAATTATATCTGATGATTCCAACATCTAGGTCACTTCAGGGCCGATCTCTATCATTTCTCTTTTGTCATGCTTACTATTTACATTTTCCTAGTTCTTTATATGTCAAATAATTTTGGAATATATCCCGCACATTTTCAATATTAGAAGATCCTGGACCCTATTACAGGCCTATGAGAATAGCAGTTTGTCTTAACAGGCAACCAAGCCTGTTAGATTCAGTTTGTAGGTTCCTTCTCCCTTTTGTCGGGCAGTGGTTCTATTTTCTTTGCAGTATTCAAACTCTTTGTGATGCGGGGCCACTAAGGGGTTGGTTTCAGACTTGGGCAGTGGGTATATGGTATTCTGCTTCCCAGAGCTTCAGCTGTGCTTCTGTGATTGGACTCCGTGAATGTATTGCTTAGGGATTGTCCCGGGGTACATGTCAGTTCACACAAAGAACTAGAGCATTCTCAGCTCCGTCCTCTTGGAACTTCTCCCATGCGACGTGGCTTCCTGGGTCCTCCTTTCCTGGTCCTTCTGCCCAGAGAAATGACTTTGTCTCAGACTTAGTCTTCTGTCTTGTCACAGTATCTTTAACGGGGATCCCTTTCAAGACGAAGTACCTAGAGAAAATAGAGGAAAAAAGAAATGTGGATCTTCCTTACCATTTTCATAATAAAGGCCCGTTTCCCCAGCTCTTCTATTCAGATGCTTGTTCTCTAGGTTTTAGGTACTTGATCCGCACCCCCAGTGCACGGCAGAACTGCTGTTGGGCTGGCATTGGGTCAGTGCAGGAGAGCAAACGGACACATTGGAAAATGTCCCCCGTATTCTCTGGCTTACCAGGGCCCATTTTCTTGTTCCTTTGACCAGAACGACAGATTAATATCGGAATTTTTGCTGTTTGTGCCCACCATGTAGTTACGTTTTTTTCAGCAAGTCCACTAGTCAAAGTCAGGAGTGAAGAGACCGCAAACGAGCCACCCCCATCCCTACGCCCCACAAACCTAGGACCTTATTGATTTCCCTCCCCAGCCCACTTGCTGTTATTTACTCTTGAAAGCCTTCAGGTAGTTGCTTCTTGAATTTTGTCCAGAGCTTTTAGTTATAATTGGTGGGCGAGAGTAAGAGGCCATCGTGGGCTTACTCCATTTTGGGTTAAAACTAGATTTCATCTTCAAATCCGGTCTGTTTTTCTCACTGGTATATTTTGAGCGATTTCAGTTGCTATGTCTTCTAGTTCACTAATGGTTTTGCAGTGTCTCATTTGCTATTAACACCATCTAATGTATTTTTCATCTCAGACATTGTGTCTTTCAGGCCGACGTCCTCCACGTCTCTCCTAACCGTGATCATTCTTGCCTCCGTTATAGGCACCGGTGTGGTGCCGACATCTGTCATCCGTGTCACTTTTGCTTATGTGGGTTTGAAGACCATAATCTGAGTGATGTGGTTGCTCCTTGTTTCTAGGCCCTTTCTATGGACAGAGCTAGGAGATGTTTCTGTTATTAAGAAAAAGTACATCAGGGGCACCTGGCTGGCTCAGTTGGTAGAGCATGCGACTCTTAATCTTAGGGTTGTGACTTCAAACGCCATGTTGGGTGTACAGATTACGTAAACAAAATCTTAAAAAAGAAAGAAAAGGGAAAAAAAGAAAAAAATATATCATTGTGTATACTGACTTTCCTAATTCAAATTTAGGATTATAGAATTTTTCTTTAATTTCTTTGGTTTTATATATTTTCTCTTTTTTATACTGGAAATTTTTATTTCTGTCTGCATTTGCACAATTTTTTTGGTACATGTCAATGCTAGCTGTGCAGTGACTGAAGGCAGTTTAATATTTCTTGTGGTTCTTTTTGTCCATAATGTATGTCTAATGTATGTCCAAATTACTGATTTTCCGTTCAGAATGTATATTCATCTAAGGATGTGCCATTAAATGACTATGCTTTTAATGTTTCCTAAAATAAATCTGATTTACGTGGTTAAGCTACCAGCTCAATACACGGTTAGTTTTATCAGCTTAATTTTGCTCTCACATTTTAGAGACTGCTTTCAGTTAATTTTGTTGCATAATTTTATAAAATATATACATGGCTCTAAAGAAGGGATTGGAAAGCCGGTGGGCCTGGTCTGGCCTGCTGCCATTTTTATACGGTCCTGGAGCGGAGAACCATTTCTGTGTTCTGAGATGGCTGTAACATACACATGTGGGTGCACATGCACGCACGCACACGCACAGGGAAGAGAATGTAGCCGTGACTGTATGTGGCCCCAGACTGCAGAATAGTTACCGTCTGGCCCTTTACAGAAGCCCTAAAAGTTCCACCTCTACTCCCGTCTCCGCCATTCTGTTCTCTTCCTCTGTTCATTCATTTATTTAGTTCCTGGTTTATCTTCCTGCCGTTTTTAATGGATGTAAACACACACACACACACGCGCGCACACACACACACACGTTCCCATCGCCTCTTCCACTGACTTACGCGTGTGTTTTCCACCACCTGCTCTTCGCACCAGGCAGTATGCCTTGGAGGCCGCCCCGTAGCTAGGCAGGTGGACAGGCTGCGCTGTCTCCGGCCCGTGGCATTCTGGAGTGTGGATGCGCCAAGGTTTACTCAGCTGGTCCTTTGTGGACGTACGTTTGCGTCGTTTGTAGAAGTATTGCTGCTTTCAGCGGCGGCGTACTTACACCTTTGTGGGGTTTTGCCAGTGTACCTTTGGGACCGTTCCTACACGTTGGTTTGCTGGGTCATGCACATTGCTGAGAAACAAGGCATATGTTATTTTGCTCGATGTTGCCCCAGTTCTCTCCGCAGGGATTGTAGCGTTTTGTGTTTCTGTCAGCAGTGTGTGCCCACAGCCACCTAATGGAGTGTGTTGTCAAACTGGGACTTTGGTAATTTGATAGGTAAGAAATGGTGTCTCTGTGTGATTCGAATTTGCATGTCTCATTATGAGCAAGATCAAAGGGCCAATTGCGCTTCCTTTTATATGAATTCTCTGTTCACTTTTCTTGCCTTTTTTGTAGATGTGCTGGGTCTTTCTCATCTGTTTTGAGAACCTGTGTATTAGGGATAGTAACCTTTGCCTCTGAGACAAGTTGCAAATTTTCCTCCTGATTGTCTTTTTTACTTTTTTATTGACTTGCTTTTCATGCCGTACAGTAGTTCTTAAAATTATTATGATTTTCATGTAGCCAGGTTAACCCGTGTTTTTCTCATTGCTTCTGGCCTCAGAGTCATGACTGGGAGCGATTCCCCCAGCCCCAGGGGGAATAGAAAAACTTAATCGTGTCTTCTTTTCTACTTTTTTAAAATGTCGATTTCTGGTCCTTCCTGAATTTATCAGCAGAGTGCTTTGGGTGCACGCTGTGCCTTGTGATTGGCTACTTGTGTGAATTTAAGCTCTAGAAACCGGCCCTTTGCTCACCTCTCCAGCTTGCCTTCATGCAGAGACTCCTGACCTCTTAGCATTTGCAGAGACCCAGATGTTTATTTTCGGGGAGAAGGAATGGAAGTGTGGGGAGAAGGGACTTAAGCGAGGACCCAGAGCTCCATGCTGGGACTCTGGTTCTAGCCGGCCCTGGAGGAGAAGGTTTGTGAGCGTCTGGTGCGCATCGGCCCCTGAGCCGGGCGCAGTCACAGCTATTGTTTGCTTCCAGGCTGCGGCCCGGTTGTCCCCCACTTACAGGTGTGGAGGCTGAAGCAGAGGGGTGGGGTTTGCCCGGGACCTCAGAGTCAGCAACAGGCCATCGGGCTGGACACCGAGGTGGCCGCCGGGGACCTGGGGCCCTCTCACTGGGGAGGGAGGCCTCTGGCGGCCTCCACGGGGCCAGCGATGATGCGGCATTGAGCACAGCGCTCTGCCTCTGCCTCCCACCCCCACCACCGTCTCACGGTTCCCAGGGAGTCAGGTCTCCTTCGTCTCCCGTGTCCAGGGCCACAGGCGGACCCTGTGAATGGTGCCTGACGGGGCCAGTGGCGGCGGCTTCACGTGTGCTGGCTCCGCCCCAAGTGCCGGGATATTGCTGGGAGCCGGAGACCTCCGTGTGCCTACTTTGCAAACTTTCCTTTTGTTCGCAAATCCGGTGGTTAATCCAGCACACCTGAGTAGTGTCCGCAGCCCGCAGACCCCGCACGGCCCAAAGGCAACCCCGTGTCACAGATGCACGGTCCTGTGGGGCAGGCGGGTGGCTGAGGGAGCACGGCGTCCCGCGGGAGCCAGAGCAGTGTCTCCCCTTGCGTTTCCTCAGGTTTGGGTGCAGGGGAGTGGTGGGTGGGGTCAGGGGGCCGGTACACCCCAGTCTTCCGTCGCTCTGAGGTCCAGCAGCGCTCAGAGGCAGAGGTTCGCCCTGTAGTCCAGGCCTCCCGTGGTGACGACCAAAAGGCCAGGACCCGAGCCTAGCCTGCGCCCCAGCCCCACATACTTGGGAAGTGGCAGGGACACGAGGAAGGGAAATCTGTGCTTTGGACGAACCAGAGTCAGCCCGGAGTTTCCCAGGTCTGTCCGGAGGACCAGACAGTCGTGGGATTTCAGGGATGTCCGGTGATTTTCATCTTGCCTGAATCTGCCATGGTGTGGATCACGTCTGCCACTTGCCCCAGAGCCAGAAACCTTCAGCCCAGTATCTGCTTACCTGACAGAGGCCCCCGGTTGCCAGAAGAGTCCGAGCGAGGCTCCCTTCCGGATCCTGCCGGGGAGGGCTGCGCGGCGCCGTCCCACGCCCCTGGGATGGGATGTACCAGCTGTCAGTGTAATTAAGGTCGCCATAAAACCCACCAGCTAGACACACAGATGGTTTCTCTGCTCTTTGCCGGGGCAGGAGCAGTTGTGAAGGCGAGTAAATCATGTTCGGCAGCGATCACTTCAAAGGTCAGCCTTCTTACAGCAGCGTTATTGGCAGGGATCGCCCGTCACACGGCTTGTTTCCCGGCCATTCAGTTTTATGGCGCCCCGATGAATTGGGTCGTTTCCATCCATTCTCAGGAAATGTGCAGAACAATGGTTTCCATTCTTCTGGAAAGTTTGTCTTGGGAGCAGGTGTGGCACGCACAAGCCGGGGCCGGCACCTTGCTCCTCCCGGGCCTTCATGTCACCCTCTGGCTGTCCTCATGAGGTAATTTATGTGGAACCCCGGGCCAGTGCCGCTTCCTGGGCACTCAGGGAGAGCCCTCTCCTTCCTCCGTCCTTGCCTGGGTCAGTGTGTTTCCCGAGCCCCTGTGGGGGTCACCGTGCAGTGGCTGGAGGGGGGCTGCAGTGAGAAGGCCAGAACCGCCCGCAGGAGCTCACGGCCCTGCCCGGGAGCTGGGAACCACCCAGCGTCTGTGGGTGCTCTCCGGTGGCCATTCTGTGTGGGCCACTCCTTGCCCCCAGAGAGGAAAGGCTGCCCAGTGCACGGGCCACTTCCAGGGACATAAGTCGGGCAGACATACTCTTCTCTTGGCATTTACTGCCCCGGCCATCTCTGGATTCCCTGCTCCTCCCCCGAATGGTGGGGATGGAGAGGGCTTTGGGATAAGGGGAAGGAGGGCCTTGAGGACTGATGCGGCCTAGGCAGATAGAGGCCTGGGGTGGCTGGTGGGGAGGGTGTCGAAGTGAGGGTGACTGTCATGGCACTGGGGTGGGAGGAGCTGGCGAAGAGACGGCTCCAGAGCTGTGATTATGGGGCACCACTCCCTCCCCTCCCCTCTCTTCCCCACCAAAGTGGATTCCAAACCTGGCCTTGGGGTGGTGCTGTTGTGAGTCCGGAGGCTGTGCAGACTCACGCGATTGGATACTGGAGACTTCGAGGGCACGCAGGCCCCCTCCCCGGGCCCCAGCCTCAGACTGGGCAGAGGGGCATCTGGCAGCACCCCTGCTGAGCCCCTCTGGCTAGGGGCAAGGAGACTCCCTCCCCTCTGGGAGGCTCAGGGCTGGGGAGTGGCCATGGGCTGCCTTTCTGCCTTGTGTCCAGAGGCCTCCAGGGCCGCCTTCTCTTTTCTGTGTCCGTGCCACTTTGCGGGCTTCAAGGGGCTTACCCTGCGGTAGCCTTACCTGGGAGTTGCTTCTGAAGAAGCTCAGAGAACAGCCATTTGTCCCTCCCCTCCCCCAGGAAGCTGTCCCCTAATTTATGGAGGTAGGAAGTGGCCAGTAGGAGATTGGATTGTGGGCCCAAGGGAAGCAGCAGGGACAGGGAGAAGCCCGCCCCCCTGACGGTGGGACTTGGAGCAAATCCCTGCATCTCTGAGCCTCAGTGTTCCTCATCTGGAGAATGGGTCTCAGAACTGCCTAAGTTGACTTTATAGAATGCTACACGTGACATGGATTTGACTTATGTACATTTGAAAGAGGACGATAAAACTTTGAAGGTGGTCAACTCCACTTTAAAGAAAAAATTGTCGAGACTTCTTATTTCACAGCCAGCAGGCAGAGGGACCAGAGAACCGTGTGTATGCTGTGGCCACATGGTGGCGCCCAGGTAGCTGGTAAACAGGCCGGCCAGGAAGGCCTGAGGCCGCGTTGTACTGGCCTCTTGCTGAGTATTGCAATTGAAAGTCCTGAGGTCTGTGGGTTTGTTAAGTGGAGACACTTGTTAGTCCGATACTGGGACCTGCCCCCAACCCGAACCAGTTGCTTTAGAATGGAAGGTGAGTGTGATCAAATGCTCTGCAGAAAACAGAACCTCTGGATACTCGATCGCATTGGTTTACAAGACAGGAGGCTATGAACTATTGGCCATGATGCTAGGAAGTAAAACGTGTCTTTAAAGCTAATATATGTACTGTGGTTCTGCCTTACGGTCTCCAAGAGCTCTGGCTTTTTGCAATACAGTTACTACTCCAGAGAGAATAGGCTGCGGTTTTGTGGGCTTGAATTATGTGACGTCTTTAGAAGCAAGACCCTCAGTTGCTAGGCTCCTAGTTGGCTCAGTCAGTTAAGCGTCCAACTTCGGCTCAGGTCATGATCTCACCATTCACGGGGGTTTGAGTCCCGCGTCGGGCTCTGTGCTGACAGCTCAAAGCCTGGGGCCTGCTTCTGTGTCTCCCTCTCTCTCGGCCCCTCCCTGACTCATGCTCTGTCTTTCTCTCTCTCAAAAATAAATAAACATTAAAAAAAAAGAAAAAGAAGGAGAAGAAGAAGCAAGACACTCTCGTAACATGTGGCCTGGTATCAGCGGGCATCATTGATGCCCTTCAGGTGCCCTTGGGCGATGGGCCTTTCCCTGAGCTCACTTTCATCAGGCACTAGCTGCCGTCTCCAGGACTGGTGTGGTCTGAGAGGTCATCATGCCTCCCTGGGTAGCTCATGGATGGTGGCCGTGCGCCAATAGATGTGGGGCAGGCACGTGGCAGGGAGGACCGTCTGTGGGGAGGGGCCACGAAGCCAGGCTGCGGGAGGTATCTCCTAGCAGCCCGGCACGGCCCTCGCTAAACCCCGTCTGCCGCCTGGGCTTTTCGTGGCGCTCCCCGTGGGTGCCCGCCCTGTACTCGTGGGGCCCACAGCATGACAGATGCCCTCTCTTGCAGGTGGTGAGAAGCTACAAGGCAACCATCCAGCAGACCTTGGACATCCTCTTCCTCCAGGAAGGCTCTGAGTTTCTGAGCAGCACGGACGCTTCGAGCCGGGACTCTGCTGACCGCACCATTATTGCCTGGGATTTCCGGAGCTCTGCCAAAATCTCCAACCAGATTTTCCACGTGAGAAACCTTATGTGGCATTGCTTTTCAGTTTGCTTCAGCTGTAGGCTGTATCTAAGTAGCCCTAGGCTGTCTGGGATCCCAGATCACTTCCTGTGGGAGATGGTTCAGCAGGCAGGCTCTTTAGAGATCGTCCAGGTGCCTGAAATCCCTGGGGTGGGGGTAGACAAGTGCAGAAAACAGCACCTCCATACTTCTCCTATGTGTCCCTTGCCCGGCATGGCCACCCCACAGGGGAAGGGTGCGGAGGGGCCCCCCGTCCGGATCGATGGAGGACAGCCACACAGCCCACGCACTCCTGCCTTCCCTCCACCACCCCATCCAGCCCACACGGGTTCCCGCCCCACCTTTGTTCAGTGCTTTTGGCAGGAACTGTGACTTGGAAGTTCAAGCCGCGACCTGAGGTTAGATCTGGTGTCAAAGTCCTGGATTCACCACTCACAAGCCGGGGACCCTGGGCCCATTATTTAGCCTTTTTGATTCTTGTTTTCCTCTTAGGAAATTGAGGATGAGAATATATTTACCTCATAGAGTGGTTTTGAGAATTGAAGGAAATAACGCTTATAAAGGATCTAGCACAGTGCCAGACCCAGGAGGTGCTCCATAAACGCGTTACCTATTGTCACCATCACCACCATCGTCATTAACATCGTCACCATCGCCGTCACCACCCTCATCACCACCACTATCATCCCCACCATCACCGTCACCGTCATCACCGTCACCATCACATTCATCCCCACCATCACCGTCACCATCCCCACCATCACCGTCATCATCATCACCGTCACCATCCCCACCCTCATCACCATCACATTCATCACCATCATCATCGTCATCACCACCACCACCACCACCACCACTATCGCCATTACGATCACCGTCACCTTTTAAGACTTCAAATAAGCCGTAGCTAATCTCTTCGGTGCTCCCCCGCCAAATTAAAAAATATGTGTTAGGCGTACATACGTACCTTCCCCCCATCCCCGCATTTTCTCTTCTCGGAGGGTTCTAAGTGACCCTGCACCCACCAGCCTCCAGACCTTCACTGCAGGGTCCTGGTGCAACCCGGGGAGAAGCACCAGCTCCGGGAGGGGGCTGCGTGGGCGTGTCTGGCCACCCCGGCCTTCCACGTCTGACAGCCCGTGCAGAACAGGCACCCAGGGGAGGTAGATGGGAGTGCCACCTGGCAGGCCACTGACCCTCCTACAGACGCACCCGCTCACTTTCTGCGTGGGGAGCAGGTGCTGTGCTCGCAGAGCATGCCATGGAACTTGTTCCCAGGTCAGCGTGGCCTCTGAGGCTCTGAGGGACACAGAGTCTGCAGCTGTGTTCCAGCTGCCCCCACTTTGCTCTCTGAGGTGGGCTCCTGTAGACAGTGTGGCCTCAGGACAACACTTGGAATAAAGCAAAGGGCAGATGCCGTTGAGAAGGGAGTTGATAGGGGCGCTCCCATGTGATGCAGCCCGTCAGACAGTGACGGCTCCTTGCCTTGTGCTTTGAACACTTTGCTCACGCCTTTGTCTTCTCCCCGGCCATCCACCTTCCCAGCTACTGTGCATGTGGGCCGCGGGGGGGCCTGGGCCGGACTGGGGCTTCCCCGAGGGCTCACCGTGGAGGTGGGGCGGGGGCGGGCAGGCGTGCGGACTTCTTTCCTGGCACTGCGTGGCAAAGTACCGCGGTCGGTGGCTTCAAAACGAACACGTTCTCTCTCTCCGTCCTGGAGGCCAGATGTCTGTGATCATTCTCCCTGGGCTGAAATCGAGGTTTTGTCAGGGCGCACTGCTTCTGGAGGCTCGGGGGGAGTCTGCCCCCTCTTCCTCACGCTGGCCTCTTCAGACCCCTGCCACTGTATCTGTGAGTGTGATCGGCCGCCTCCCTTTACAAGGACACATGTGAGTGCACTTAGGGCGGTAATAGAGGACGACATCCCCACCTCAAGATGCTTGACTAAATTATATCCGCAAAGACACCCCCTCCGCCCTTTTGCCATATAAGGTGACATTCACTGGTCCCGGGAATCCGCGACATGGATGGGAGTGTGGGGGTCATTTTTCCGTCCACCACTAGGGCCGTGAACCAAGGGGTGCCAGTAAGGGCAGGAAAACAGATTATCCCCCAGAGCCTCCAGAAGGAACATGGCTCTGCTGACACCTTGATGTTAGCCCAGGGAGACCCATGGCAGACGCCTGACCTCCCGGACTCTAAGAGAATAAATGTGTGTAGTTTTAAGCCACCGAGTTTGTGGCATCTTGTTAAGCAGCCGCAGGAAAGCCGTGCAGACCTCTAAGGCCAGGCCTGGGGGTGGGGCCCAAGGCTCCAGGAGCAGGGCGCTGGGTGACGTGTCTGGCGGAGGCAGAAGGCCCAGCTGGGGCCTTTTTCCTGCCTCCCTGTGGCCTCACGTCTTTCAGGAGAGATACACCTGCCCCAGCCTCGCCTCGCATCCGCGGGAGCCCGTGTTCCTGGCACAGACCAACGGCAACTACCTGGCCCTCTTTTCCGCCGTGTGGCCCTACCGGATGAGCAGAAGGCGGCGCTACGAAGGGCACAAGGTACTCTGTTCCTCTGCCCCGGGTCAAAACGGAGCACCGGCCCCAGAGCCTCCTCCAGACCACAGCAGCGGTGGACTTGGGGCCCCGGAGCACACAGACCTTCTTTCTGGGAGGATTCTGTTTTCCGTTCCGCAGGTGCCCACGTGCCACGTGGCCTGGTGGTCCCCAAAGGCCCTGGGCCACATCTGGCCCTGCCCCCAGTCCCCAGGGGCTGGGCAGGAAAGATTTTCCCCGACTTGTGGGCTCAATGGAGGCATGTCATGGGGGTGAGGGAGGGAGCACAGGACAGAACAGGGGAGGGGGCCTTTTCTGCATCTGTCCCCTTTCCCCACTGAGGCCTGCCTCACTGGGGCGGAAGGGGCCGGGGACCTGGTGGCTGTTGGCGAGGCCAGGCACCGTCAGCTATGCTGAAGCTGTTCTAGCTGCGTTCCACTAAACTCCGTGAGACCAGATGCACGCTGGGACGCCGGCCTTCTGGCAGGAGCTCGGGCCTTGGCCTTGGGGATGCTGGGTGCCCTGCTCCGAGCCTCAGGCCGCTCCTCCACGGAGTGGGCACGGCGCCCCCCCCCCCCCCCAGCCTCACGGGCTGCCTGGTGGAACAGCTGCCGTGTGGCCCGCTCACCCCGTGTTGCCTTCTACAGGTAGAAGGCTACTCAGTGGGCTGCGAGTGCTCCCCAGACGGTGACCTGCTGGTGACGGGCAGTGCCGACGGCCGAGTCCTGCTGTACAGCTTCCGTACTGCCAGCCGGGCGCGCACGCTGCAAGGGCACGCGCAGGCCTGCGTCGGTACCACCTTCCACCCTGTGCTGCCCTCTGTCCTCGCCACCTGCTCCTGGGAGGGCGACATTAAGATCTGGCACTGAGCCTCCTGGAGCAGAGCCTTCCGGATACCGGCCAGGCCCCAGGCTCCCATTCGTCCCCCGGGGGGGGTGGGGGGGTGGTGTGAGTAACCAGTGAGGTCGCCTCTGTGATCGGAGCTGGGTAGAAGGGGCCTCCACCCCCCCCCCGCCGAGCCTCAGTTTCCTCATCTGTAAAATGGGGACAGAGATCTGTTTGCCTCAGGGTTGTGAGAACTGCATTAGGTGAAAGCACCTGGCGGGTGGCTGCTGATGCTCAATAAACATGAGCGTTTTGCTGTTTCTTAGGGTATTTCAGTGACAGACATGTACGGGCAGCTTCGTGGCACCTTCCCACTCCCAGGCCCTCTGGGGCTTGAGACAGAGACCAGGGGGAGCTTGAGATAGGGCAGCCCCACTCTGCTGATCCTGACCACGGAGTCCCTGGGGGCCAGGGGCCGTGGGGGGCCACGGGGGGCTCCGGGTCTCAGGCCTGCCCTCAGGAACTCCGTGCTGGGGCACGACAGTCCTCATCGGTGCCAAGGGGCCCAGGCTCCCCCACCCCCACCCCAAGTATGGCCCACAGAGTCCCACTGCCTGGAGGGGGTGTATACTGCTCCAGGGAAGGAGGGAGGTTCCTGAGGAGCCCTGCGGGGTCAGGCTGGCAGGAAGAGCCAGCGCCCTGGGGGGTCTAGGCAGGTAGGGGAGCCCTAGCACCAAATCCCACAGGCCACTCCAAGAGCCCCAGGATCCACCGAGGGTGACGATGGGAACCGGCAGATATCACAGCTCGGGGCAGGGGCGGGGGTGTCCCCGTGCCTCAGAAGGCTTGCCAGCAGAGGCAGACTGTGAGCTGGTGAGGAGGGCATCCCCAGCAGAGGAGTCAGTGAGGAAGGAAGGGCCCTGAGGACGAGCCCCGTGGCGGGGAGCCAAGGGAGAAGGAACCACGGGTGCCCAGCTTTGCCTCTCCAGCACCCGGCTTCTAGGCCGGCTCTGCCGTCGGTGTAGCTGACGCTTCGTGAGTCATCTCTCCTCTCTGAGCCTCAATCTCCCCATTGTAAAGTGGTGTCGGAACCCCCAGCCTGTAGGCTTGCTGTGTGGCTCCAAGGAGGTCACGTCCGTGGTGGGTGTCCGTACACTGGGGGTTCCGTTCCCTGGAAGGGGACTGGGCAGATTGGGAAGGGCATCTGGAGCTTGCAGAGGGCTGGTGCATAAATAGGTTTATTTCAGGTGTCTAACTTGCTCAGGGGTCCATGAATCGGGCCTTCCAGGCGGAGGGAAGGACAGCGCAGAGGCCCTGAGGGAGGTCTGATCCTGAGGTCCGACTCCTTTTCTAGCCTTCTCCCTGCCCCCACTGCCCCGCGCCGCATTCAGTGCAGAGCCCCCGGCAGGCAGTGGGTGTTGAGCGGGTACAGCACCTGTTGTGCCTGAGCTGGGATTCAGGGAAGGCTGGGGCCGCGAGTGGGGCAGGAGCTGGGGAGCTCACGATCTTTCAGGGTGGTGAAAGAAGCGAACCCCCGGGCTCATGCAGGACGCAGGGTCCCAGGGACTGTCTGCTCCCAGGTTCAGGTTGGAAGCGCCTTCTCTTTTTAGGCTCAGGAATGGCTGATCTGGTGAAAAGAAAGATAATCACAGCCCGTGCTCAGAGGGCCTGTCCCCTGCAGAAGTGGAACCCCCTGTGGGGTACTGTCCCTGGCCTGAGCAGAGCAGTGGGGGGAGTGGAGGCTGATCTTACGTCCATTCAGATCCTTGTGCAGGTGATAGACGGTCCTCCCTCACCCCTCACCCCTGCCGCACTGAGCCTCTCGCCCACCCTCTTTCTCACCGCCCACCCTCTAAATAAGTTCCCCTGCTCAGTGTGGGAAGCCCAGTGATCTTAGAAGCCTGCCCTCGGGTCACTTTCTCTGTGAAATGAAGCCTTCCCCTATCACTCTCATCGCTGATGGGCTGATGACACCCTCCACTGTGCTCTCATGGCATGGCGCCTCAGGACCTTTGCTCCCGCTGTCCCCTCTGCTGGGTCACTACTTCCCCCAGCGGCCCCCCCCCCCCCCCCCGGATCCCTGTCTTTCTCCTGCTGTGGGCCTTCAGGGAGCCTCCCCTGATCTCTGTGTCTAACATGCTCCAGTCATTCTCGGTCCTTTCCCCAGAGTGCTTAGCTCTGTCTGCTGTCGTCCCCCCTTCCCCACAACACGGGTACGTGCAAGGAATGTAAACTTCACGGGGTTCGCTGCCTGCTCCGTGCTGCGCACCTGGCCCCGGTCCACAGTGGGCATTCTATGAATGACTGCAGGTGTGGCCTGTTGGCAGGACACAGGCTTTGGGGTCAGACGGATGTAGACTTAAACCCCGCCATCGCCTTTCATTGTGTGGCTGCAGAAAGTGCTGAGCCGCCCGGTGCCTCAGTTTCCCCTTCTATGAAATGAGAATTGGTAGTACCCAGCTCGTGAGGATTAATGAGGCCGGGTCTGGATAGCTCTTGGCGGGGCCTGTATGCAGGAGGCACTCAGGAAATGGCAGCAGGGAGTCTTAGTATCAGTAATAATATTAATATTAGTATCCGTCCACCACTTGACGCAGGAGTGGAGCCGGTTTAGACCAGAGGGTGCAGTTTGGCCCCATTCTCAGACCTCGTCACGGCAGGCCGAGGACCGCTGGGTCCAGCCCTCTGGGCCTCGGCCTGGGCCCGGTTCCCTCTCCTTGCAGAAGCCCCAGCAAGAGGCTGCCTCCTGCCTCTGTTCCCACTTGACAAGGGTCAGGGAAGGACTCTGGTTGGCTGTCACACGCCCACCGGGACCGGGGGTCCTTGGCCAGGCGTAGCTCTCGTTACGGGCTGGAGGGGAGAGTGGCGGGACCACTACAGGCGAGTTCCTAAGGGTGTGTCTCCCCAGATCCAGCCTGAACAGGCCGTCCTCCACACGCACCTGTCAAATGAACGAGTGGTGTGTGAATGAATCCGGACGCAGGCCACGAGGCAAGGCTATACTTGTCTGCGGTGCAGGGGGGGCCTGGCTTTGCCAGAGCGCCTCTCCTCTGCCTGTGCCACCCCCACCGCCCACGGTCCAGCCCCGGATCCTGGAGCCCAGATGTCCTGCTTCCCAGCACAGCCTGAACTGGGCGCTTCTCTGCCTTCCTTGTGTGGAGTATCTTCTGAGTGAGAAATTCAGCAAATAGTTTTCTGATTGCTTTCCCCACTGGGATATGTTATTATTACCACTTTTTTTTTTTTTTTTGATGTTTGTTTATGTTGAGACAGAGAGAGAGAGAGAGCAGGGGAGGGGCAGAGAGAAGAAGGAAGAGAATCCCAAGCAGGCTCCACGATACCAGCACAGAACCTGACGCGGGGCTCGAACTCATGACAATGAGATCATGACCTGAGCCGAAACCAAGAGTGGGACGCTTAACTGAGCTATCCAGGCACCTGTACCACTTTTTACATGTGAGCATTGTTTACAGACTCTATTAAATCAGGCTTTGTTGTGAGTGCTGGTGTGGCCATAGGATGACCTCTCTGTCCAGCAGCTGCCCAGCCCCTCTCGTGTGCTGAGCACACGCCCTGGCTGCCCGCAGCCCTGTGGGGTTTAGGGCCGGGAGACCGACTCGGGCCCCAAGCCCATCACTCTTCTGCTTGGGATGTTGGTAGGCGCTCTGCTTCTCTGAGCCTCAGTTTCCTCATCTGTAAAGTGGGCCTGTAGGAACAAGCAGGGGAGAAAATGCAGAGGAAAGGGCTTGTAGATCACTACCCTCTCATCTTCCCTTGGGGCAAACACCACCCGCGTCTCCGTCTGAGAAGTCGGTTTCTTTTCTATGCTGCTCACCTTGAACCAGCCGAAGCTCCGATCCCCCTGGAGCAGGGGCTCATCCAGGGCTCCCCACGAGGGCTGTTTCTTGGTGCTCTCCTCTGTGGACCCGATTCCTCCACTCCGCACCCTGGGGGTGCCAGCTGGCTGCCAGCCCCTCCCTTTTGTAGGTTCTTTTATTGGGAACAATGGCAAGTGTACTCCGTGCCTTCATCTGTCTTTTTCCTAATGCTTTCTTCCAAAGCGCACCCTTAAAGGCTCACTCCGATCCTGTGCAAGGTGTTGGGGAGTTCATCACTTGCAACTTTAAAATAAGGGAGCAGCTAAATTTAGAAAATGTGGAGCGGGAATGAGAAAGAAGTGTGGGCTGTCCCCTCCACCCACCTTCCCGGGCTCCGTGCCTACCTTTACCCTCACCTACAAATCTGAGCTGCAGATCTGAAGCCTCCGTGGGAGAACGGTTTCATCTTGGGGTGCCAGCCCGTGGCTGAGTGTGCTGCCAGGCGTGGCCGTGACTTTGTCCAGTGGAGTGGACGCTCCAAGCCCCCCCGCCAGGTGGCCCGACCCTGCCGTCCGGCTGAGAAAACTGACGCTCAGAGGACAGTCTGAAGTCTGTGCCCTGTCCCTCTCGTGGAGCCCACCGCCAGCTTAGCCTGTGCCTCCCTGTGCACGGGGACGGCCAACTGTCACGAGGACCCCTGGGAGTCTCATCAGTGTCCCTGGGCTCCAGAAGGGGAAGTGGCCCAAGGGCACATGACCAGCGAGTGGCAGAGCCCCGCCCTGTGCTGCCCTGGTTACAGGTGGAGCGGTGTGCTGGGATTGGTAGGAGGGTGGTGGGTGCACAGGTGGGGGCCTCGCTGAGGATGGGGTGGGATTCCGAGTGGAGGGGGAGGGTGACTGGTGGAGGACGGAGCCCCACACCATGGCCTGGCTGGCTGCCTGGGTACATGGGACTAAGGAAGCAGAGGGCGAGGCCGCATCACAGCCCGGAAGTCCCCATCTAGCAGAACATCTGTCCGAGGACATCTGGAGGGAAACTGGTGGTCCCCAGGCTGAGCCCTCAGGGAGGTGCATGGAGGCACTGAGCCGTTTCTGGAACCCCCCAGCTATCACAAGTCTGTTCCCTTTGCCTGAAATGCCTGATGAACTCCTGTTCATCCTTCAGCACCCAGCATGAGCCTCCTCCTGACTGCTTGCTTTCTTCCTTCCAGAGCTGTAGGGACCTTCGCCTCTCTGGATGGCCCTGTGCTCTTGAAGCCTTGAGCCTAGTGTCATGCCATCTGCCTCCCCCTCAGCCTCTGACCCCTGTGGGCAGAGCAAGGTCCCTGTGGCCAGCACAGGGCTGGCCGGCTGGCCCCATCATCAGGAGGAGGAGGGAAGCACCAAGTCCCCACCCAGTGGGTTCTGAGAGAGTCACTGGCCAGAGCCAGTGGTAAGTCCCAGCGTCCTGATGAGCTGATTTTGATCTGGGGGGACTTGGAGGGAAACCAAGTTTTCCCACCTCAGCCCCACAAAAGGGGTTTGGGACTGCTTTACATAGCATCCCATGCTGGCCCCATGGTGTCAGCCTGACCCTGCTGCTCAGAGTCATGTGATGGAGTTCTAGATACCCCACCCCCACTCTGTGTGGCCTGGTCAGCCTACCCCTGTAGGCTTGCTGCCTCTGAGGCCAAAGAAGTCACTGTCCTCACCCAGCCCTGAGCAGGGCCCCCTGGGAACAAGGCCTCCTTGGAGCCCTGGCTGTGGCTGGCTTTGGAGGCCATGGCAGGACAGCTCTGTGAGATCTGGAGACCACCTACAGGGGGCTGCGGACTCCAAGGTGATGGTGTGGGGGCTAAAACACCGACTCTGAGAAGGCCCTTGGCCCAGGGGTCCCCAGCCCTGAAACCAGGGCCAGGACCCTGAGGAGCTGGAGCCAGGCGGGCTCGTAGCACTTAGAGGTGGGGATACCGAGGCGAGAAAGAGGCATGGGGGCCGACCAGGCTCGGGATCCCCTCTGGGGACACCCCTGAGTGGCCGCTGGGTGCCAGGGGCCTCGTGTTTCTTCCTGCACCCTCCCTGTTGCCCCCAGCCCGTTCAGGGTCGTCTCCTATCTGCGCACAAGGAAACCGGGCCCCAGAGGGGAGCTGACTCCTGAGCCTCTCACAGGCTCCCCAGCTCGAGGAGACTGCTTCTTGGGGCACATCTCCTGGGGAGGACAGTTGGGCTGGCCCTGGGCTCTCCCACAGAGGCAGGTCAAATGCAGGGATGCTGGGAGCCACCGTTGATGCCCACGCTCCTGGGGTCGCCTGGCAAGAGGCAGACCCACCCCCGATTTACACGGAGCTGGGTGAGCCAGGGAACTTCAAAGCCTGCACCCGGACCCGGCCGGTCTCCAGGGGGAGGGCCCCCGCCCTTGGAAAAGGCAGACAGAAAGCCCCGTGAGGAGCGGCCTCCACCCTAGGCCTTGCAGAACCGCACAAGTACATTCTCAAGGACGTCGAGGAGCGTGCGTCTCAGGTCACCAGGCTTGTGAGGAAGTGAGGCAGCAAGGGCAGGAATCGAGAGAAAACACACGACGGAGTGCCAGACTCAGTCTGAACCAGCGATGCCCACGTGTTTAAGGAAATAAAAGGCGAGCTAGAAAATAACCTCCAGGGAATAGGAAACTATTGAAGCAGCAGTGTAGATTTGTAAAACAAGCAAACAGAACATCTAGGAATAGAAAAATTAAAGGACGAACGCTCAAAACTCCGTGGCTGTGTTTGGCGGCCACACGGACGATGCAGAGAGAAGTTAGTGAAATGGAACACAAGCCCCGTGGGCTGAGCTCGGGGTGCGGTGGGGGGGCCCAGAAGCAGGACCCACAGGAGAGAGGGCAGCACGCATGAAGCGTGCAGTGAGAGGGACTTCCAGGGGTCTAAGGCAGTCCCCGGAAGAGCGAGGAAACGAAATTTAAACAAAAGTGGAGAATTTTCCAGAACCATCCCACGGATACAAGACTCCCAGTGAATTCCCAAGAAGGGTAAATCCGCGACCAGATACACCTCGGGGGGAGCTGCAGAAAACCAAAGGGAAGATCTTAAGCGGCCAGAGAGCAGGATGGAGTACCGTCAATGAGCAGCTCCCCACGGGCAGACCGGCTGACGGGCATCCCCACACCCACACCCACAGGAGGCCGGGGGCAAGTCATCTCCATCACCACATGCTGGGAAAAGAGACCCCGGCTACCTCCCTCCCCTGTGAGAACACCCTTCAAAATGGGGCAAAACAGAGAAAAGAGCGAGCGATCCTGTCCCTCGCAGAGCTGTGCCAAGGGAAGTCCCCAGGCAGGAAGCTCCCGGCAGAAGCCAAGCCTGAGACGCAAGAAAGGACAAGGGGGCAGAAATCTGTGGGAGAGTGGACAGGGACGTCCGAGAAAGGGCCATAAGAGCGCCCAGCGGGCTGAGACAGTGGGAGCGCCCAGCTGCTGCACAGGACTCTGGGGCGGGTGGGGACAAGGCAGGGGGCACCCAGGGTCAGGCGTCCCTGCGGTCAAAAGGCAGCAGGAGAATAAACCACCTGAAGCCACGTTCTTTCCACTGATGTCTTTTATTAATGAACGAAAGTACAGTACTAACCGAGACAGGGCATGCATCGCAGACAACGGGAGAGCAAGCCACAGAAACTGGGAGTCCGAGGGCCTCATTACGTCTGAGGTAGAGCGAGGTGGTGCCGGGGAGCGGGACGCTGGGGGACGAGCACCGGCCCCACCCGGGACTACGGACCACAGGAGAGCTGGGGCGGTGTGTCGGTCACACGGCGAAAACAGTTTAGAAACATTTCACATCCCCCCCACCCGGTCCACCTCCCCTCTTCGCGGACAGAGCTACGGGCTCCCCTGTCACTGGCTCGCTGGGGTGTCTCCACAGGACACCGTCCTTCCCCTCCCAGGGGCAGGCCCCGCTGTCCTCCCCCGAAAAATAAAGGAGCTTTGTGTTGAAAACGCCAAGGCTGCCGTCCAGGGAGCTGGAGGCCAAGTGCGTTAAGAAAGACCCTTTTTCTCTATAAAAATAGTTTCACTTTATAAAAGGGGGGGATGCTCATCTCAGGTGGGGAAGGATGTTGGTGTGTGAAAAACGTTCCACCGTGGTGGGGCTGGGGTGGACAGGATGGTGGGGGAGGGGTCCTCCGCTCAGGCTCAACTGGGTCGGGTGGAAGAGAGGGTCCCGGTTGGCAGGGGCTGGGGAGGACGGGTGTCTAGGGGGGAGGCGAGCTGTGCCCTCGGGGCCCGGGGGTGGGCGGGGGCCCCCTGGCCGCGGCCTGCAGGCAGGCGCTCAGTTGAGCAAGGTTCCGTAGAGCTGGGCTTTCGTGAGGCTGTCCTTGCGGCTGAGCCCCGAGCCACCAGTCCGCGGGAAGGCCGGCTGGGGGCTGAGGCGGGCGGCGGGGTGCATCTCTGGGGAGGCCTCCATGGAGCTGGGCTCCAAGGAGTCCCTGGAACTGTGGGGGCTGTGCTCGGGCTCGGGACTGCCGCCCGCCCCGCACAGCTGCACCCCGAGCCTCTCCGCATCCCCCTGGCTGGGCGCATAGCCGGGCAGCGGGTCGGCCGCGCGGCCCGGGCTCAGGCTCAGGTCGCCGCCGGCCCGGAGGAAGCGGGGCTCCGCCAGGTGGCCCTGGGAGAGGTCGTCACCCTCCGAGAAGCTGTCGGCCTTGTAGGTGGCATAGAGGGGGCTGGCGCGGCCCTCGGCCTTCTTGCCCGGGCTGCCCCCACTGCCGTAGTAGCGTTCAGAGAAGCTGCAGGGCGAGGCGCGGCCGGCGGCGGTGGCCGGGTAGGAGTAGGCACCGATGTCCTCCACGCTCAGGGGCCGCCACTGGCCCCGCGCGTCCTCCCCGGGGAGCCGGGCCGTCCCCGGCTTGGCCCGCAGGCTCCACAGGTTTGGGGGCATCAGGGCCTGCTGGGGGCCCGGGGAGGCCGGGAAGCGGAAGGACTCGGCGGGGTACGGCGACATGGTCCGCGCAAACCCCGGGGCCACCTCGGCCTCCAGTGGCGCTGCCACGCTGGCCGTGGCCTTGGCGAAGCGCGGGCTGCCCTCGTAGGCGGCGGCCGGCGGCTTGCGGTCGAAGAGCTCGTCGCGGCTGTTCAGGTAGATGGCCTGCTGCGAGGCGGTGAGCGTGCTGGCCTGGGCGTGCTCCTTCTCCTCCGACGTGGCGCTGAAGCTGGAGTAGGAGCTGGACGTGGGCAGCGAGCCCGCGTAGCCCGGGAAGGCCTCGTGCCGGAAGCCCGCGGGGAAGGCGGCCGCCTCGGCCTCCTCCTCCTCCTCGGCCGCGCTGTCGGTGGAGTTCTGGGCCCGCAGGAAGCCCACGTCGGTCACGGGCGCGTCCACGCTGGGCCGCCGGGTGCGCCGCCGCTCCTCGGGGCAGTAGAGGGCCGTGTCGCTGCAGTAGATGTCCCCCTTGTAGGGGGGCCGCGGGCCCGGCTTCTCCCCGCCATCCCGGAAGGCCAGGTCGCGGGCCGAGGCGTCAGACAGGCGGGAGGACAGGCTGGCGGGGTCGGGCTTCTCCAGCACCTTGGCGATGACGCAGGTGGGGACGCTGTCGGCGTAGGCGGGGTGGCAGAGTGGGGAGGGCAGGCCGCAGCAGTGCTTCTCCAGGTGCAGGCTCACACGTTCCTGGAAGTCGGAGGGCAGCTGGAACGGGTCGGGGGGGAGGAGGGGAGGGCGGGGATGGGGGGGGGGTGGGCAGTCAGCCCGGCACCTGCAGCCGTGACCCTGAGCCACAGGCACGCAGACCAAGAGGGACCCGCCCAGCGCCTCTCAAATCGCCCCGGCTAGAGCCAGGGCCCAGGACTCTGCATTTCATAAGCTCCTGAGCTTCGCCCAAGGAGCACCCCCCTCCACTTGCCCAGGCCACACGAACTGGGCTCCAGCGCGCCTGGAGGGCGGACCCGGTGTCTGATGCGGGCCCTTCTCGGGGCTACAGCCCCCCTCATCTCCTTCCACTGAAGGGCTGGCTCTCCCAGCCCCAAGGTCTGTCGGGGGCACCCCTGCCGGGTCATGAGGCCTCTGCCAGACTCAGAAACAGATGCAACACAGATTGAGGGCCAGGGCCAGGTGCCCAGCGGTTTCTGCACGAGCACCTGGTGCCGTGTAGGGACGTCCTGCTACTGTTTGATCTATTTTGTGAGTGTCTTAGGCATGGCCCAGGCCCAGGGAGGAGGGGACACGGACCGAGGCCTGGGTGAGGGCAGCGTGCGGAGGTGGGGGCGGCCTGGCAGGGGTGAGGGGCCACGGGCCAACTTGGCTTGGGGCATCAGGGAGCCCTGTGGCCTCGGCTGAGTCACTGCACCGTGAAGCCAGCTTTCTCGCTTCTGCAAGTGGGCACTGGAATTGTGCCCAAACCGAACCACGGGGTTTCTGCGAGGCTCACACAGGGCCCCTCTGCCCCCATCAGCGCTCAGCGGACAGGGGTCTTGGAGCAGGGACAATGAGCAGCCCCAGAGGAAAGCAACGGGAACGGGCAGGCTGTCCCGACTGGGGGCGGGCGGGTGGGCAGCCCGCCCCTCCTCCGGATTCAGAAAGGCCAGGATACCTGCAGGGGTGAGGAGGGACGGGGGAGCTCAGGCTCACCCGGCGCCTGCCCTCATCAAGGGCGAGAAGTGGCCTTGGGGTGGGACCTGTAGGAAAGGAGCCCGAAGCAGTCCTGGGGGCGGGGGTGGCCTAGCTGGGGCGGGGCTCACGTTACCTCGGACACCTTATGGACCCTGCCGTACGTCTGGCTGCACTGCAGCAGCTGGGCCGCTAGATTGCAGTCCTTCCTATAGAGCTCCTACAAGACAAGAGAAGGCGTTCGGTGCAGGTTCGCCCCTTGCCGAGCTCCCTGCCGCCCGGCGCCCGGCGGCCAACACGGAGACCAGGTTGAGGGTGGGGGGGCGGCTGGGCAGCCGTCAGGACGGGAACCCTCTCTGGGACTCACGCCGTCGCCTGCAGAATGGGGGCCTCGGTTCTGGCCTGGAGCTGCCGCTGCCCCGGATGGGAGCCTCCCACAAGGGGTGGGGGGGGCAGTGGTGGAGGAAGGGCCTCCGTTGGCCCCTGAGCTCTCAGGGGGGCTCCCCGTTCCCCCATCGCGTGGAGAGTGCCAGCGTGGAATGGTAAGGAATGTGCCTGCGGCCCCTGGCTCCCCATGTGTCAGACTTGCTCTACGCCCCACCCACCCCCATCCGTAAAGCGTGGCCTGCTTCCAGGGGTGGCTGCAGGGCCAGGCGAGGGTCAGGGCATGCTGGGGCAGAGGGCCTGTGCGACCCAGGGTCCGGGCAGGGACCGGCTCAGCCTCCTGAGCTGAAAACAGATGCAAACAGTAGGACTCGAGGGGATTTGGTTTCATCTTTGGTAAATCTCTGTTGCATGTGCCTGTGGTTAGGTCTCTCGCTGCCGCCCCCACCCGGGGACCCTCCGCAGGGAGGGCTCCGACAGTGAGGCGTCTGGGGTCCACCAACGGGCCCTCAGATCCGCCAGCTCCCACAGTCTCCGCTCAGCCGGGACCAGGTGCCCTGCCGCTCAGACAAGCCGCCCAACCCCCACCCCGTTCCTGGAGGGTCCCCCGCCTCCACCATCTGTGCCGAGGCTTGCGTCCCCAACTTGGCCCGCAAAGTGGAGGGGACCTGGGTCCCCAGACTCCTCAACGTCTCCTTGAGGGGCACAGTTGGCTGAGAGCTGAGGTCCCTGGCCTCAGAGGGCTGTGAGCGCAGCCCGGCCGGCCAGATCTGCCTCCGCATCACTGTGCTGGGCCGCTGGGCCTCCACTCTCCTCATCTGCCTGCACTCCTGGACGATCTCACCCCACCTGTGGCTTTGAACCGCAGGCATATGCTGATCTCTGCCCTAAACTCCAGACCCCGCCATCTGGCTGCCTCTCGGGCAGGCCCTTCAGCCGTCCAAGGCCTCCTCCATCCCCTGCTCAAGAACCTTCAGTGGCTCCCTACTTCATTCAGAATAAAACCCAGACTCCTAGAGGAGCCTACACACTGTGGCCTCCTGTTCACTTTCTGACCTCGGACCCTGGGCCCCTCCCTGTGTCCTGGGGGGGCCCCGTCTACTGTTCCTGCGGGCCCACCTCTGCCACTCTGGTTCTTCCTGCCAGGTGCCTGTGGCCCGCTCTCTGGCCTTTTTCAGGTGTTGACATAGCAGCCCCTTCCAGAAGCACCCTGGCTCCCTAGCACTGTCACCTACGTGACTTTTCTCTGCGGCATTTAGCACTTTTACCAACCGCATGGTTTGCGTATCCGTCTTATTTACTGCCTTCCCCACTCAGGGGTAAACTCCATGCGGGCAGGGAGTTTTTTTGGCCCGTGTCATTCACACCATATTCTCGGAGCCTAGGAGGGCCTGGCAAGAAGCAGACACTCATCAGTGAATGTGTGGTCAGCTGTCAGGCGTCCCTGGAGCATGGCTGGGCCCATCCCATGGGGCCCGCGAAATCAGGGCGGCCACATGGCTCTGATGCCCACTGGGGCCGGCCGGGGCGGGAGTCCTAAGTGAGCATGCCCCAAACTTGGGGTCAGGCAGCGCCGCCTCGAATGGGATACTATGGCCCAGGGGTCGCTACCACAAGCCCTGTTTCCTTCCCGCGGAGGAGGGTCTTCCTGGATACCCTCCAGGCAGTGGATGTCTGGCGAGGCAGCCCGTCCTTCCCCCGCTGCCCAGGCACTCCTTCCACCGCCCCTGTGCCAGCCCCTCAAGCCTGGAGGCCACAGCACCGGGGCCTGGGCCCCCAGAGTCACAGTGGCCCGACACTCACATTGTCCTCCGACAGCTTGTCGATGGTCACCTTGGCCTCCAGCAGGTGGCTGTTGAGGGCAACAATCTCGTGGCTCAGCGCTCGCTTCTCTTCCTCATAGTGCTGGCCCTGGGGCGAGTGGAGGGTGGGGAAGGAGCCGGTCGGTGGCCAGCCAAGGCCTGAGCCTCAAGCCCCTAGACCTCTCGGGTGCCCTCTTGCAGTAGATAAAGATGAGGTGTTTGCAAGGCCAAGGAAGGTGGGGGTAAGAACACAGAGCAGCAGGTTCAAATCCACCTGTGCTGCATCACCGACAAGCCAGACGGCCCCGGGCAAGTCACTGCCTCCCTGGGTCTCTTGCTCATCCTGCCAAGGGGACAGCAACGCCCTGCTTCCCAGGAGCCCGTGGGGAGGATGGCTTGCGCTCTGCACAGAGCCTGGCCCCCGTCCCTGCCCTCCCCTCCTCGAACCCGTCCACTTTCAGCCTCCAAGTGAGGCTCAGAAGGGCAAGGCCCTTGTCCAGGGCCCCAAGGAGAGCTGGCCCAGCCTCCAGGTCTGCCCGTCTCCACTCTGCCAGCAGTCTACGACGGGCAGGTGCTCAACACCCATTTGTGACTTTCAGAAAGAAAACAAGCTCGTGACCAGACTAGAAAGAGAGGAAGCTCCTATCTGAAGGAGGGGAGATGCCAGAACTGGGCTGGCCCCTCCCTGACGCCGGCCCCGCCAGACCCGGAGGCCTCCACCACTGTCCCAGCTCCTAACGGATCTCGACAGCCAGATCAACATACAGAAGCTGCAGCACTTCGGGGGGCTGCCTGCGGTGGCTGTGAGTGTTTCCGGGAGGGTCTCTGCCCGTGCTGGGGCCGGGCACTGTCTCATTTATTCCTCACAGGAAGACGGGGCGTCCCCATGAGGGTACAGTCGGGCCCCAACATCCTTCTGCTCCCCCAGGTCTGGGCCTCCGGGCTGACCCTTAAAGCAGGGTCAACATCCACGGCGCACGTCCTCCGTCCCACAGCCCTACTTCACATGTCCGGGTCGGGTACTTGCAATGTGCCGTGAAGGCTCAGGGGGCAGCTGGGAACCCCGTGACTTGCTAGTCCTGAGAGCACCCCCCCCCCGTCCGCCCCCATTCACTGCAGGGAGGGGCGCCACCGACCCAGCCCCCCCGGTGGGGAGGGGCAGGCCAGGAAACCAGGCCTGTGACCCAGCTCCCGCACACGCAAGGGCACGGGCAGCTAGGCCGATGGGCACACCACCAGGGCTCCGGGATGGGAGTGCGGGGGTGGCGGCCTCACCATGCGGTACAGCTTGTCCTCTAGCTCCTGGTTGATCCGCTGCAGCGCCATGTAATTGCTCTGAATCCTGGAACAGGAGACAGTGGGGTCACCGCGGTGCCAGGCCTGACTCTCCCGTGACCCCCTTACAGCCACACAGCCTGCTGAGCAGGGCCGGGCTGGATGCGGGCCCCCGGAGCCCACCCACTGGTCCCACCCTGGGCTACTCGCTCCTCTCCACGCAGCAAAAGGCATCTGATTAGAGCTAGCTTGTAGAGGCCTTTCCTGGGCCAGGGTCAAGGACCCCCTGCAGATGAGAAGGGAAGGCCTGTACTCACAAGTGACTTTGTCCGGTCCTTGCTCGGAGCCAGTACTCACATTTAAACACGATTCTTGCAAGCCTGGCTAAGGGATTTACATTCAACAGCAGGTTAGCAGGGAAGAGGCTGACGGCTGGCCACTCCATGGGCCCTAGACGGAGCGCTAGAGACACACGGTGGCTAAAACACGGCTCCCCCTGGAGGACGGGGAGGGCAGAAGCCGCTGCTGGGTGGGAATCAGGGGCTCTGTGTGTTCCCTACTGCCACTCAACGCAACGGTCCCTAAACACCGGTTCACCTCCTTTTCCTGTCAGAGACCCAGGGGATGGTGGCCAGGGCCCCGGTGGGCCAGGAGGGGTCTGGAGATGGCTGCGTGTGCCATGCTGCTGCCCCACCGAGAATACATGAGAAGGGATGAACAGAGGATGAAGGGGCGCCTGGGAAGGGCCTGTCCTGGCAGTAGCCAGACCCAGGGTCACGTCCTGCCTGACTCGGCTGCGCTGGGCACGAAGCGGGACTGAGCCTCGGCCTCCACATCTGCGAACGGGGTCGACAGCTCAGGAGGGGGCGGGGCTCCTCTGGCGGCGGATCCCGGGGCCCCGCCCCGCGCGCCCGGCCCCGCCCCCCGTACCTGCGCAGCTTCTCCGTGACCTTCTCGAGCTCCTCCTGCGCGCGCCGCAGCTCGATCTCCAGGTAGTGGCGCGTGGAGTCGAACTCGGTCTCGAGCTTCTCGAGCTTGTGCGTGGTGTAGGACAGCCGCTTGCGCAGCTCGCCCTTCTGCTCCTGCAGCGCGCTGCAACGACACGCGGCGGCGGGCCGGGCCGCGGCGCTGAGCGCGGGAAACGGAGCCCGAGCGGGCCAGCCGCGGCGCCGTGGGGGCGCCCCGTGCGCGCCCGGCCGCTTAACACACGCGAGTGCGCGCGCACGCGCGCGCGCGCACGCCTCGGCCCCTTCCCCGGGCGGCAGGCGGCCCCTCGGGGGCCGGAGACGCGGTCTGGCCCTCGGCCGCAAGTAAGTAAATCCCTGGCGCGGTCACCCTGGAGGAGGGACGCAGGCCCCCGGACCTGGAGAGTGTTTGGGGCGGCTAAAGGACCCTGGTTTGAGGAGCGCTCATCGGGCCCCCGAGGCTCTCTGACTCCGAGCCGACCCCTGGACGGCACAGCTTGCAAGGTCCCCCCCCCAAACACACCCCCCTTCTGCGCCTCCACAGCGCCGGGTGGGGAAGCTCTGAGGTCCCGCGGGGGAAGTGCCACCCCGTAGACCGGGCCTCCCTACCCCAAATTGGCTGTGTGACCTCTGGGCCTGGGAGAGGATGGGGCCGTGAGCCCCGTGCCCAGGCAGCCTCTGCCACAGTGGCCAGCTAGCTGCACACGGCGGCGGACATTCTGCAAAGCCAGGGCTGCCCCAAGTCCCCCTTCCTCCGGGAAGCCTCCCAGAGCCTCGGCCCCAGCTCTTGAGGCTCTGTTTTCTCCACAGACTTCGTGGGCTCCCCCAGGACGCCAGGACGCTGAGCCCCCAGCCCCAGGAAACGGAGACGCGGGAGGATCGCCCGCGGACCGTACGCCGTCCACTCTACAGTTGGGCAAAAGGCAGGAGGGGGAAGTCTGGGGCGTGGCCGTGAGCTCCACGGGGGCAGGGGCCACACCCTCCTGTGGGCAGCCTCCCAGCTCCAGAGCCGGTAGGTACTCCTGAACACGCGCCGACCTGGTGCACGCTTCCCTTTACAGGGTGGGCACACGGATGCGGGCAGCTGGGGAAGAGGCCTCAGCGTTAATAGTGGGGCCAAGAGGGCTGCTTTCCTGCAGGCAAAGGGGCTGAGGGGGGCGGGGTGCGTTCTGCTGGGAGTTCCCCACCGGCCGAGCTGGGACTCCAGCGCTGTTCGGTGCTCTGGGCATGCGCTTTCCCCTGTCACCCCCTTGGACTTCAGTGACAAGGAAGCCCGGGGCGGTGCAGCCCGTAGAGGGGCAGGCCCGCCTGGCATCACGGCATGGGCGGGGGTCTGCGGGCACACAGACTTGCTGCTGGTCCCCGCCCCCCAGGCTGCCCGCTATCCTTCCGTTCAGGCCTCAGCTGCCCCCTGGAAAGAGGGGACTGCCCCCATCTTAAATTCTGCCCAGAGAGGTGCCCAGGTCTGAGGCGGGTGCCGAGCGGGCCCACGGTTTCCCCGGGAAGAGCAGTGCCCGTTCCAGACCGCTGCGCAGGCCTGGGAGGGAGTCCCCAGACGTCACCCTGGAAACCTGGACTGTGCCCGGGCTTGGGAACTCTGACCCTGCCCGGGTGTGCGGTGGAACCTCGGGCAAGAGCCTGTGTTCTCCCGACCTCTGAGACCCACATCAGAGTGAGGGGAACTGGGGGCAGGCAGGAGGCTTCCTCCTTCAGCCTCGGGGCCCCGTGTACGAAGCCATTCATGTTACCACGGGCGCACGCCCAGCAAATCTTGATGAAACGTTCCTGGATCCCTGCCCAGGTCGAATTCTTTAAATAAATAAAAATAAAGAGTTGCCTGTGTGTTGAGAACCTCAGTGGAGGGTGGGGCAGGCCCTCACAGGGGTCAATCTCTAGGGAGGCTGCAGACGGTCAGTCAAGGAGAGAGCCCTGAGGCACAGTGCCCACGGCTGCCCACACAAGTCTAGCCACCTCCTCCAGGCAGCACGCCTGCCTGCACCACCCCGAGCACCCTGCAGCTACAGATCCCAGATTGTCCTCAACCCCTGCCCCAGCCTTTCTCCCCAGTGGGGTGGCGGGCTCTCTGGGGACTCTCCCATGTCATCCGGGTCCCCTGCAGGCACAGTGTCCCGGGAGGGGGTGGGGCAGTAGCCCCTGAAATCCGCTGTCCTGCCGATCTGCCCACAGCCCTCTGTCACAGGGTACAGGTGGGGTCTGCACCCTCGGGAAGAGGTGGGAGCATCGCCATCCACTCTTGTGTCCACCTCAGTGGCCACCCGTCCCCGCCACCCAGAGCCAGTGACCTTCCCTCCCTCGCCGTGGCCACCCACCTGCCGCCACAGCACGAACCCTGCCGTCACGCAGATCGCCCACTCCTGATGTGACCCAGCCACACGTGCACCCCTACCAGACCCTCTTTCCTTCCCCCTCCGGCCCCGCCCCGCCCTGCTCCTGGCCCCTCGCAGCGGTGAGTAGGACAAACGTCTCCACCCCGCAGAGCCTACGGTCTGGAGGGAGGCACACGGTGAACACGGAACAGGTTCCTCGACGAGGCGAGCGCATGACAGGGCTGTGACGTGGGTCCCCGCCCAAGGCCTCCCCCTCACCAGACAAGCCCTTCACCGAGCTGGCCTGCTCGAGCCTCGCCTCCCCCTCGGCCTTCCGGACATGCCGGGGCGGCTCTGCCCACTGACCCTCACCCGTCCCTGAGCCCTACCCTGGCCAAGCCCGGGTCCCCCAGCGCCCCGGCCCCTGGCTCCCGCCCCTCCTTGCCCCCGGACACACCTCTGACCCTGAAGTCACAGCAGACGCCCAGACCCGCCACCGGAGCCACCACGCCTCCCCCCGTCTCTGCCACTCTGGCTCTGTTGAGTCTGCAGACAACTTGGCTTTGCCCGGGCTGACGGTCAGGGCCCTGGTCGGCACCCTCCCTGCACCTCTCAGGCTCAATTTCCTCCCTGCCAGGCCACACGGGGGGCTCCCCCGCCCCCTGCATCCAGCCGTCCACTGGCCTCTCTGCCCCGTGGCCCACCTCACGCACAGTGCGTTCAATGCCGACCCTCCCTGCCCTCCGTGTTCCCCACCCCCAAGAAGGGCATAGCCACCCTCAGTCCCCAGTCAGACTCCGAGAAGCCACAGTGACCCCTCCTTGCCCCTTGCCCCTCACAGCTGGTCACCGAGTCCCGGTGATCAGCTACTCAGAAGCTTTGGACATGTCCCCTCCTCAGCCTGGTCCAGAAAGGTGCCGGGCCGGGCGTCCCGGGTCTGCGGCCACCTGGGTGGTACCACTGCCTTCCCCTCCCGGGACACTGACCCGAGCCCTGCCTGCCCTCCGCCTCGGTCTCCGTGGCTGTAAAACAGGGATATGTGCACCCACCCAGGGGGCGCTCAGGCTGTCCCCGTGGTCCGTGCGCTACCCCGGGTCATCAGATGCCAGAGGCGAGTACCATGTGGGTGCACGGCTTCCAGGCTACTGGGAATCTGGGGGGTCGCTCGGGGCCCCGGGGTTCAGTAGCCCCTGCTTCCCCCTGAGCACGAAGCTGGCTTAGGGGGCCCTGGCATCTGGAAGCAGCCGTAGCAGGTGCACGGGGAGGGTGTGGAAGTCCTTTGTGATCAGACCAGCCAGTGCCATGCCCCCCGGGGAAGGACCACCCCTCCCAGGTTGGGAGCTCAGGAAACCCTACTCAGACTGGAGCCTGGCGAGGCCCCCTCGCTTTGACCTGCAAGTTGGTGAATTAAATCAGGACGTGGGGGTGTGGGTGGCTGAGTGGGGGGTTCCTGCTTCCTCCTGGCCCACGGGAAGCCCCTGGGAGTGCTTTCTGGCCTCTCAGGGAGGAATGACGGGGGCGCTCGGGGCAGGCCTCCTCCGCGGCACAGTCCCGGCCTGCCTTCCACCAGGAGCCCTCCTGGACCCTCGGGGGAGACTTGAGCCCAAGGACAGAGCCCTTGGCTGGGGCAGGGGGTGTGGGATGGGGGGCGTCGAGGGCCTCGCCCCTGAGGTGGGTGGCACAGGATGGTGTGGTGAGGATGTGCGCGTTCCCCTTCTGTCTCGGGCGGGTGGACGCAGACACGGGAGGGACGTCTGGGGACAGACGCGGAGACACCAAGGAACCGGGGAGACAACAGGTATGTTACCTGTCCCAGAGCGAGGGCGAGGACCTGGCCAGTCGGCCCTGCAGGATGCGGGGCTGCCCGAGGCACGAGGGCACCCAGGGGCTGCGCAGCCTGTAGGCGAAGAGGACAGAGCCGCTCAGCACGGGGGCGGGGGCCACGCCAGGCCCACCGTGGGCACAGACACAGAGAGATGTGGAGCCCGCCCCCGCCCACACCGGACAGGAACGCTCCTTATTAGCAGCAAGGTGTCAGGGCAGGGGTGCGGGAACCAGCGTGGGGACAGCCAGCCCGCGTAACTGCCGGCCCCTGGGCTGCCTGAGCTCGGCGGTGGCACTGTGTGCCACCAGTGGCAGGGTCCCCGTCTGCAAGCCTGCCTCAAGGTCTCAGCTTCAGAGGAGAGTCGTGGGGGGGGCAGGGGCCCTACCGCTCTGGGCTCCCATCTGGCAGGACCCACTGGTTGGAGACCCTAGGAGGCAAGGACAGGGGAGGGACAGTGTGATGCCCGTTGCTGCTGGGACACTGTGATGGGCTCATGTGTGGACAGGGGAGGCGCATCTCAGAGGCTGAGGGACCCGGCAGAAGTTAGAGGGGTCGAGGGCAGGGCCCACCTCACCCTCCCCGGGACCCCTTGTCACCCCACTCTGCCCGTGGCCTGTCTGGATCTGGCAGTGGGGGACTGGCGGGGAACAGAATCCGCTGGGTGGGTGTGAGAGGGGGGGACCCAGGTCTGCCTGGCCCTGCTGGGGTAGCACCCGGCTGGGGGCCACTGGAGAGTCATCAGAGCCCCTGCCAAGGCTGCTTGGGAGCCTCCCCCCAGTGCAGTCTCTCCAGGGACGCCCTGGTGGCCTTGCGGGCCCCAGAGCCAAAGTGGACATCTGATCATAGGAAGCAGCCCCAGAAATCAGGCTCCAAAAAAATGCTTAGAGACACGGGGGTTAAGAGAATGCGCGGTATAATCCCATTTAAAAATATCTGTATACCGATATCCACAGAAAGCAAGGTAGGGAAAGACATGTTAATGGTGTTACAGGTGGGTGGTGGGATTCTGGGTAATTTGAAAATTTTCTTCTATATTTTCCCGGATTTGTCACCTTTCCTATGGTGAGGATGAAAAAACAGAAAAGAATTTACTAAGGATAAAATTTTGCAAACCGCCCCCCCCTCAAAAAAAAAAGGTTTTAAGCGCTGACTTGACGGGCTGAGGTGGACACGTGGGGGGAAGCTCGCGGCCCTGGGCTGTGCTCTGTGCACCGGTCACCGCTTCTGTGAGTCCCCGTTTCCTCATCTGTAAGATGGGCTGCCCTTGGCCCCGTCTCCTGAGCTGCGGAGGAGGGGCGGCGGGCAGGGCACTGGCTTGATCTCTGGGTGGACGGGACCCTGAAATTCCAGCCCCAGCCTCTGTCCTTCGCCAATGACCCCCATGCTGCTGAGTGAGCAGAGCAGGGCAGGACGGGCCAGCGCCCCGGGGAGCATCCAGAAACCTCCGGTCTGCCCTGGGTGCCTCTACCGAGCCCAGCAAATCCTGGGGGAGTCCCTCTCCCAGCCCTTGGCCAGCCCTCGCTCCAAAGGGCCCCTCCACAGGGGGGGCTTCTGGCAGGTGAGTTTTCAGAAGAGTCGAGGGAGGCTGGAGCCTGGGGGAAACTGAGGCCCAGAGAGGAGGGGGCATGGCTGTGACCTGACCCAGACTCTGCCTCTGGTCGCGCACAAGGGCATTTCTTGCTGACAGCCCACTCTTGTTCTGACACAAACTCTCATTCACAGCCTGTGGCCGGGGAGCGCCCCCATCCCAGAGTTGGGGAAATGGGAGTCCAGAGAGGCTAAGCAAGTCTCCCAAGACGGCACAGCCAGTCTGGGCCGTGGGTGAGATAAACAGCCCCCGCTGGCCTCTCCTGGGGCCGCCACCCCTCCTGGGCACCCGTGCGAAAGAACAGCAGTGGGGAGCGGGGCGCCGGGCCTGCGGCAGGATGGCCGTCCCTGCCCACGGGCCTGCCAAGGAGAGACGGCGGAAGAGGCCGTTAGCTGTCTCCCACTCGGCTCTCCTGGCCGGCCGCCGGCTGTCAGCAGGGCCAGTGACTGCCCCCGGCGGGAGCCCGCACGGCAGAGCCTCGGCCCCAGGGATGACCAGACACGGTGTCACCCCTAGCTGGGCACACGAGGCCACCTTCCCAGCCTCGCTGGCAGAAGGGCCTGGTGACCGCCGGGCCGACAGACGGACAGAGAGTTGGCCCCGGCTGCTGGAGCCGACCTGCCTTGCCGATCCTGGGCTCCCCTCGGGGCTGCGGGTGTCCTCACGTGGGGAACAGCTGCCCCTGCCCCTGCGTGTCTCTCAAGACGAGATGGGCCTGGGGGGCAACCTGGACCCTGGGCGGGGGCAGCTGGGAGGGGCAGGACGTTAGCGATGGCTGCCTGCTCTCCCAGGGAGCGGCTGGCTCGGGGAGCTGGTGGCGAAGGGTGGCCGCGCCAGCTTTGCGGGGCCGTGGGCACTTCTCCCGCCTCGTCTCAGTCTGGGAGGGACGCCGCCATCACCCCCACCGTACAGGTGCGGATGGCTGCGGGCACCCGTGTCTGCCTCTGACCTGGTCCAGGGTGGAGGGAGGGGGAGGAAGGGGGCCAGGGCCGTGCCTGGCCACACCTGAGCCCCGCACACCAGGCCCTTCCTCCTCTCCATTCCTGTCTGATTCCCCCAGATGTGGCCACCCTCACACCTACAGTCCCGGCAGCTGTCCCCGGGAACGTCCTTGCTTCCCTTCCCCGAGTCCCCAGATCCCCTTCATTTTCTTGTGGGGCTCTGTTCAAATGCCGCCTCTGCTGGGAAGCCTTTCTTGGTTCCTTCTCCATGAAGCTTCCCTCTCTTTCCTCGCCCGTCCCCGTCAGGCTCAGATTGTCCCTCCTCTATCACTCAGGGCCGCCTGGGGCCCCGGCGCGGGCTCTTTGCCCTCTCTGTTCCCCTTGATGTCTATGGCACCGTGGGCCGCGCTGGGCATGGGGGGAGGGGCACGAGAGCTCCGGGAGCCCTGGGGTGCCAGAGAAAACCCTTCCCTGCTCCACGGCGCTGACAAGGTTATGCGGTCAGGTGCGCCTTGGTGGGCCGGTGACACCCGTCCCTGGTGGGCCGAGGCGTATGGTGGGGAGGTGGGGCCGGGCGGGAGGTGGATGGAGGATGCGCCTCGGCTGCGTGAGTCACCGCCTTGCCAGCTCCCGGATGCCATGAGCCTTTGGGTCCCCGTGTCCCCGCGGCACGCCCTCCCCCCCCACCAGGACAGCCTGTCTTCTGGGCTCGGAGAGCTCAGGCCCCACCCAGCAGTCACGCTCCAGCAGCACCAAGCAGTTCACATGCTGTAGGCAGCTTCTCATCTTGGTGACTTTGTCCCCGTGTCCCCTCTGCCAGGATCGCGCTACTCCCTCCCGCTCTGCTTTAACTCCTCCATACCCGGGGCCTGGTGGCGGGGACCCCGACACCCCGGCCGCCCCAGCTGGCCCCGGGGCAGGGATCGGTCGTGGCCAAGCGCCCGTCTCGGGCGTCACAGGGGCTGAGTCGGCTTCCTGCGTGTCACCAAGCGGTGGTGCCTGGGGCTCCCGCTCCGCCCGTGCCCCCTGCGTTCCCACCTCCCCCCAGCAGCCAGATGGCTCATCAGGAGACCCGGCTACACCACGTGCCGCCTCTGGTCAAACTCCCCCACGATCGTGCGCCCCAAGTCCCGGCCCCGCACCCCCGGAGTCACCACTGCCCGGCCCCTGGCTCACCTTGGCCAAGCGTCGGCCTAAGCCCTCCCTGCCTGCCTCAGGGCCTTGGTCCTTGCTGGTCCCTCGGCCAGAGACATTCTCTCCCAGCTCTTTCCAGGCCCACCCCTCCTCTGCCTCAGGCCCCTGCGCCCCGGGACAGCCTGCCCTCCCCGCTCTGCCTGGTTCCCAAGGGGGCAGCGACCTGGGTACCTGCCTGCTATTCTGCGGGACTAGCCTCCCTTGCTCACCCTTTCCCAGAGAGGCCTCCCGTCGGCTCCTTGGGACCCCCGTGTGAAACTCGGGACTCGCCCCACACGGACTCCGGGGCGGCTCCTTGGGACCCGCGGGATGTGGGTGTCCCACGTGGACACCGGGGTGAGTCCCCGAAGGAGGCTTTGTGCACGCGCCTTCCACGGGAGAAGCCAGAGATGATGCCTACGGGACCCCGTGTCCCCTCTCCCACCTCAGAGACCCTCATGTGCCCCAGCCTGTGCCGTGTTCAGCGGCCACCACTTTTCTGCCTGTCACAGAAGAGCCCTTCCTCTGTTCCTCTTGACCTCGATGGTCGCCTTGCCAATTCCACCCTCCCCGTCCTAGGGGGAGCCCACCCTGGCCGGATCAGCCAGCACCCCCAGAGCCTCCCGGGGGCCCGCCCTGCCCCAGGTGCGCGCATCTAGTCCCAGGCCACCCCACAGACTGTAAGGGAGGTGCGCACTATGCCCATTTTACAGACGGGGAAACTGAGATTCATGAAAATCAAGGCACGGGGTACCTCTGAGGTCACACAGCCCTGCTGGGGTTCAATGCCAGGTCAACTGTTCTTTCCCCAATGTTGAGATGACAGATTTTAATGCAAACTGCAGAACTTTCTATTTTGCATCGAACCACCTCTGCTACAGTGTGGTCACGACTGGGCGCAGCCGTCCCCCCATCAGGGCCCGTGAGGGCCGACCGTGGCCGGCCTGAGGAGGCAGGAGTTGGAGGCCAAGAGGCGAGACGACCTGAGCGGGGCCAAGGGAGGTGGGTGGGCCTGGAGCCCCGTGGGGCGGGGCCATCTAGCTTCCTCTGGGGTCCTTGAGTCTCTCCCGGGAGGAAAAGAGCTCAGGCACTGGCCAGGACTGCTCTGTGACTCTGTGACCGCCCAGCAGGGCCCTCAGCCGACCCCTGCAGCAAGGACACCAGCAGCACCACGTGCATGGAGATGGGGACCTTAGGCCAGGCTGTCACCACGGCCACCAAGCTGTTGTGCAAAAGTCCCGGGGAAGGTCATATGCGCAGGCGCGTGTGTGTGCCGATGCGTATGTTCTGGGGGAGGGGACTGTCACAGCGCCGAGCTGGGGGCCCCCGGCCAGGAGGGGTCACCGGCTCAAGCCGGGAGGCGTAGAGACTCCTGGAACTCAACACCTGCCGGGTCCTACCCTCTGTTGGCGGCCCCTTGACGGAGGTCGTCTAGTGGAACCAGCCATCCTCCCTGCTTCCCCGTGGGCCCTGGTGACATGGCTGTTCCAATGCCCTCTCCTGCCCGGAGTCGGAGACACGGCAGGAACGCTTTGGCCCTCCTCACCTTATCAGGTGGCCGCAGCCCTGCTCCCGCCTCCCGCTCTCTCTGCCAAGGCAGAGCCACGTGCCGGGAGCTGGCAGTGCGGCCTGGTGAACCCACACGGCTGGGCAGACCCAGGTGTGCCCAGGGCTGGGGCACGGCGGGTGACCCGGGCGAGTGCACGGAGCAGCTTCAGGGTCACCCCTGAGCCTTTGCGTACGCTGCCCTTCCTGCCTAGCACATCCCCTCCCTGCTGTTTGGTTCAGTCTATTCACCTCCTCCAGGAAGGCCTCTTGGACACCGCGTCAGAAGCCCTCTTCGCTATCCTGCTCTCAGCCTCACGGGGCAGGGGGTGCTGTGGGGGTCCAGGGGCTGTGTCTGCCCCTCCTCCTCAGGGTCCCCGAGCTGGTGCAGGGCAGGTGCAACGCAAGGCCTGACGGCCACGTGCTGGGGGTGCCCGTGTCTCGGGACAGAGCCCTTTCTGGAAAGGCCCACTGGGAGAAAGCCTGAGGCCTCTGGCCCCCAAAGAGGAACAGAGATAAACAGCAGGGCTCTGGGAGCCTGCGTAGGGCTGGCTGGCAGTCCTCAGCAATCCCTCAGTCCCCACTCTGTGCACATCATGGCCACTGCCGTCCACACTGGTCCTCGTCAGACCTGGGTTGTAAACAAAGCACCTGGCCCGGAGTGGGCACCTGATCGGAAGTGTCACACGGTAGGCCAAACCCAGGCCTCCCGATGCCCAGTGTGGGGCTCCGTCGGCCCCTTCCAGCCACGGGGGCCTATGGGGAGGCAGCGGACAGAGGGTCTGTGGGCCTCGGGAGGCGAGGCTAGCTGGGACAGGGGACTGTCGGCGGCGGGGAACCAACCCTAGCTGTGACAATGGTGGGGGGTGGGGTGACACTGTGGGAGGCCTGAGCTCCAGGCGCAGGGAGGGAGGCCCCGGCCCAGCTCCCACACCCACCGGGACACCCCACTTGCCGACGCGCAGCTCACCACCGGGACGCCCCCCCCCCCACCCACTCCCCGCTTCCCGCAGCCCCTCGCCCACTTCGTCCCCGCGCGCCACCCTCCACGTCCCCTCCCCGTCTCTCCCTTCCCCGTAAGAGCGCGAGGGCCAAACCCCAACCGGGTCGGGGCCCCCTCCCCCACGGACAGCAGGAAATCACACAGCTGGGTGACCAGCCTCGCTCTCTGTTCGGTCCACAGAATGACCCGGGTCTCGTCACGGTCCCTGTTCGCCCCCTTCCCCACCCACCTGGGACAAGGCTTCACCCCCCCTCCTCTCTGCTCAACCGCCCCGCACCTCCCTGCCCCCGGCCCCACTCGCAGCCGACGCCCTGCTTCCTTCTCCGCGGAGGAAACAGAGCCGCCCCAAGGGGACTTCCCCAGATGTCACTACCAGGCGTGCCCACCTACCAGCATCTGCCCGGACACCCGGTGCTGCCCGCCTGTTACTCCAGACACCCCCCCGCCAGGCAGCCCTCCGCCCACTCCAGGCGTGGCTCCCGAGCAGCCACCTTCCCCCTCTCTTGCAGATCGCTCTCTCCGGCGCACCCGAGAGTTACGTTTCCCACGCTGAGAACGACCCTCTCTTGACCCTCCAGGTACCTCCCCCTCCTCTGCTCCCCGGGGATGCTGTCTGTCCTCACTCGCCACCTGCCAGGACCAACGCCCACCTGGCTCCCGCCTGTCCCTTCGCAGTCCTCACGTGGCCTGAGCGCCGGGCGCTCAGCGGAGGCCTGGCGGACCCCTCTGCCTCCCGCGAGTGCCTCTGTCTCAAAGGTCCGGAGGTGACAACAGCCGGGTGGGGGTGGGGGGGAAGGTACATTCTGGAGGTGAGCTGGCCGAAGCCCAAGCCCGGGGGGCAAGGACAGACTAGGTGGTGGCCGGGGACAAGCAGGCAGAAGGCCCACTGCCCTACCTGCAGGCCAAGTGTCCGGTCCCTTCCCTCAGGGCACAGGAGCCCCGGAGGCACTTCAGAGCAGGACGGCTTGGGCCTGGGGATGTCCCTCCGGCGGGTGAGCCAGCAAGGGGAGCCCTGAGGAGGCTGTCCCAGGAGGGGTGGGTCTAGAAGGCTCTAGAAGCCTTCTGGGTCTTTCCTAACACCCAGCTGGGCACCGTTGGTCGTCCACTCTTCTGTCGGTCTCCCCGTCTAGACTGGGAGACCTGGAAGACGGGGCCATTCACGCCTTGGCCCTGGACCCCTCCCCTGCCCCAAGGCCACACCCACCCTCCACCTGGAGTCAGTGTTCAGGGGGCTTCCTAGAGAGACGGTGGACCGAATGACCATGGGGTTGGCCCCAGAGCCGAGGAAGGGCTCCCAAATTAACCTCCCGGCACCCGGCGTCCCGCCCCGGGGCCCAGGTGAGAAGGCGCCGCCCCTCAGCACTTCGATGACCAGGTTCATGGCCACCCCCCAAGGAACCCACCTGGCTGCGCTGATTTGACCGCCCCACTGGCTGGGTCGCCGCAGCAGACACAGGGACATAGCGATCGGATCGCCAGGAGGGCCTGTTTTCTGGGTCTCAAGAAGGCAATCAGGGCTGCAGGAAGCTTCTCGGTGGCCCAGATCGGGGGTTGTGGGCGGCCGGCCCTAACCCTGCACCCCTTCCCCGCTCCCCTAACTCTGCCAGGCCACCCCGCCCCACTCTCACCTCCCCACCTGCCCCCGCGCCTCCCCACACCCACATGAGACGGTGCCACGGGCCAAACCCAGTCTGGAAGCGAAGGACTGGGGCCAGGACGGGGCACTTCAGCCACCGGGCCAGGAGGAGGCCACCTTTCTGGGCTACAGTCTCCCCATCTGGAATCAAAACCCAAAGGGGCACTGTGACCGCGGTGACCTCCTCCTAGAAACTTCTCCCTGAAATCCCGCCCCCCCGCGGTCACGCAATCACCCAGAGACACTTACGGCATGCTACTGGCCTTTTCTGGCTCAATCCGCACCTCCCTGGGGGTGTGTGGGGGGTGGGGGTGCCCAACGTACAAAGCAATCGGGGCCTGGGGACAAAGGCCTCTTTCAAGGGCACCCCTCTAGTAATGACCGGTAAGCACGGGAGCCAGGAGTGGACCCCTCCCAGGATGGCCTCCCCTCTCGGGGGCGGCCCCTCCAGACATCACTGCAGCCCCAGCCCTCACCCTCCCGTGCCCCCGACTCTGAAATTCTCTCATGATCCTGACTCAATCTAGGGCTGCCGGCCACCTCCCCTGCTCTACTCGGCCGGGTCCTCTTCTCCACAGTGGGAATAATGTCACCGGTTTGAAGGCTGGTGAAACAGGACAGCTGAGACCGCCTAAGAGACGGGCAGGCAGTTAACAGCCAGACCGTTAACCGTGTGCCGAGATCCAGGGTAACAATCTCAGCCTCAAAACAACCTTCTAATGTAGGTGCTATTCTCATTGTGCCCACTTTACAGATGCACACACTGAGGACCGGAGAGGTTCAGAAACCTGTCTAAGGCCACACAGCCAGTAAGTGAAAGAGCTGGGATTCAAGCCCAGGTGAGTCTACCTTCTTAATCATACTTCATCAGGGAGGCCTTCCAGAGGACCAGGGACTCAGATGTGCTGTGAGGACAGGAGACTTAGAAGGGCAGGACAGAAGAAGAGAGAATAGTCTGCGTGGAGGGTCTCTTTGTAGCACCCTGAATCCCAAAGGGAGAAAGCAAAGCAAGGCAGTCATTCACATCATAGTAAGAATCAGCCCATAAGTCTTCCTCCACTAGGGTCAGGTTTAGAAGTACGGCAGAGAGCCTTGGAGGACCCCACGTAGGGAGGGACTAGGCCTGCTGGGTGGGGTGGAGGAGACAAGAGGTGGACGGTAGGGGTTCTGGAGGGAAGGGACAAGAAAACCCAACAGTAATCCCGGAGGCCTCGAGTCTGTTCCAGCAGGTGGCCCATCTCTGGGAAACCTCTTCAAGAGCTGGCAGGCTCCAGACCACAATGCCAGTCACCCTTCCAACCCCCAGTAGCACCCACCGCATGCCCACCCTGCCCAGAGAACGGCGACGCCCCCCAGGACGCACCCAAAGCAGGACAGCCCCAAAGCGCAGGGGCGCCCCAGGCCCACGGGTGACGGCAGCCTGTGCGTCCCCGAACCTGCTCTTCCCCCCGCGGCTGGCCCCGTCTCCGGTGACAGCAGCTGCAACCTTTGCTGGGGCCCAGCAGGCGGGAGTTGTCCTGGATGCCCCCCTTCCCTCACACCCCTCCTCCGACCCATCGGGAGACCCCGGTCCGCTCTCCTCCCGAATACACCAGAATCCTCTGCCCGCCTCCGCGGCCCCTGCCCCCGCCCGGCCGCCATCACAACTCTCCCGGTCCCCGCCCCGCCCCCGGCCTGGCGTCCCAGCCCTGCCGCTCGCTCCACACTAAACCCGACCACACCGTGGCTCCGCTCGCAAGCCCTCCGCGGCCCCCACGCACCCCGAGTCCCCATCTGTCCCCCTCGCCTCCCCAGCCTCCTCGTCACCGTGCTCGGCCACTCTGGCCGCGGGTCAGCTCCCCCCTCGGCACCTTCCCACCTGCTCTCCCTCTGCCCGGAGCTCTTTCTCCCAAACGGGCACGTGGTGGCCCTTCACCCACGCAGGCCTTCACCCCGGTGTCCCCTTCCCGGAAGCCCTTCCCAGGCCGTGCTGCCACCTCCCCCCCCCCCCCAGCACACTCACTGCCCTTCTGTCCCTGGGGGGTGGGGGTTTGGACCCCATAGCACTGGTCACTGTGAGGTTTATTTTGACAAGCTTTCTGTCTCCCCTAACGAGAGGAGTTTTTTCGGTCACTGCTGTATCCCCAGTGCCTACAACAGCCTCCAGCAAACAGTGGGTGCTCAATAAATAGTTGTCAAGCGTGCGATCGATGGGCAAGTGAGATCAACGGTGACAACCTACAGGGCCAAGGCAGTGGGGCCTCCCAGGTGAGAGAAAGGGTCCCTGAGGGGGACGTGGAGGGAGACAGGACAGACCACCACCAAGTGACCAGCAGGGGGGGCGCCCAGCGGTGCCCAGCTGTGCCAAGGGGGCCCGGGTGCCACACAGGAGTTTGGGTCTTCTGGGGGGGGACCGGTGGGAGCCTGGAGCTGTCGGCGGTGCGTCCACAGCTCTGGGCTTCAAGAAGGGTGCTGGTGTGGCCCAGAGGAGGGGGCACCGGAAGGGAGGTAGGAAGCCTGCTTGTCTGAGCGGACACGTGTGGCGGGGGCACAGAGGGGGGGCTGCACCGTTTGGTCCAAACCAGACGGGACTCCTCCCACCGGGCCCTGTCTGGATGCTGGGGGAGGCTGTGGTCTTCCCGGCCCCAGAGACCCAGACAAGTCCCTTTCTGCCTCTGGCCTGCGTTTCCCCAGAGCCCTCCAGCTCTGTGGTCCCTCACGGCTGGGAGGGAGGGCGGGAGGCCGAACATACCAGGAAGGTCAGAGCTCAGCCCCCGCGTGAGGAAGGTGCCCCACCTTCGCGCCTGCCTCCACGAGCCACTCTCGCACCTGCCCCCAGGCTTTTGCCCATGCTGGTCCCCCGGCCAGGAGCCCCGTCTGTCCGCACCCGCTCATTTCAGTCGAGTGGCTTCCTCTCTGAGCAAGGCCCCCCCGCCAGCCCCGCCGACCATCTCCTCCATCAGAGGCTCTCACGGCCTGGGTGGCGTGGCCGGTGAAATATCCGACCCTTGATCTCGGCTCAGGTCCCCATCTCATGGTTCGGTGAGTTCGAGCCCTGCATCAGGCTCCGTGCTGATAGCGTGGAGCCTGCTTGGGATTCTGTCTCTCCCTCTCTCCGGCCCTCCCCAGCCTGTGCGCTCTCTCTCAAAATAAATAAATAAACTTTAAAATAAATTTTAAAAATTTTAAAAATTCAACAACAACAACAACAACAACAACAACACTACTCCCTGGGGCGCCTGGGTGGCTCAGTCGGTTGGGCGTCTGACTTCAGCTCAGGTCACGATCTCCCGGCTCGTGGGTTCGAGCCCCACGTCGGGCTCTGTGCTGACAGCTCGGAGCCTGGAGCCTGCTTCGGGTTCTGTGTCTCCCTCTCTCTCTGCCCCTCCCCCTGCTCATGTTCTGTCTCTCTCTGTCTCTCAAAAAAAAAAAAAAAATTAAAAACACTACTCCCTGAGGGCTGGGCACAAGTGCTCCCCAGTGCTCTTCATGGGGTGCCAAGGGGAGTGGCCCCCTTCTAGGGCACCGTGAGTGGCGAATGGCTGGCTGCCCCACTCCTCCCTGCTCGCCACAGCACAGTCTCATTCAAAAGCATTTATTGAGCACCTACTACATGTCACCCCTAAGCCCTGGGGGTCAGCAGTGGACTGCCATTCTGGGCAGGGGGTGGGGGGCGGACAGATCATAAACAAGATAAAGAAATAAAGCAAAGTGCTAGTCACGGGGTGGGCAGGGTGGCAGGGAACACCAAAGCAGAGAAGGGGCAGGGTGGGGGGTTAAAATTATACATGGAATGAGTGGTCAGGAAAGCCGTCCCCGCCCCCACCGCAGTGACTTTTGAAAAAGATGTGAAAGAAGGGGAGGCAGGAGTCTGTGGCTATCTGGGGAAGGACGTTCCAGGTAGACAGGAACGGCCTGTGCAAAGGCCCCGGGGCAGGAGCCTGTCTGATGTGTTTGAGGAACAACAAGGAGGCCAGGTAGCTGCAAGGGAAACCAGCGAGGGGAGAGTCATGGGAGAGGAGGTCAGTGTGGTTTGATGTTCGGACACGACCTGATGTCTGACTCTATCTCCAGGATGTCAGGCTGGTGTTTCCCCAGAGTATCCCCAGCGTGGAGCACCCTGTCTGGCACGGGCAGAACCACAACGAGTACAAGTCACACGAGGGGATCAGTGAGTGTAGGCCTACACACGGGGGTGTCCCTGTGCAAAAGGCTGTAACCAAAACGTAACGCCAACAGAATTAAAAGCAGGAACTCCCGTTCATCGGAGGCCCCTTTTACCCGGCGGGAAGCGAGCGGCCGCAGGGAAGTGATCTGCACACGCGTGATCCGCAAGGGCCGGCTGGACACCCACAAATCCCGTAAGACACTCTGATGGGAAGACACGCGCACAACTTGCGGAAGAGGGAACCCCAGCGAGCAGCGATCCGGGCAGGTGTGATCGGCGCCACCCCAAGAAACCGTGCCCCCCACCTGACGACGCCAAGCGCCAAGACGCCGTGGAGACGCAGGGCCTCCCGCGTAGGGCGGGCAGTGACCAGAGAGCGCCGCGCACCGTGTGGCCTTGACTCCTCCCCGACCACGTGCGCACGCCCTGTGTCTCCGGAGGTTCGGCTCCGGGGCGTGCCCCCCCCCCCCCATGCACACGCGGTCCCCAGCACACCTGGACCGGACTGTCCGCAGCAGCTCACGCCACAGTGCTCTCGGCCAATGAACAGACCGCAGCGGCTTCACGCACAAATGCCGCGACCCGAGACAGCCAGCCGCGGCCAGCCCCCCGTAAACGCGACGCTGGGGCGAAACGAGGCCAGCCTGCAAGGCACAGGCTGAAAGCCTCCATGTGCGTGAGGGTCTCCACCCGGCAGAACAAAACGATGTCAGTCGGGGATGCTCTTAGGTGGCCAAATCTCGAAGGAAACAAAGAGCCGCTTATCACAAAAGCCAGGGGCCTGGGGACGTCGGGGGAAGGGGGGGGGGGGGAAGCCCTGATGGGGGAGGGGTCTTGGGGCGCCCCTGGAGGGCTGGCAGCCTTCCTGTTCTTGACCTGGGTGGTGGTCGTCCTAAACTTAATCCCCAAACCGCAGAGATATGTATGGCCTTTTCTACAGCTCATCACGGTTCACAACTTTGAAATAGTCCAGCGGGGGCGGGGGCGGGGGGTTGGTGGACGCATAACGGGAAGAACTGTGGCTTCCTGAGAACCTTCTCCATCCCAGGTGCCCTGTGGCGGCTGACCCACTTTCCTCCACGACAGAGGGGACGGGAGCCCACGCAGAGGAGAGGGCTTGCCCAGAGGCCTGCGGCAGACAAAGTGGCCGCGGCAGGAGTGAAGGCAGAGGGGACCCTGTGCGGAGAGAAGCAAAGGAGCGGATGAATTTGAGGATTAGCAGCTGTGCTCTGCACACGGCCGGCCAGGCTGGCCTCGCTAATATCCACAAATAGTTGAGTGTCCCCAGAAGAGTCGCTCAGGCAGTCAGAGGCAGGGAAGCTAAGTGAGCGAGGGCAGGGCACACGCGAGGCCGGATTAGAGGTGGCCAGACCTGAGGGAGCACTGCGGTGGGCCAGGCCCTGCAGGCGCTGGGGCTGGAAAAGTCGAGGGGTCAGAGCCAGGCTCTGCCGGAAGGGGCTCCGGTCCGGGACACGCGGGAGGACACTCCATCGGCCCGCATTCCCCTCCCCTCGCCTGTTTGCCCGGAAGCCTCGCTTCCTCGGGCCTCTATGGCCTTTGCGCCTCTTGGAAGGCCTGACTGGTCTATCCTCCTTGCAAATTCCTGTTCATTCTTTGAGCCTTGGCTCAAGTGTCCCCGCTTCCAGGAAGCCCTCCCTGATATCCCAAGTCAGTGACCCTGGCCTGGCATCCCTGGGAGGATCTGCTGATGGGGCTGTGTCCTTGCCTGCTCGTCCTGCCAGGACGGTGGCCCTGGGTCTTACTCGATCTCAGCCCCCAGCGCGGGACTTGGTACGCAGAAGGGGAATGACTCCCCCCCACCCCCCAGGGATGAGGGGCAAAAGCGTCACAAAAAACCCAGAGGGAAGGTGACAGGGAGAAGAAAGAGTCTGTCATGTGGACAAGAAGGCCGGTGAAAGTTCATTCTAGGCAGAGAGAACAGCACAGGCAAGGGCAGGAGCGTGTGACAGTTTGTTTGGGCCTGGGAGGGGAGACTTCAGCATGATGGGTGGTGAGCAGGGGGAGTCAGCAGAGGGGCTGGGGCGAGGCGAGCCCAGCTGTGTACCTGCCCACAAAGGGAGCCACTGAGGGTCAAACGGACACCGTCCTTTTGCTCACTCGTCACATATTTCCTGGACCACTCCCCCCCCCACGAGCCAGGCTTGGTCCCAGGCACCAGGGTAGGGGTGCGCTGGACGGGGCAAAGCACTTGCCATCTAGGAGCTCAGTTCGGCTCCCCAGGCCCGGCCTGCAATGTACAGAAACTGCCCTCTAGGGGCGTGGGGCGGGGGGGGGGGGACAGGTGGCGCACAGGGCTGGGCCATGGGGCCATTCCTCTGGACACCCCAAGACCCCTCCAGTTGGACCACCAATGGATCTTCTCCCGCCTGGGGGACCCACCACAGTGTGGACTGGATGCCCCACGATGAACCTCCACCCGGCCTGTGGGTCACGTCTCAGGTGGGGCACATCATTCTCCCAACAGCCCTGCGAGGTGGGGGTGATTAGGACATCCACTTCACAGATGGGAAAACTGAGGCCGGAGACTTGGATCTGAGAGGCTCCAGACCCCAGGACCTACCACCCCTGCCGACCAACTTCCCCCACATCCCTCTGGGCCTCTTGGTCCTAGATGCCGGGCACTACCTGCGGGGCAGAACCGCACGGGGGCAGCCCCTGCACCTGCTGGGAAGGAAGGGTCTGGAAAGGCCCTCGAGGCAGCTCTGAGAACACTGATGAGGTGAGAAGAAGAAAGGGGGTAGAACCCTCCCCGGTTCTGGGATGCTATGCTGGGTCCTGGCCCCACGGGACCCCCATTCCCACAAGCTCCAAAAGTCTGCCTCTGCTGAAAGCCCGAGTGGCCCAGAGCAGCCCGGCGGCCCAGGCCCTGGCAACTGCCACTGGCCTTTGGGACTCAGCCCGGGGAAGCCCTCGGCCCATCAGGCAAAGCCATGCCTGATGCCCTTAGCGTGTCAGGCACCACTGCCCAGGTGGCTCACCTGTCCACTTGACTCACCTGCCCACCTGCGTCCCCAACCCGGCTGGGCCATGTCTCTGTCCCCACTGCCCAGCACACAGGGGTGGGTGCTCAAGAACCTTGGCTGGGCACAGAGGGGGAGAGAAAGAACCACGGAAGGGACCCTCCCTCCCCCCCACCCCGCCCCTGCCAGCTGGTCTTGCTACGAAGACCCCCCACCAAGGCTACCTTCTTGTCAAGTCTCAGCTGGGCAAAGCAGTAGCCCCTTCTTCCCAGGAACCCTTCCCGGGTGGGGACACTGGTGAGACGACGGCCAGTGTGGGGTATCTGTGTGGCCACAGCCAGGCTTGCTTGCCCCTTGGGCCTCTCCAGCCCCCCCTGGACCTTGGCCATGACAAGGCGGGCCTGGCTGCACGTCAGATTTTGGGTCTGAGCTCCTAGGACCTGAGAGATTGGACCCCTCCTCCCAGCCCAGGACAAGTGGGTCCTTGCCCCGTGGGACTCACAGGAGAGGGCTGCATTCCAGCTCAGTGGCCAGGAGATGGCCCCGCTCTGAACAGCCAGTCCCGAGCCACCGTGTGAGACCCCCGGGACACTCATGGAAGAACTCACCCGCAGCATTAAGGGTCAGCTGGGAAGGCCCCGGGTCTCCTTGCCCTAGTCCCAGGGCCACGTTCTGGAACAAGCCTGGGCTGGCAGGTCCCTGACCCTCAGGGGATGGGTGTCCCGGCCGCAAGGAGCGTTCCCCGTGGATGCCCGATTCTGGCCTTGGGAGGAGGGGGAGGGGGAGGGGTCGCGAGACCCTCCGGCCTTTGGAGACGGTGCCGAAACCCAGCAGCCAGAGCCGGGCCTGCTGCCCACACGACGCCTCGGCTCGGGCTCCGGAAGGAAAACACAGGAGGGGTGTTCCCAAAGTGGGGGTCAGGGTGGCCAAGGGAAGTCGCGGAGGAAGTCGTGAATATTCAAATCGGCTGATTCCCCGGGCGGGCCTGCCGCGGAGGGAGCCCGGTGGAGTCCGCGGCGGCTCAAAGTTGAGCACCCCGAGGGAGGCCGCGGGGGACGCTCCCCAGACTCGCGGGATTCCCCCAAAATGGCTCCAAGACGCGCCTGCCTCGCCCGGCCGGCCGCGAGGACTCCATCCCCCACCCCCGCCCCCACGAGGCGGAAACTTAAAAGCTCAGAACCAGGCAACTGTCAGCCGGGGGAGGGGGGTTGGGGGGGGTGGGGTGGTGGCGGACCAGCCGGCGCGGGGACCCGGCGCGACCCGCAGGAGCGGAAACCCGAAGGGTCCCGCGGGGTGGAGTGGGGGAGGGGTGGGGGGGGGACAGCCGGGAGTCCAGGGCGGGGCACGGGCCGGGATGGGGGGTGGGGGGGGCGCGCGCGCGCGCAGGTCCTCGCGGCGCACCGCCCCCCCCCCCAGCCGCGGCGGCCCCGGCCGGGCGGAGGAGCCCCCCGCGAGGGGCTCCCCGTCGTGTCGCCGCGCGCAGTCCCGCACCGCACACCGCACACCCGGCCCGCCGGGGCGGCCCGGGCGGAGCCCTCCCGGGCGCTGCCCTTCCGGGCGCCCCCACCCCGACCCGGCCCCGCGCGAGCCGCGGCTCGGAGGACGCTGCACTCACCTGAGTTTCTCCATGTCTGCGGCAGAGGCCTGCGAGAAACCAAACGAGAGGGTCAGCAGGCAGGAGGCGTGCGCCCCGCGGCCGCGCCGGGCGGCGCCGGGCACAGCGGGCACCGGGCGGGCGCGGCGGCGGGGCGCCCCGCGCCGCTCGCTCGGCGGCAAAGCCCGGCCCGCGCGCCCCCAGCCCCCGTCCCCGGTCCCCGAGACTCGGGGGAGGGGGGTGGTGCGCCGGGCTGCGGCCGAGTAACAGGTGAGCCCGCCCGGGCCGCCGCGCTCCCCGCCACCGAGTTACGCCCCCCCCCGGGGAGGGAAGAAGGGGCTGGCCCGGGGCGATCCCGGGCTGGCCCGGAGAAGGGGGGCCCGGCCCGGCCGCGTTAACTCTCCCGTGGCCGCGGCCCCCGCTGCTTACCGTCCCCCCCCCCCACCCCACCGCCCGCACCCCCCGCCCCGCCCGTTAACCCTTCCGGCCCCGCGCTCCCTCCCGGAGGAAGCCGAGCCCGCAATCGCAGAATCTCCGAGTCGGAGAATGTTCGAATCCGGGAACTGGGAGCCATACGGGGTTGCACAACCCGCCACTCACACGATCCGAGGGCGATGGCATTTGGGACCTCGGACTCCTCAGTCAGAGACCCCGCTGCCCTCAGGTTCTGGGGTTCCGGGCCTGGCTCGCCCCTCCCGGGCCCGAGGGATTAACCCCTGCGCGTCCGGCTCGCCGGCGGGGCTCCCTGCCGGGCTTGCGCAGACCCGCCCGCGCGCGGCTCGGAGACCCTCCCTGCCTAGCCCCGAGCAGCCGGGCAGCCCCTCTGTGCGCCGGGCGGGGAGACCCTCCCGCCGCCGTTAACCCTGCGGGCGCCGGCGAGCGACGGGGACCGCGAGCGGCCCGGGCGGGATCGCACTTCCTGCGCGGAGCGGGGGGCGCGGGGCGGGCTCTCCATCGCCCGGGAGAGGCCGCTCCCGGGGGCTTTCCCCCGTCTCTCCGCGCCACGGCCGGCATTAAAGGGGGGCGCGGGGCTGAGCCCAGGGACCACGCGACACACCTGGGAAGACTGATGACTGCCCATCCCGGCCCCTCGCTCCGGGCGCCGCCGCCGCGTCCGCCGGGAGCGCGCTCCGCTCCGGTCCGGGCCCCACGCCGCCTCCCCCACCGCCCCGCCGGGCGAGGGCGCAGCCCGGCCGACTGCGCCGAGCTAGGAGGCCCGGCCCGGGGACCTCGGCCGGGCTCGGCCGCCGGCTCCCCGGGTGCTCGGGCAGGCCCTCCCGGGACTCCGCCGGCCTGTTTCCTCACCTGCGAGCCGGGGTTGGGGGCAGGGGGAGGCGGACGAAGCGCTCCGCTGCCCTTCAGCACCCGCGGGCTGCGGAGGGGCTGGGCGGGGGAAGGAATTTTAGAAGAAAAGGATCGGCGAGGGCCCCGGATTGGCCGCCAGACACAATCCTCACTCGAAAAGTTGTCGGAGACCACGAGCCCAGACCCCCCTCTGAATACCCTCCTCCCCTAAGACAAAAAGAATTGGCCGCCGGGCCAGTGGCTCTCGCGAAGCCCCCTATCTGCCCCAGGCCCACCTTTCCCAGGTCCCCATCACCGCGCTCAGCACACTAGATCCCGGCATACAGCAGGCGCTCAATAAACACGGACACTGCATGCCTAGCTCCTACACCAGCCTTTTCCTGCCTCCTCCCTCTGGCAGTGAGTTCCCAGGCAGGCGTCCCGTCCCTTCGCCAGGGCACCCCCAGCACCCAGCAGGCCTGGCCTCCACAGGGCCCGCGCAGGGGTGGGAGGAGCCGGGCTCTCTCAGGGTCGGCCCCAACCAGGTTCACACCCAACCCAAAAAGTCCAAGCGTTCCTTCATCCACCGACGCTTTTCCCCACATTCATTAGCTCCGGGCCAAGTTCTAGTGGTGGGAGGGGGCAGCCAATGAGGTGAGCCCTGCCCTCTGGGGGCTAATGGTTGAGAAGTGACCCCCGCCCCCTGTCCTGGGAGTCCCCCCCTCGGCAGAATGGCAAAGATGATCGAGGTGCTCCCACCCCCACGGCCCACACACACACACGCCTTCCAAGTTCACGGCACTGGCCATTTCCTCCTCAGGGCGGCCCTGCCTGCCGGGGAAGCAGTCACTCCCATTTTACAGACAGGGGAGAGCAAAGCCCAGAGATGAGCCCAGCCAGGCCTGGAAACCAGCCCTCACACAGAGAGGTCTTCTCCCCCCAAAGGCTAGGGACAGCTCCTCATATGTCTCTAGCTGCCTCAATCACTCACAGTCAATGACCTGCCCGGGAGTTTGTCTTAAATTAATAAGAATGCATTAAAATTTAATTTTAAAAATCTAGCATTAATTATTTATATGGAATGTTTCAGCTCTTCTAAAAGGTCTGTCTGGGAATTTCCCAGGAAGGGACACTTAGGAGAGGCTGCTGAGTCGCCCTGGTGGCAGGGGGCAGGCTGGCAGAGGAAGAGATGGGGTGTAGCCTGGCACCCACCTGGGCAGCCCCTTCCTTCACTCCGCTATTCCAGACCCTGAAGCCTGGCCCTGACCCTTCCACGATGTCTCACATTCTCTCCAGACCCAGTGCGTGTGCCCTCACCCTTAAAGGTTGCCTCCTCCGGGCAGCCCTCCGTGGAGACCCGGTGGAGTCGTTTGGTTCAGGCCTCCATACCAGATGTGTGCTCCCTGGGGCAGGGCCTTTCCCAGTTGTGTCCCAGGGCTGGCCTGGCACCTCCCCCGGGGGTTGGGAGCTTGCACAAAGCTTTGGATGCACATGTGATGCGTGGTCACAGCTGTATGTGGCTAGGGAGCAGGGGGAGCAGCCGGGCTGGCCCTGTGGGGAGGCGGCTGTGCCTTGGCAATGGTCTTGGTGTTGAGGCCAGAAGTCCCATGTCCAAGACGTGACTCTGCAGTTCGTCACCACAAGATCTGGGGACGTTCCCGAGATGCCCATTTTACGGATCAGAAAAGCAAGGCCAGAGCACGAAACGGCTTGTTCAGAGTCGCCCAAAGTTAGCCGAGGCCTGCCCGGGGGCTTGGGTGGAGGAGAACGGAAACCACTGCCTGGGTCTCCTCCGTTATAGGAGGAGGGCAGGGATGGTTGGGGACCACGAGTATGGGAAGACTGTGGGAGGTCCAGGGTCCCCAGTGTGAGACACCCCCAGGGCCCCTCTGGCCCCTCCAGTGCTCTTCCCTGGGCACTCCCACACTCGGGGCCCCATGTCTCTTGTGCTGCAGCACGCTGTGACCTTGTCACTGTCTGCCTGAAACTCTCCCCTTGTCCCCTCCTGGTGGTCTGGTCCCGCAGCCGCCTTCATTTCCCCAAAACATCACATGAGCCCAGCTTGTCGGCCACGGGTCCTTGCCTCAGCCCAGCTGCTCTCTGGGCTCTTCCCCGGGCGGGTGGGTCTGCCCCACCGGCCTAGAAAGCCCCTCCCCCCACACCGTGAGCCCCACTCTGAGCCGCCTGCCAACCGCCACCTCCTCCTGCCCCTGCGACCTTCCCTTACGCCCTGCACAACTCTGAGCTTCCGGAGGGCCACCCGGGGCAGAAACGGGCCCGTCCATCCTGTAGCCGGCCTGTCGCTGCCAGTGCAGCCTTCAGCCCCGTTGCAGAAATCAATCAATCCCATGTAATCCTCCAAGTGGCTTCGCGAGGGGGGCTCACAAACCCCCCTTTACAAATGCAAGAACAGAGGGTCCAAGAGACAAAGCCCTGCCGCTTGTGTGTGGTTCCTTCCACAGCCGCCACCCTCCCAGCGGCGACTCGGCAAGGTGCCTGGCGCACAGTAGGGACTCTCAGGAGGCGAGGGAGGAAGGCAAGTCTGCCTAACCCTCTGACCTCAGCCCCCTGATCTGTCCCGTACTTGGCACATGCAGACCACACTGACCAGCAAGCTCACCCAGCTGGCTCCTGCCTCAGGGCCTTTGCACTTCTTTCCTCCACCTGGAATGCTCTGCCCCAGATCTTGCATGGCCAGTGCCTTCTTTCTCTGACCACCCATCTGAAGTAGCCCCTTACCCACCAAAGACCCTCTCATCGCACCGGTCTCTTTGGACCCCTCCTCCTTGGTCACTTGCCTGCCCTGCCCCTGCCCCACCAACACCCCTACGGCAGGGCCTCTAGTGACAAGCGGTGACGCCCGAACCAGTGCATTTGCTCTTAATCCCCAGCCAGACGGACCTGCCACACAGCCTGCGCTCCTTCCTGCTCTCCTGGCCCCCATCATTCCTCGCCACCCCCAAGCTGGGCGGCACCTGAGCCCAAGGACACGCGGCACAGGGTCCTGCCCCAGGCGCCCCTCTGAGGGTGTGGGTCCTCCTTCTCCAAGCGCCCCTCCAAATCCTCTGTTCCCAAAACTACAGAGAAGGAAAGTGAGTCCCTGTCTGGGGACAGGTCTGCTTGGTGCTGAGAGCCAGGCCTGGGACACACGGAGCCTGGGTTCTGGCCCCAGAGGCCAGCTCTGCCTCCGACTCCTCCTGTGACCCTGGGCCAGTCCCTGCCCTCGCCTGGGGCCGGGAGCTGGCCTCTCGGACCCTGACACTAGTGCTCCAACCCCGGGGCCTCCTTAAACCCACTCGGGGCTCTGGCTTCCTCAATTTCCCCTTTATCTTACTCCCTGACTTCACCTGCAGGGGAGGAAACAAGCTGAAGAATGTGGAGGCCAGAGGGATAAGGCCTGGCGTGGGGGGCACAAACCCCGGGTGTGACAAAGACAGGGGTCACCCACCTCCCACGGATGAAGACTTGGGCCCCCTATGCAGCTGTGTGACCTCTGACGAGTCTCTCGAATTCTCTGAGCTCAATCCCTTATCCAGGGAGGAGGGAAAAATTTCGAAGGGCACCGTGAGTGACAAGGTAGCCAGGTATAGGGGACGGTCTTGGGGATGGGGCTCCTCTGGAGAGCCTTTTAATTTAATTTAATCATTTGGGGTGGGCGGCCTTCTAAGATGCTTTACACCCCTTCTTGACTTCTTGCACTCATTCAACAAACATTCACCGTGTGCCCTGTTCTAGTGGACTCAGCAGAGAACAAACCAGAGGGGGGTTCTGTGTCCTCTAGGTGCTGAGGTTGATATTTGCGGGCCGGAGGCAGATGGCTCCGGAGGTCAGCACAGCGCCCCTGCTGGCCCAGTGTCTGATGGGACAAGTCCGCTGAGGAGGGAAGGCGGAGGGAGGTCAAGGTGAATCGTGAGCCACGACTGGGGAGCCGGTGGCAGCAGCAGGCCCTGGGCGCGGGGCGCCTGGTGAGTCTGGAAGCATCTGGTCAGCAGTGGGAGCAGGGGGCGGGGGTCTCGCGGGCCATAGTCAGGACGAGCCGGTGGGAAGCCCCGCTGGGCCAACAGAGGACTGTCCGAGAGGCTGCCGCGAGGAGGGGGCACAGAAGGGCAAGTGCGGGGCGGCCCAAATCCAGGCCTGTGGGGAGGGGGTGGAGGTGGGAGAGGTGCCCAGAGGGCCTGAGCAGGTGGAAGGGGTGGGGGGGACCATGGGGGGCCCAGGTCCTGGAGGGGGAGTGGCCGGCGAGGAGGCAGCACTGGAGAGGCGGCCAAGGACACCGAGAAGGAGCAGAGGGAGCTAGGATGAGGGCGGGGGTTCCAGGAGCCGTGGGGGGACGGGGGGGGGGGGGGACAGCGCTCACAGACCGGGTCCCTCAGCATCCCACTCAGGGCTGGCCTGTGCTGGGGACGCAGCAGGTCACCTTAGGCGCAGGACCGAGGTGAGCTGCGTGCTGTCCTGTCCTCACCTGATGGGGTGGAGAGGGGTGGGCCCTTGCCAGAGGTCACCCAGCAGGTTGGGGAGGGGAACTCGGGCCTTGCTGCTGTCCCCAGATGGGGCCGGGAGCGTCCCTGTCCCTGGTCCTGGAAGGAGGGCCGCCCCGCCCTACCTCCCACCCCGCCCGCCTTCCCTCGGCTGGGCTCCGGCTGGGCTCCGTGTCGCCTCAGGCAGGGCCTCGGGTTCCCAGCCGTGTGCGGCTGCAAGCTGGCCTCCAGAGCTAAATCTGGCTTACCAGCATGTTGTATTTGGCCTGCAAGAGGTTTTAAAAATTTTTTAAAAAACATTTGAGCCAACATTTAAAAATTGGGAGAGTTTACATTTTAAATTCCATATTTTTGGCTTCTACTGAAAATTTGCAAGATCTGGCAACTCCGGCCCACATTCCCACGTGGCAACAGTTGGGGAGCTAGGAAGCAGCTCCCCCCACCCCCAAGAGGCACCTCGGGGGGGGGGGGCTCCCCCGCTGGGGAGAGGCGCCATCCACACCTAACGGACCCGGCAGCTTAACTTGGGGAGACTGAGGCCCGGAGTCTGGAATGACTTGTCTGGGTCGCTCAGTGGGAAAGCCCCTGGGACAGGATCTGGGGACTCCCAGGCCTGGTAGCAGGGGTCTGGTTACAACCCCACCTGGGCTCCTTCAGAGCCCCAGCCTGCCTCTCCTTCCATGACCCTGACCCTGACCCTGACTCTGGCCCTCCCACTCTCGTCTTCTGACCACAGGAAATGGCTGGCTTAAGTCACTCATACTGTCATTCGGGCCCGGGGACAGTGAGAAGGGGAGGTCTCAGAGACCTTCCGCAGGAGCTTCTTGCTTGCTAGACAATGAAGGGGAGCAGCAGGGTCACCCACGGCCACTCACCAGACGGGACAGAGGCAGGACTAAAATCCAGGGCCCTCCCCTGGTTTATAGCTCCCTCCCTGAAGGTGTTAATGGTGAAACCTCCGGGCACTGGCCTCAAAAAAGGGATTTCAGGTTAATGACTGGAGCCCCCCCACCCCCACCCTGGCAACAGTTCTGGGGACACAGTCCTGTCCAGGCTGGGAGGGCAGGAGACACACAGCAGAGGAACCACCATCGCGACCTTCGTCACCATCATCATGCCAGTGACTGAACTCCTACTCTGTGCCAGGCACCTGCACCCATGACCTCTGATCCTCCCGCCCCCACACGCCCGTGAGGACACGGAGAACTGGGCTCTGTTCTCTGAGCCTGCTCCTGGTCTGTGAAACAGGCTGATCCCGGTACCTCTCTGACCCGCCTATTTTGAGTACTTGATGTGAGGCTGTAGCGGAGGGGTTCGGGGTTCCAGAACAGGTGCTCACCACGCGATACGGCCCTGGGGGTGGGGGTGGGGGTGGGGAGGGCCGATACCGCCCTCCCCCTCCCTCGGGAAGGAACCTCGCAGGGCCTCAGGATGGAGCCCTGCCTCCTGGCACCCACTGCTGGGCCCCGACGGGTCCCCGCAGCCCTGTGCCACCAGGCGGTCCTGGGAGGCGTGTGTGAAGAGCCTTGAGACACAACCCTCCAGAGGCCTGGGCGTCACGGAGCTCCCCCGGGGCCCAGTGTCCCCAGAGTGAGGGCTGCGCCGTGTGCAGGGCTCAGAGTGGCACAGAGGCAGGGGTCCCAGATTGCCAGGCCCTTGTGGAGGAGGCGGGGGTCCCGATGCTTGTCAGGTACCTGTTGGATGCTTTCCCTGTGACAAGGCAAGAGAAAAATCGTGATCATTCCTGCCTTTTCATGGCTGGGGAAGCCAAGGCCCGGAGGGGTGAGGGCGGGTGACCTGTCCAGGTCACCAGCAGCCCGTGGATCCTTGAGCTGGTGCAGCTGGCCCCAAGGCAAGGGCTGGAGGGCTGCAAATGCCCAGGACTCACTAGTGGCCTCACTGCTCCCGGCCCTCCCCGGGAGGAGAAGGCAGGTGGCTGGGGGGCAAGAAACACCAAAGAGCAGGGGGCAGAGGGGGAGGTTAAGCCTGCCTGCGCCCAACCCTGACTCCTCCGCGTGGCCTCTCTGAGACTCAGTTTCCTCTTCTGGATGCGGGGAGCCTAATGACGGCACCAACCTCCTGGGGGTGCACCGAGGCCTGGGATCAAGAGTTAGAACACGCAGAATTTTGTTTTTAAAGGAACCTCTCCCTGTAGAGACGCCATCCTAGGACGGGCCTGGCTGCGAGCTCCGCCAACCTGGCCCTGCGACCCCCACTTGGGTCCTGGGCCCGGAGAAGTCAGGATGGGGCCGTGTCCTCAAGAGCCCATAAAAGCCCCTCTGGCCCCAGGGGACACGGACGGTTTGGGGGACAGAGGTCGGCACCAAGGTGGGCGTGCAAGTGCACGGGCACTGCTGTGTACAACTCGGTCCCCCGGTCAGCTAAGTGGGTCTCACGTCTTTCCGCCCGTCTGTGAGGCCAGGGTGTCCTGAGTGTGTGCAGGGCGATGCCGGGGTGCTGAGAAGGACACCTGCATTTAGATTTGAAGACCTCGGTCCTAGCCCAGACTCCCCACGTGACCTATAAAATGGGGAATTAAGGGGGCACCTTGGTAGCTCAGTCGGTTGAGCATCTGACTTCGGCTCAGGTCACGATCTCGCGGTCTGTGAGTTTGAGCCCCGCGTCGGGCTCTGTGCTGACAGCTCGGGGCCTGGAGCTGCTTCGGATTCTGTGTCTCCCTCTCTCTCTGCCTCTCCCCTGCTTGTGTTCTGTCTCTCTCTCTCTCAAAAATAAGTAAAAACATTAAAAAAAATTTTAATGGGGAATTAGTGAAAACACAGACCCATCTATCTTTCCGACAGGATGGTGACATATTCTTGCATGGAGGTGTCTGAGGTTCAAACGTGCAAAGGGACAATCATGAAATCCCGTGGTGAGACACAGAGGGCTCTGCCCATGGGGGCCTGATATTAATACCGTGCCGCACACACACTCAGTTCCCAACTCTTCTGCCTGCCCCGAAGCCAGAAATTTCACCGTAGAGACCCATTCGCTGGGTTCTTAAGGTCTTGCCTGTTACAGATATTATGAAAGCGGCCTGATGAGGGAGCTGGAAGGGGTCAGCGGGGACTCCCGGGGAGAAGGCACATGCAGTGAGGAGGGAGGGGACCGCAGCAGACCTCCGCCAGGCCGCCCCGCGGGCGGGGCGCTGAGGCTGAGACTCACCCGGCTTGGAGGCCTCCGGGGGGAGGCGGCTGGGCCTCCACACTTGCCGCTGCCCGCTCGAGACCCACCGGTCTCCACGGCCCGGCCAGCCCCCGCCCTGCTGGCAGCCTCGGGGGCCGCCTCTGGGGAGAGCGGAGGGCTCAGGGCCAGGGTCTTCTCCGGGGCCGCAGCTCCGGGGAGGGGCTCCTGGGCCAGGCCTGGGTCTCGCTCCCCCGGGGAGGGCTCCGGGCTGCGGCCTCTGGGCCCCCGGAAGGCCTCCAGGGTCCCGGGGTCCAGCACTCGTACGGTGACCTCATCCAGGAACCTGGAGAAGGGCAGCCTGGCCTCCCGTCGGCGGCCCAGCCGGGCCAGGGGGCCCCCGGCGGCCTTGCTGCCCGTGCCTGGGGGCTCTGGGGTGGACAGCAGGGCAGGTGACGCCTGTGTGCCCTCCTGGCCCAGCCGGCCCGCCCAGCCAGGGCAACGCGTCTGGCCCTCGCGGCTCCGGCCCAGAGTGGGACTTGGCTTGCGGCTTCGAAGGTCCCCTCTGCAGGCTTCCTTCCTGGTGGCTTTGGGCCCGGGCTCCAAGAGGGAGCTGCGGCCATCCTGCCTGGGGCTGCTGGGGTCAGGGCCCTGTGCCTGGGAGCTGGCCCCCGAGAGCATCCTCTGTAGTCAGTCCAAGGTCAAGCCTCTCCAAATACCTCACTAGCCCCACTTCTCTCCTCCCACGGGGCTGGGATCCCCACACCCTCTTTTGGGAGGGGGTCACGGCCGCCCATCTCCCATTGGCCAGAGCGAGCAGCTCAATGCCCGCCTGCCCATCGATCCAGGGATGTCGCAGGGGGGGAGGGGCTCCCACCCCCTAAATTGATTCTCACTAAGTGGGAGCTGGGCTTCAGGGCTCAGTGAGTGCTACAGAGAAGGTCATGTCCTGAGCTCTGTTTTTGCCTGGGGAGGCAGCCTGCACTGGCTGAGCACCTGCTGTGTGTGGGGAGGGGGCTGGGCTGGGCCCCACAACATCTCCTTATCTCCTCTGCCAGGTGTGGCGCCGGGCGCATGGGTGTGGAGAGGCAGGCGGCACAGCGACGACCCTAACAGTGGCCATGAGACTGAGCACAGGGCCCGAAGAAGGGGGAATTGGAACGCCATGGATCCGGCAAATTGGGAGGGTATGATGGACACTGCTGGCTGCCCACTGTTCCCCCATTTGTCCTTAGTAAGGAACTCATTTCATTCTGGGAGGCAAGATACTCAGCTCAAAGACTGCATTTCTCAGGCTCCTTTGCAGCCAGGGGTAGCCAAGGAGATACAAACAGAAGTTATTGGGTGAGGGTCAGACAGCTTGCGCGGGCTTCTTTTGCTCCCATTCCCCACCCTCCTGCTTCTTAACTGGAACATGGAAGTGATGGGAGGAGCCGTTGCAGCTATTTTGCACCATGAGGCAAACTTGTGGCAGAACCCATACACCAAGGGTGGGGGAGCAGAAAGACAAAAGGAACCTGGGTTCCTGATGACCACTGAGTCATCACACCAGCCCTGGACCACCTGCCTCTGGTGCTGTAACTTGAGAGAAATAACCCGGTCTTATTTAAGCTATGGTTACTTCCAGCCTCTGTCACTAGCAGCTGTGGGCAATCCCTCAATGATACACAGGGGATAAGGCGAGGGATAGTGGCACACGGGGACCCGGGGTGTAGTTAAATGGAGAGTAGAATGGGGGGAGATCAACCCAGAAAGGCCAGAGCCAGGCCTGGGCACTTCCTCCTTTGTGTGGAGGGAAATACGCCTGCTTCTGGCATCTCAGGAAGCCGGGAGGCAGGATTTCTTCCCGGGACGCACCCACATGAGTCAGAGGAAGGCTCGCTGGGGGGTGGCAGCCCCAGGCCTTCGGTGGGCCAGCTGGTGGCCACTATCACCGTCTGAGCTTGTGGCATCGCTTAGAGCATGGCCTTGACTCTCCTTGGTGGCCTACTCATGGCTATGAACCTGGGGCCCCTGCTGGTGGTGCCTAGATGGCTCACATCAAGTGCTAGGGACCCCTTCTTTTCCGGACTCAGCTGGACACCTCTCTGAATGTCCACAGCACCCATGACTGAATATGTGAAAAGCTCCGTGAGCTCCGCTCCACAGAAGCGGGTCCAGCTTGGTCCATCCCACAAACGTCCCAGTATGAACTTTAAAACACAGACCAGATCAATGGCCAGACAATGTCACACATTCATATGCCCTGAAAGGCCCTGACAGTCCAGCGTCTTTTCTAGAGACACCAAGGTGTCGTTTCTACCCTGGATACCCACCCTGGAACTGCCATCAAGTTCCTGAATGTGTTAAGCTCTACCTGGCCTCAGGGCCTTTGCACATGCTATTCCCACCATCAGAATCATTCCCCCTCCCCCCTCTTCCCGTTTGTCTCATCACCTAATTTCTATCTAAATTTCAGGGTCCCAGTCAATAGCCTGTCCCCTTTGCAGCCCCCAGGTCAGATCAGGTCCCCTCGCGTTAGCCTCTTGTAGTCCCTACTCTTCTCATAACACAGCCCCCAGCTGCGAGGGGTATGTGTGTGATCATTCACTCTCTGTGTCCTCTTAGAATGCAAGCTCTACTCTATCCTCACTCTCCGCACAGGCCTAGGCACATAGTAGGTGCTCAACAAGCAGTTCCAGAGTGGACTTCCTCTGGGCTGGGCACTGGGGCAGGCGCGAATTCTACCACTGAACCACCCATGCTGGGCTGGGCACTGGGGGGAGCAGGGATCTCAGGCTCTAAGGAAAGTCATAGCATCCCCCCCCCCGATCCCTGCAGTCCCCTGACAGCCACCCCTTCACACCTGGATACCTCCCCCCAGCAACAGCCGACCAGCCCCTGCCCCATCGCCATCATCATCACCAGTGGGAGGCGGCAGATCCAAGGGCAAATCCCTCTCCAACCCCCGCAACAGGACTTTGGGCAAGTCACGTCCCCTAACCGTCACATGCAGGTGGATGCCCAGTTCGGGGGCAGCGGTGGGAAGCGGTGTGAGAACACAGGTGCTGGGTGCCTCCAGCACGGAGCCTGGCATCTGGTAGGATCTCGGGACTCGTGAGCACAGGGCTCTAATGTGTCGTTTCCCAAGTATGTGCGATCGCAGGAGCGTTCCAGGGGCTCTGGCCAGTCGGTCCTCTGAGCTTCTCCTAGAGTTGCCGGCTGCATCAGACAAGTTCTCGTTGTCATAACAACCCACTGGCTCTCTGCCGCCTGGGCCGGAGGCCCCAGAGGATGCTGCCAGCTGCCGAAGCTTGCAGCCTGGGCCTGCTCACCTCTCAGCAGCCCGGGCTGCTTCTCCTGAAAGAGCCTCACAGCTCCCGGCATGACAGCCCCTGCTCCTTGACTCATCTATTTCAGCCGCACTTCTTGAGTCTCTACTACGTGCCAAGCTCCGTGCCGGGCACGCACCTGCAGCATGGCCCAAATCCTCGCCCAGCCCTGTGAGGTGGGACGGCTGTGGGCTCTCATGCTCAAAGAAGCAGAGTCTCAGCTGGGCAAAGTGACTTGTCCAAGGTCCCACGGCTCGGACACAGCAGACCCGGGAGGGGAACCCCAGAGGTCAAGTGCTCACCGTTTCCTCTCCAGCACCCCCTCCGCCCCCCCACCACTGCCTGGACCCTCCCTGATCCCACGGGTGCGAAGCTGGCCTCTGTGAGCTCGGAGAGAGGAGAGGCACAGCTCCCCAGTGCCCGCTGGGCCGGAGCGGGGAGACCTTGTCCTAAGGCAGGTTCCCGTTGTCGTAGCGATGGGATGCAGGATGGGTAGGGCATATTGGACATCCACTAATGGTTCCAAACATTACCTCACTTACTCTCACAGCAACCCCCCAAGCCAGGACTTGCCACCCCATTTCATGGCGGAGGACTTGGGCTCTGAGGGGTCACTGGTCAACAGCCATGGCTTGCCATAGGCCAGGTACTGCAATAAACACTGGCAGGACTGCTGTCCCCTTCCTGGGGCCTCTCTCGTGCCAGTGCAGAAGTTTCTACTACCATTGCTCTTTTATGGATGATGCTGTGGGGGGGTGGGGCTGAGCGTTCTCATACTCGTGCCTTTAACCATCCTATCGCATGGCTTCTGGCCATTTCCCTGCTGGCCTGAGAACCCTAGAGGGCAGCCACAGGCCTCAGCTGTCTCGAGTCCCCAGCATCCACGCACGTGCTCTGTGCCATCAGCGTTTGCACCCCGGATCCTGTCCCGGCCTTTCTTCCTCACAAGGGCTGTGCACTTGAGCCATCCAAGCCTCCCAGGAAGTCTCCCTGGGCAAGGGGTTCGCTGCAGGGCTCCCCGCCGGCCACCTGTCTTTACAAGAGGCCACACAGCCACTCCATCGCACAACACATAGTTGGAGAAGCCCAATGACCCCTTGGGCTTCAGCCCTGCAGCCTTCCCGCTATGCTATCACGGAATCGGGGCTCTGTGAACAAGACACCGGCATCTAGGGAATCCAGATCACCCACCCACCCACCCAGCCTTCGACCCATCCGTCCCTAGAGCCGCTCACCCATTCACACGCGCCCGCTTGTGCATCCGTGTCTGCACCCGTCATCTGCTGACACGTACTCACCCGTCTGCTACCCTCTAGTCCCTGTATCCGTTCATCCGTGTGTCCAGCCTTGTCCCTTGCATCCCGTACCCATGCCTCCGCCTGCCCCCGCCACAGACGCATCCCTCCATCGACCTGTGTCCGTCTGTGTGCCGATCCACCCTTCTACGCCTGTATCCGTGCGCTCATTAACATACACTCATGTAGCCATCCATTCACGCTTCCTGCATGCATCCATTCATTCCCACAGCCATCGTCTTCTTGCCATTCAAGGACCCATCCACCTATCCCAGCACGCGAGCACGGACTAATCCATTTAGAATCCATCCGTTTTCCCATGGCTGTATCTGTCTATCCTGACGTATCCCGTATCCGTCCATCCTCTATCCACCTATCCCTCTGTTGACATCTGTCCATCCATTGTAGATCCTTTCATCCACTCCTCTGTCTCGCCATATGCATCAGAAATTCATCTTCCTACCTATCAGTCCATTTATGTACCCATCCATTGACGTCCTGTTCTGTTCATCCAGTCCTGTATCCTTGTCAATTCTTCCATCCGTTCCCATCCATCCCCATCTACGCTGCCACTTCCATCCGTCAATCTCTGCTCCCCCTCACCTACCCCTCTACTTTCTATCCATGCATCCCGCTGTCCCATCTGTCCCGCTCTATGCTTCCCGTCATTGTCTGTCCACACACTGCGGCCCACCCCACAATTGCTTCTCCACTGGTGCAGAGGTGGGTGCACGGGGGGAGTATGCTAGGTGAATACAGAACTCAATCACTTACTCACGCATTCATTCATCCTATAATACCGAATCAATAGAGACAGCTCTGGTCTGCTTTTCTCCCAACAGCTACCATCTGGGGCCTGCTTTGGGGCGGAAGTCGTTCCCTTGACTGTGATAGGTGTCGTGCCTAGACACCGAGGCCCTGAGAGGGGCAGGGCCTTGCCACAGTAAATCAGTGGCAGAGGAGGAACGTGAACTCAAGACTCCAGCTTCGTACCCGTGCCTCTCCACCAGGCTGGTGACCAGCCCTGGGGCAGGAGGGGGAACCAGGAAGGGAGGCTGAGGGCAATTCCAGACCCAACAAAGTGAGCCTCAGGGTCACCCACCCGTGGGTTTGTCCCTGGGAATCTTTATCTGCTTTGAGGGGAGGAGTCACCTCACCCTGCCCATGGCCATGCCCCTGACCTCCAAACTCCTGCAGGACTGAGCCTCTTCTGATCCTGGCACTCTCCCCTCTTCCCCCCAGGCCCCGACCCATGCAGCACCTCCGACACTGCACTACCCTCACCTGCTCAGCTCTGACTCAGCCCTTGGACCTCACCTCCTGGGATGTGAGATATTATTTGTGGCACTGTGCCTGCAGGAGCAGGGGCGCTCCTTCAGAGTGGCTACGATGCATGAAAATGCTGAGATTGGGCCTGGCACGTAGTAGGTGCTCCATTAACAGCGACTGCTGTGGGCCAGACGCCGGGCCCAAGAGTCCCTGCAAGTGAATGGGAAATCATCTAACACACCGCTTCTGACTCACTTCCCTCCCAGACCTGGAAATGTCTCCCATCCCGCCTCAGCCCATGGAAAGTCCATCCCACAAGACGGTCTCCGGGCCGGCAGCCTTCAGCCGCCTTGCTCAGCATCCCAGGTGCGAACAGCTCCAGGTTCTGAGGATAAGCAGAGCACAGAGCTGGCGAGGCTATAAATAAGAGACAGGAGCTGGGGAGGGTCCTCCACAGAGGCACAGCCGGCCCGCGCCCGGCACCAACGTGCTGAGCAGCCGGGAAGAAGCCGCATCTGCCACTGTGCTTGCTTTGCTGTGCCGCCCTGATTATAGTGAGCGTCGGGAAAATTAAGGGTTTTCGGGGACGCTGCCAGGGCCCTTGCTGCCGCCTCCCCGCCCTGCACGTCACCGATGCCAGGCAGAGCCGCCCCCATCGGCCACTTGCCCCAGCCGGCAGTGCTACACTGGGCCTGCCTGGATGGCACGCCATGGTTCGCAAGGGGCTTTCTCCCACGGTCCTCACTGACCCCGGGCGTAGAAAGGGGCTCTGCTGTGACTGGCGGGTGGTGGAACTGGGGCCCAGTGAAGGGAAGCGACCTGTCCTATGGGCGCTTAGATTTGGAGGGCACTGGGACCTCAGAAGGAGCCAGGCCCAGGGAGACTCTGCCCCACAGAGCCCCAAGGCCTTGACCCCTGCTGTGCACAGGGCGGAGGGGACGACCCGGGCCCTGCAGGTGGCAGTCGCTCTCACCGGGCCGCCCCCACTCACTTTTGGGTGCCTACTCTCTCCCATCCTGCCCGCTCGGGAGACTCCAGGAGGTCGCCCACGCTGTTCCTGCCCCAGAGGCGCCACACTGGGGATGGGGTGGGGCACAGACGAGGAAGGAAACACCTCTAAACCCGGCAGGAAGCGGAAGCGCTAGGGCAGAAATTCCCAAACAACCAGCCGGGGCTCAGGGAGGGTGGGAGCGCCAGCCGGGCGGCCCTGGCCTCAGTTTCCCCGCTTGTCCCTGAGGGCCACGTGAGCACCTGCCCGGCAGGTCCTGAGCAGGACCGAGCGCGTCCGGGGCTCGGCGCGCGCCCACGCGCCGCGAACGCTCAGGGAACCGGCCCCGGGGTCCGGCCTCCTTCCGGCTCCTGGGCCTCTGGGGCGGCCTCCCCGAGCCGGGTCTGGCCCTGCCCCCTGACGCAGGGCGGGACGAGGCCTGCCGGCACCCGGCTACCTGTCCCCTGTCCCCGCCCCGGGCCCCCCGCCCCGGCCGGGACGCGCGGGTCTGGGGGCGATCGCTCGGGCCGGCGAGGGGGAGGGGCGGGGAGGGGCAGAGCCACGCGCGCGGAGGCCGAGTCCCCGCCCCGCCCCGAGACTGCCGGGCTCCCGGGGGTGCCCGGCCCCCCCCTCCCCCCGACCCGACCCCGACCAGCGAAGCCCCCGCCGCGGAGCCCTGGCGCCCCGGTACCGGAGGGGGCGCCGCGGGCGGCGGAGAGGAGGCTGGACAGCCGCTCCCCGCACCCCTCCTCCGCCCCGGCCCGAGCAGGGGTGCCGTGCAGAGCCCGCCCCGGGCGTGGGTGGCGCCCGCCCCGCCCCCCGCCGGTGCCCGCGCCGCGCCCGCCCCGCTCGCAGGTACTCACCGCCCGGCGGAGCCGGCCCGGCCGCCGGCCGCCCGTCCACATGGCCCCGGGGCAGCCGCGCCGCTCGCCTCCGCCGCCGCCGCCGCCGCCGCCGCCGCCGCCGCCGCCGCCGCGCTCGGGGCCCGCCGCCCTCCCCACCGAGGCCGAGCGCGCCGGGAGCCGGCGCGGCCGGGGCTCCCCCACCCCCCGGCTTCCCGCAGGGAGCGCCCGCCCCCCGCCCCCAGCCCGGCTCCCCGCCAGCCCCGGCCCCGCGCGCGCAGCCGCGGCTGATTCAGCGGCTCCCCCCCCCCACCCCGCCGCGCCGGGCCGGGGCGCGCTCGGGGGGCGCGGGGGCCGGACGCCGGGCGCGGGGGCGCAGCGGGGGCGCGGGAGCCGGGGACGGAATGGCGGCGGGGCAGGGAATGAATGAACGCGTGCGGGCATGAATGGCTGGGCGCATGAATGAATGAGTGCCGTGCGTGCGTGCGGGAGGAACGAATGAATGAGGAACGAATGCAAGAGGGGGCCTCCGAGCGAAAGAGGGAAGGGACCCTGAAGGCCGGGAAACCCTAGGTACTGACCTGTCCGACCCATTCATCCACGCATTCACTCAATCCCCCAGCATTTATTGGACGCCTACTGTATACCAGCCCTGCTCTGGGCCCTGGGAAGACCTCAAGGCAGGAAGCCAAATTCCTGAGCTGCTGGAGTTCACATTTTACCAACGGAGAACCTGCGGCGCCGCCGGGGAGGAGGGGGGAGGGGGCGGAAGGGCGCAAAAGACGCGACCCGTGACCCGCCAAGCTACCCCTCTCCCCGCCCCTGCTCTGCCCCCCCCCCCACCCTCCCCACCTCAGTGGCTCCCTCGGGTCACCGCAGGTACCTGTCTCGCCTTCGTCCTACTCAGCGGAATCCCGGCCCCTGGGTCAGGGTAGCCAAGTGATGGAGGAGGGGCTTCCTTACTTCCTGAGCTCTCAGAACGGAGAAGCAGCCTGTGAAAGGTCAGTGTTGCTCCGGGAACCTCCAGGTGGAGCACACCCCTCCCTGCCCCCAGCAGAACCCCAGGCTGGCCCAGTCCTGGCCCCGAGAAATCAGGGTGTGGGATGAACCACTCCCTCTCCTCCCGGAGACATGGAGCAGGGTGATTCTGATGGCCCAAGCCAGCCTGGCGCTTCCTCAAGAGCCAGCCTCCGTTCTGAGGCCATCAGAGCTCCCTGGGGACAGCCGCCCGAATCTGCCAGCCCAGCCAGCCCGGCCGTGGCCAGCATATGAACCCAGGGAAATGCAGGAGGAGGCCAGGAAGGATCCTGTGTGTTGGAAAGAGAGGTGACAAAGCACATGCACTTTACTCCTGTCCTCACTCGGGAACTAAGGGCTCACAGCTTACGCTCGTTGATATCATTCCCAAGCCCATGGCAGATTAAAAGATGCTGCCAATGACTACTCTATTTTTGGTTGTGGCAAAATATGCAGAACATAATATTTACCATTGTGACCATTTTTAAGGGTCCAGGGCAGTGGCATTAAGCACATGCACCCTGTCGTGCAACCATCACCAGCATCCGTCTTATATTTGCATTCCACGCCACTCGGTTAATTGGGGAGGAGGTTGCTACATTCAGGCACAGAACAGTGCTGAAAAAAGGCGCTGGTAGCAAAGGGAAGCAAGAAAAACCACCAACGGGAGACAGGAAAGTAAAGGAGACAGTGAATGAAGAACCAAGTGCCTTGGAGGAGGTGTTTGGTCTCTAGGCAAAGTCCCGTCTCCTCCGGCCCGGGCCCTGGGGACATTATTGGGTAACAGATGGAGAAAGGGAGGTCAGGGAGCTTTCCAGGCCCCAGAGAAGGGTGGACCTCAGGGGATGCCCTTTTGCCTCCTGTGGTCCAGAAGGAAGAGGGGGCGGTTGGGTGCGGGCTCTCCAGATCCCTGTTTTAGGCTCTCTGTGGGACTGGTCTCTTTGTTTGCGGCCTTGGTTTCCCCATCACGAGTAGGGGCGGGTTCTAGGGTCTCCACTCTCGCCCCCTCCCGTTCTGACGCCACTGAGGCCACACGTAGGGGTGGAGCCCAGCCTGCTGATGCCCCCCACCTGCCAGCCCTAATGTCCCTGCCCTCCCGGGGCCCCAAGGGGACAACAGTAATGGCGGCATGTGGACGGACTGTATGCGCGGGGCTCCACCCACGTTTTCTGCCCAGACTCTGGTCCTGTTCAGATGGTGCCAGAACGTCCGCCGTCCGCCCTGGCTGCGCTGCTGCCAACGTTGCAGATGGCTGGGGAGGCGGAGGAGGCCAGGGTGGGGCGGGGGCGGCCCATGCCTCAGCTCAGGCAGCTTGCACACTTGAGCTTGGGCCTGCCTGGGAAGGCCCCTGGAGAGCCCCACCCCCACGCTGCACCGTCTCTGCCTCTGTCTGCACCCTGCAAGCCCTGTCCCCCCTCCTCTCCCCAGCTTGCCACCACAGGCAGGAGAGAAGATGGGGGACACTATTGGGGGGGGGGCTCCGTTAATCCCCGTGATGACCTTGTCGGGGAGGTGGCACTAGCCTGCTTTGGCAGATGGGGAAACTGAGGTCCAGAGAGGAAAGTCTCTTGCCTGAGCTGGGATTTGAATACCCTGCCCAATCTGGTCCGGTGGTCACCCCCATTCGAGTTTTGCCTCCCATCAGACCCGCCTCGAGGTGTCTCTCAGAAGACCCAGGGGTGCAACCTGAAGGTCCCTGCAACACGGGCTGGTCCGTGGAGGCCTCTGCAGCTTGTGTAGCCAGAGCCCAAAGCCTCAGCAGCATCCAGGCAGGCTTCCTAGAAGAGGTGGGATTTCTGCTGCTGGCGGGAGGGAGGGAGAAAAGTGGCAGGCCTGTAGAAACCATGCCCCGGGGCTTGTAGGTCCCCTGTCCACGTGGCTTCCTGCCCTCATGTGGGTCTCTGTTGGCCACGCTGGCCACGCTCCCCACCCCCATCTCTCGATTCCATTCCCGGTTTTATTTTGTTCGCGGCTCTAAGTATTCTCCGGTGTCACCTGACTTACGTATTTGTTTATGTGTGGACAGCCATCTCCCCAGCTGGAGAGTGCACCCCTGTCCGGAGGGGGGAGGGGGTGAACAAATGATTGCGAAAACGATGGAAGGAGGGAGGACTGGGGGAGGCTGGCAAGATGCCAGGCTTCTGGTCGTGTGGCCAGGTGGACAGGGCAGGCGGCAGGCCGGGGATCGCTGAGCGTGACGTTGCCCCAGACCAGGCCCCAGCCTTCCTTTCCCTGCTCTGCCTCCCTCAGGCTGGAGCTCCGGAAGGTTCTTGGCACGTGGGCTCAGGAGACCCACGCCCCTGCCCGTGCTCTAACTTCCCCTCCAGGCTGCCCTGCAGGACCAGGGCCGGACTTCTCCCGAGTGACCCCCGCCCCATCCTGCTGCCCCCCCCCCCGCCCCCCCGTGCCTCGCCCGTTTCTCCTGGGAGCACTTTCGTCCGAATCCGGGATTCGGTGTCTGCTTCTGAGAGACAACCTAAGGCAGAAACAAAAGGACACAAATGTCTCCATTTCACTGATAGAGAAGTGGGGGAGTCGACGCCCCCCAGCAAGGGCTCCACGCAGAGCCCTGATCCCCCTTCCCTGCCTCACACGAGGCTGCACCCCCACCCACGGTGCTCCCTTCGGGTTGGCTCTGGGCCTCAACTTCCGGCCGTGGCCCCGGCCTGCGCCCTGTCCGTGGGAAGGGGCAGCAGCCTCTGTGTGGGACTGTGCTCTGCGCCAGGCCATTCGACCAGGCGGGGCCGGCACGGGCTGGGCAACGGACTTGGGCTCAAACACTGTAAAGTTATTTCTCAAGTATGTATCACAACAGAACACGTGAGCACACTTGCCACGTCAGCAGGCAAGCCGGGTCACTAAGAGGGGGTGCTCCTGGGCGCCAGAGGACACGGTATCGTGTCTGAGACAGATCCGCCAGTGTCCCGTTCCCCCTTCTTGGCCGCTCGTAGCCCGTAAGGAAGGGCAGCGTCCAGAGTCCTGTCTGGGGGGTGGAGCGCGGGGCCTGGGCAAGGGAGACCGCGTGCCCTCTGTCCTGGGCCCTGGGCATGCTGGGGGACACGGGGCAGGGGGTGGCACCGAGGCGGCCTCACCGAGCAACATTGCCACCGAATATATGACTCTGGTGCCGACAGACTTGCCTGCTGAGTGGACGGGTGTTGAATAAGGTCACATCTGGGGGCCCAGGCTTCTTCAGCAGCCCATCCGCTTAGTCCCTGTCCAGCTGGCCTTGGCTCCCCGGGTGGGTGAACTCCTATGTTCCTGCTAAGTTCGGGCCCTTCTTCAGCAGGCCCCAGCTGCAGCCCAGCCCCTGGATTGTGCTCCAACCACAATGTCAGTGTCCCCGCCCCCTGCCCCCACCGTCTCTGGGCCTTGGCACAGGCTGTCCCTTCACCCTGAGATGCCCTTCCATGGAGTGTCCACCTGTGAGACTCCTCATCTCATCTCTCAAAAGTTGCCTCCTCTTGGAAGCCTTCCCAGACCGCCCCAGGCTGGCCACCCCACCTGGGCTGGTTCTCCTGCCCCACCCCGCTCACTGCTGAGGACTGGCCTGGCTTGTAGACGAATCAATACGTCACCCTAAAGGGGACGTCTAGCTCCTGCTTGCCCACCTGGGTGCTGAGAAATTTCCTTCCTTCCTCTCAAGAAGTCTCCATGGTTGGACAGCCACCCAGATAATTCTGAGCTGCAGTGAACTTATCCTTGCTTTTCCTGACAAAGCCAAGGTACGCCTCCCTGCCCCGAGGCAGGACCATGTTTGCGATGTTTGGAACACACCGACAGCAGCTCCTTGTGGCCTCCTGCTGATCATTTCTCCTGGGTCCTTCTCCAGAACCCACATCAGTGCCCCGTGTCACCAGCCCCGCCCTCGCTGGCAGGCAGAGCCAGGAACCGCATCCTTGAAGGGTCTCCGCTGCGCCTGTCCCCTCGGGCAGCCTGCCTGTCTCACATCAGGGGGACAGTCACACTGAAGGACCTCCAGGGGACATTTGCACATGCTGCTCCTCAGCATCTCGTGCCTTCCAAAAGGCCCCGTCTTCACGGAGGCACCCCCTCCTCCAGGAAGCCCTCCCGGATCCCTAGCTGTTCTGTTTTCATGCGCCTCCCTAAGCTTTGCCCTGACCTCAGTGGGGGTCACCGCCCAGGGCTTTCCTTCTCTGCCACATAGTGGGCCCCGCAGCTGGGACTGGCCCCAGTTCCAGGTGCCTCCCCAAAACCTTCCGTGGCCCATCACCCAGAGCCGAGGCAGCCGAAGTCGGGGACCGATGTTAGCTGAACGAACGAGTGAATGAATGAGTGGATGAACGAGTGAACAAGTGACATGGGAGTGCTGCAGGACTGAACCTCAGCGTGATGGAGAGCCTTGGCCCTCTGGCTGGCCACACCAGGGAACGACCATGAACATGGCACCAGAGACCACGGGCCCTCGGATCAACTCCTCCGCTGGTGATGCCGAAGGACTCCGTTCTGTTTTCCTCCCTCAATACAGAGAGACCCTGCCGGACCCCACCTGTCCCCTCACCTCCCGCTTGCAAACACAGTTGTGTGTGGCAGTCTGGGGGCCAGCCTGGGCAGGACTTTCAGCAAGTCGTAGGCGGGCGGTCCTGCAGAGAGGCTTAGGAGCAGGCACAGGGCCAGAAGCAGTGCCCGAGATCAGGGATGGCCACAAGCCAGGCTGCCTGGAGGCTGAGCGCCAGCTCCTGGTGCGCTCACCTGGCACCTCCCGGGGTGGCCTGGGTTGGTGGCAGGGGCCAAAGCAGCGATGAGTCGGTGTGCCAGGCCCAGGGTGGGAACTGAGGGTGGTCCCCACCCAGCGAGGGTCCTCCTCTCTCCAGGAAGCCCCCGCAGCCTCCTGCTAGCCCCCCGACTCTGAAACCTGCCTTACATCTGTTCTGGGCCCTGGACAGGACCCCCCAGTACCTGTCTCAGTCCGTCCCTGTATTGCTCAAGAACCTGCAGTGGCTCCCTACTGCCTGATACCTCCTATCCAGCACTCAGGTCCTTCCATGGGCTTCCCTGAGTCTCTGATGTGTCTTACACTCTTGACAAATGCCGGCGCCCTCCTGCCCCCTCACGTCTCTTCTGGGCTGCCCCGCGTCTCTGTTTACCCCCAGGCATGCCCACGCAGCCTCTTTTCCCCTTATCTCTGCTCAGAGCAGGAGGCAAAACTCCAGTGAAGTAGGGGCTCATGTGAAAGGGCCCTGGGCCCCTGGAATGGAGGGGTGCGCCCAAGGAGAGGGGTCTGCCTGCTTCACCTCTACCCAGACCGCCATCTCCTGGCCCTTGGGACACACGGGATTTCCTCAACGCCTCCTCAATGGCTCTAAACCCTCTTCTCTCAACCAGACGCTGGCCCCGCATGGGAACCCCCCGTGGCTGTCCCCCAGGACAGTGCCCGTCAGCATACGGCTGTAGTTCCCTGAGATGTGCAAATGGCCAAGGGCCAGGCCTCTGGCCTGGGAGCCAAGAGACCTGATTCTGGCCCTGTCTGCCACCAGTGCCCCTCTCTGGGCTCTGTTTCCTCATCTGTAGAGTGGGACTCTGCCCTCTCACCTGGCTGTTGAGAAACTACTCGCCGTGAGCCAGGAGACAGAGGGCCGAACTGGAGTTTGCAGTCTCCATCCTGGGACCAAATGACTGGGGGACCCCAAAGCTGGGGTCACCCCTCTGTGCCAGGCGCTTCTCGCACAAGGAGGCTACACGGTGGCAGGGCCGAGGCCTCTGGAGCGGGAGCACGCTGCCCTTGTTGAAAACTCCGCCGGGCAGGAAAATGGTTTCTGCTGTTGCCTCTGTGTTCCGACCGGTTCCCATGCCTGCAAAGATCCAGAGGCTGGTCAGAACTGTGGCCGCAGCGAGCTTCAAAGTCACACAGGGGGCAAGGACACCGCTGCGGCCAAGATGGGGGGGGGGGGGGTTGGGGCGGCCGGGGCTCTTGCCAGACCTTCAATCTTCCCCCGACTCTGCACCGGTGACCCCCAAACCGGGGCTGGGGATCCGCTCTGGGTGTCACACATCAAAAGCAAGAGACCAAAATGAAAAGCACGCTGATCCCTTTTTTTTTTTTTTAACGTTTATTCGTTTTGGAGAGAGAAGAGTGTGAGCAGGGGAGGGGCAGAGAGAGGGGGAGACAGAATCTGTAGCTGGCTGCCAGCACGGAGCCCGACACGGGGCTCGAACTCATGAACCACGAGATGGTGACCTGAGCCCAAGTCGGATGCTTAACCGACTGAGCCACCCAGGTGCAGCCCCCCCCCCACCCCTGTCACTGATCCTTGTAGCAGCCCCGCGAGCAAGGGGGTCTCAGCTCACCTTAGAAGGGGAAACTGAGGCACGGGGTTTAGACGATGGTGCTCAGGATGTAGAGGCTGGGGTTTGAACCCAGGTCTGTCTGCCACAGCGTCTGAGCTCTGACCCATAGCCAGCGGCCTCACTTGATCACAAACAGGGCCAGCCAAGAGGAGAGTCCCCGTGCAGGAGGGCCCCCCCCACCTCGAGGGGGTCCGACTCAGGGTGAACACAGCCAAATCGCCCCACCCGAGAGCGCCGGGGGCGTGGTGCCAGAGCCGAGGTCCCTGAGCCTGGTGTGCTCCTGTGGGGCCAGCGGGGCCAGTAACTAGGGCACGGGTGGGGTGACGGACCCAGTTTGCCCAAGACCGCGGGGGGTGTCCCAGGACATGGAGTTTTCAGCTTTAAAATGGGACAGTCCCGGGAAGCCACGCTGAGTTGGTCACCCGAGGCAGGCTAAAGAGCTTTTGATGGTGCAAGGCAAAAAGTTACATTGAGAGGTAGTGAGGGCCCCAGCACTAGAGGGGCCGGGTCGTGGGGGGCTTCGCCTGTGGAAGCATTTGGCTGGGAGGGAGAGCCGGTGTTTTGAGATCGCCGGTTCCAGGGTTCCCCGGGACCTGAGTACCTCCCTGAGGGTTTGCGGGCTTTTACTGGTAGAACTGCCCCTCCGGGACCCCACCCCTCCTCGAGGTGGCCTCCTCCAGACTTGAGGACGGGCCTCAGGGCCATGTGGATGTCTACCCCTCCCCACCCCTACTCACTCACTGCCTGCTTCTTGCTGCAAACAAGCCCCCCTGGGGGGCAGAGAGAGCGCAGGCTCTGGAGTCAGCCACGTCTTACTTTGGGTCTCAGCTACATCCTTACCCTAGGAAAGACCACCTGTGGCTCAGAATCTCAGTCTCCACCTCTGCAAGCTGGCATAATTGCCCCTTCTCTGCACTGTGGAGGCCCCAGCTCGGCCCCTGGCAGTGCGAGGACGCTCCGTGGGTTTACAGCGATTCCCAGACTCCGGTCCAGGAAGCTAGGAGCTCAGAGACAAAGGGAGCAAATCCAAAATCCGTCCTTGCTGGGCTGGAGGGCAGGGGCCGCACAGACTCCCACCCGGACTCTGGGCCGCCCCCCAGACACCCTGGCCTCCGTCCCTGGGAGGGCACTGGCCCCGAGACTGCTCTGGTGGCCGCCTGCGGTGTCTCCCCGTAACAGCCCAACAGCAGCAGGACCTGCCCCAGTGTCCCCACAGCCAGGGACGCCGGGTGACTGAGTCCCGGGAACTGTGTGGAAGAAGTTGCTGGAAGGAACCCCTTGTGCTGGTTTTTTTTTTTTTTTTTTTTTTTTTTGCAGCTTTATCGAGACGAAAGAACTTACAGTAAACTGCTCAATTCGCACAGAGCGCCCAATTTGCTAAGTTTTGACATATATGGTCGCCTGCGAAACCATCACCACAATCGAGATCACGCACGTCGCCATCGGCGGCAAACGCTTCCTCACGCCCCTCGGAAAACCGCCTGTCGCTTCACCTTGCTGTCAGGCGACCTCTGATCTGCCTTCTCCCCTGATGGGTCAAGCTGCATCTTCTGGAGTTTTACATCGGTGGAGTCACACGGTGTGTTTCTCTCTCTCTCCCTTTCGGGGGTGAGGCGTTGGCATTTCCCTCCTGTCTATTACTGAGTCGAATTCCGCAGTAAGACCCTGCTACGATTTATCCACCCAGCCCCCCTGTTCATGGGCATTTGCGTCCGGGTCTTGGTGGAGACATGTTGCTTTCATCTCTCCGAGCGGGACGGCTTGATCCTACGGTGGATGTGTCTCTAACTTGTTCAGAAGCTGCCGAGAGGTTTCCAAAGTGATCGCCACCTCTTTACATCCCCATCGGCGAAGCGCCAGGGATCCAGCCCCACGTTCTTGCCAACACTTGGTATGGTCAGTCTTTTTAACGTTAGCCATTCAGAGTAGGTGTGCAGTGACATCGTATTGGGGTTTCAATTCTCCTTTGCCTCATGACTAATGCCGCGAGGGACCTAGTAAAGTGTCCGTTCAAGTCTTTTGCCTGTTTCTTAGCTGGATGTTTTTGGGACTGGACGCAAGTTCTTTGTCGGAGAACCGTTTTATAAATATTCTCTCCCGGTCTTCCGCGTGCCTTTCAACTCTCCTAAAGGTGTCTTTCAAAGAGGAAGTTTAAATTTTTAATTTTATGGTCTACTTTATCAAGTTTTTCTTTGATCATTTGTTGATCATTTGTTAACAATTTGATCATTGTTAATTGTGGTGAGAAACCTTTGCTAGCCAGTTGTCTGTTGCTAGTGTATAGAAATACAATGACCATGATTTTGGCTCAGGTCATGATCTCACGGTTTGTGGGTTCAAGCCCCGCATCGGGCTCTGTGCTGGCAGCTCAGAGCCTGCTTGGGATTCTCTCTCTCTCTCTCTCTCTCTCTCTCTCTCTCTCTCTCTCAAAAATAAATAAACTTAAAAAAAAAAGAAATACAATGACTTTGTGTTTAGCAATCTTGCTAATCTCACATATTCGTTCTAATAGCATTTTAAAAGTGTTTTTATTTTATTTTTGAGAGAGACAGAGACAGAGTGTGAGTGGGGGAGAGGCAGAGAGAGAGGGAGACGCAGAATCCAAAGCAGGCTCCAGGCTCTGAGCTGTCAGCATGAGATCATGACCTAAGCCGAAGTTGGATGCTTAACCGACTGAGCCGCCCAGGCTCCCTATAATAGCTTTTTTGTAAGTTCCTTAGAAATTTCTACATAGATGCCATCTGTGTGAAGGAGCAGTTTTTCTTTACAATCTATATAACTTTCATTTTGTTTTGTTTTGCTTTCTTGCCTGGTTGCACTGTCTGGGGCCTCCACAGCAAAGCTGAATAGGAAGGCAGAGACATACTTACTTTGTTATCTGCCTTAGGGGGCAAACATTGAATCTTTCGCTGTTCAGCATAACTTCCTATTACATTTTTCTTAGACGCCCTTTATCAGGTTGAGAAAGTTCCTTTCTGTTCTTAATTTACTGTGCCTTCGTTAGGAATGGAAGCTGGATTTTGTCCAAAAAGTTTTTGCACCTATTGAGATGGTCATATATGTTTTTAGTCTGTTAATATGCCGAATCACACTGACTGTCAAATGTCAAACCAATCTCATGTTGCTGGGCTAAACCTCACTTTGACATGATGCCATTCTTTTTATATTTATTTGGATATAATGTGCAAATATTTTGTTAAGAATTTTTATGTGTGTGTTCCCAAGGAGTATCTGTCTATAGGTCTCTACTATAACATTGCTGTGCACTTTTGGTATCAGGGTAATGCTGGCCTCAAAAGATGAGCTGGAAGGTTCCCTTCTCTTCCATTTTGTGGAAGAGTTTCTTTTGAATGGATATTATTTCTTCCTTAAGTGTTTGGTAGAATTTGGTAGAAGCCAGCTGAGTCTGGAATTTTCTTTACGGAAGGTTTTTACTACAGACGTAACTTATTATTTTTTTTAATGTTTATTTATTTTTGAGAGGTGGGGGGAGACAGAATACGAGCAAGGAGAGGGCAGAGAGAGGGAGACACAGAATCCGAAGCAGGCTCCAGGCTCTGAACTGTCAGCACAGAGCCTGACACGGGGCTCGAACCCACAGACTGTGAAATCATGACCTGAGCCGAAGTTGGCTGCTTAACTGACTGAACCCCCCAGGCGCCCCCAGAGGTAACTTATTTAATGAATATGGGACTATTCAGATATCTATTTATTCTTTAAAGAGCTTCAGTAGGTTGTATGCTCCAGAAAATTTGTCTAGTTCACCTAAGTCATCGAATTTGTTGGCATAAGGTTGTTCAAAATATTTGCTTGTTATCTTTTCAGTGTCTGTAGGATCCATAGTGATGTCTCCTTCTGTTGTCCCTGATATTGTATGTTTTCGTATGTATGTTTTCTCTCTCCCCACGCCCCCCCCCCCGATCATTCTCGTTAGAGGTTTATCAATTTTACTGACTTCTTAAAGAATCGTCTTTTGGGGGTGCCTGGCTTGCTCAGTCGATAGAACATGCAACTCTTGGTATCAGGGTCATGAGTTCAAAGCCCCATGTTGGGATTAAAAAAAGATCATCTTTTGGTTTCATTGATTTTTCTACTGTTTTAGTGTTGTTTGTTTCATTGATTTCTGCTCTTTATAACTTCCTTTCTCTTGCTCACTTTGAGTTTATCTCTTCTTTTCTCTAGGGTCTTAAGATAAAAACTGAGGTCTTTAATTGATACCTTTCTCCTTTTATAATACAAACTTTGGTGCTATAATTTTTCCTCCAACCATTGCTTTGGCTTCATCCCCCACACTTATATAGATTGTGTTTTCACTGTATTCAGTTTAAAATATTTTCTAATTTCTGCTGTGATTTCTTCTTTGACCCATGGTTTATTTAGGAGTGTGTTTAGTGTTCGAATGTTTGGTGATTTTCCAGGCATCTGTCTGCTATTGATTTCTAATTTAATTCCATTGTGATAGAAAAACCTACTTTAGGGGCACCTGGGTGGCTCAGTCAGTTGAGCATCCAACTTCGGCTCAGGTCATGATCTCACGGTCTGTGAATTTGAGCCCTGCGTCGGGCTCTGTGCTGACAGCTCGGAGCCTGGAGCCTGCTTCGGATCCTGTGTCTCCCTCTCTGCCACTCCCCCGTTCATGTTCTCTCTCTCTGTGTGTGCCAAAAATGAACATTTAAAAAAATTAAAAAAAAGAAAAACATACTTTATAGTATTTCACTCCTTTAAAATTTATTGAGTCTTGTTGATTGCCCAAAATATGCTTTATTGGTAAATGTTTTATGTGTCTTAAGAGGAATGTGTATTCTGCTATTGTTGAGTATAATACAAATTGTCAAGTGTCGTTCAGATTTTCTATATTCTTACTGATTTTGTCTGCTTCTATTAATTATTGAGAAAATAGTGTTGAAATCTCCCATTAATAACTGTGGATTTGTTTATTTCCCTTTGTAGTGGTACGCTTTTTGCATCAAGCATTTTGAAGTTGTGTTATTAGGTGCATAAGCATTTAAGGTTGTTATGAACTCTTTTTTTTTTTAAAGCTTATTTTATTCATTTTGAGAGCGAGAGAGCTAGAGAGCGCGAGAGAGCACGAGAGAGTGAGAGAGAGAAAGAGAGAACACACATGGGGGAGGGGCAGAGAGAGAGGGAGAGAGAGAATCCCAAGCAGGCTCCTCACTGTCAGCACAGAGCCTGACACTGGGCTTGAACTCATGAACCTTGAGATCATGACCTAAGCCGAAATCAAGAGTCAGATGCTTAACTGACTGAGCCACCCAGGTACCTGGATTGTTATGAACTCTTGAGGAGGAATTGAACCCTTTATCATTATGAGATTATCCTCTTTATTCCTGGAAATATTCTTTCTCTTAAATCTTCTTTGTACAATAATATAGCACCTCTGGCTTTCTTTTGAATACAGCTAATAGAGTATATCTCTTTCTGCATTCTTACTGTTACTCTATCTGAACCTTTATATTTATAGTAGCTTTCTTATAGACACTGTACAATTGGGCTTTGCCTTTTCATCCTATCTGAAAACTTCTGCTTTTTTAATTGGCGAGTTTAAATAATTTATATGTAATATGATTATTATTACGGTGAGTTTAAATCTATTATCTTTTTTAAATGTTTATTTATTTATTTTGAAAGAGAGAGAGAGAGAGAGAGAGTGGGGGTGGGGGGGGCAGAGAGAGAGGGAGAGAGAGAAAGAATCCCAGGCAGGCTCTATAGCTCCAGTGCACAGCCCGATGCGGGGCTCAAACTCACGAAACGTGAGATCATGACCTGAGCCGAAATCAAGTCGGTCACTTAACCGACTGAGCCATCCAGGTGCCCCTAAATCTATTATCTTAATATTTATTTAGTGTTTGGCCCATCTGTGCTTAGTTCCCTTTTCCTTAATTTTCTGACTACATTTTGATCAATTGAGGAATATTTATTATTCCATCTTATCCTGTTATTGGCTTATCAGCTATACTTCCTTGGCTGTGTACATGTATGTGTTGTTGCTGTTTAGTGCCTCAGAGTTTACGGTACACGTCTTTAACTTATCAGACTCTACCTTCAAATAATACTATATTACTTCGTGAATTATAAAAGAACGTTACCCCAGTAGACTTCCATTTCTTCCCATTTGTGACTTTGGGTTATTTTGTTGGACATTTTCCTTCAACGTATGTTGTCAAGTTCCGCAATACATTGTTAGCATTTCTCCTTTAAACAGTAAAGTATCCGGTAAAAGAGAGCTTCAAAACAAGGGGGGGGGGGATCTTTTGTATTTACCCACATGATCACCATTTCTGGTGCTTTTCATTCCTTTGTGTAGATCCAGATTCCATCGGTGACCCTATTGCTTCTGACTGAAGGACTCCTTTTACCATTTGGAGCTGGTCTGCTGGTGATGAGTCTCCTCTAATCTTTATATTACCTCCATGATTGAAAGATATTTTCACTGGGTATTAATTTGTAGGTTGACAGCCTTTTTCTTTCAAAAAAGATGTCATTGCATGTATCTTTGGCTTGGATTGTGTCCAACAAGAAGTCTGTTGTCACTCTTATCTTTGTATCTCTGTACATATTGAGACCTTTTATTTGCGTTTGTGGGCTTTCAGGAATATGACTTCTATATGGCTTGGCGTCGTTTTCTTCCTTTCTTACCCCCCTGCCAGGGGTTCATTGAAATTCTTGGTTCTGTAGTTTTATAATTATTATCACACTCTCACACTTAGAAAACGTTGTGGTCATTATTTCTTCAAATAGTTTTTCTGTCCTCTCTCCCTCCCCCCTGCCCCTGGACCCTGGGTCTCCAATTACACGTATATTAGGCCACTTGATGCGATCCCAGAGTTCAATGATGTTCTGTCCACTTCCCCCCACCCCCCACTCATTTTCCTCTCTCTGTTTCATTTTGGGATCGCTTCTATTGCCATGCCTTCAAGTTCACTAATTTTTCCTTTTAAAGTGTTTAATCTGCTGTTAAATTCTCTGTGTGTGCGTTATCTCACACATCGTATTTTTTAACTCCAGAAGTTCAGTTTGGGTCTTTTAAAATACATTCTATTTTTGCCTTCTTGATGCTCATGACTTTCTCTGCTTTCTCGGACACAGACCTGTTTCACCATCTATTTTTCTCATTCTATCATCTGGTTATTTCTAGATCTGTTTCTATGGATTCATTTTTCTTCTTCCTAGGGGTCATATTTTCCTCCTTTTTTTTTTTTTTTTTTCACTCCTGGTAATTTTTGATTGGATGCTAGGCATTGTAATTTTTCTTTGTTGGGTGCTAAAGTTTTTCATATTCCTTTAAATATTTTTGGCTTTGTTCTGAGATGAAGTTAAGTTGCTGTTTAGAGACTGTTTGATCCTTTCAAGGCTTGCTTTTAAGCTTTGTAAGCCGATCTGGGTCAGCCTTTAGTCGGGCAAGTTTGACCCCGTTCCAGGGGCAATATCCTTCTGAGGGCTCTACTCAATGCCCTATTGTTATGAGGTCTTGCCACTCTGGGTGGTTGGAAGATGAACAGTTCTTGTCCTGCATGGCCCCAGGGGATAGTTCTGCCCTTCCTTTCTCTTGCTCTTTCTTCAGCCTCGTGGTTTCCTGATGCTCACGCACAGATCAGTACTTACTAATCAGTATTGATCAGTGAAGACTGGAGAAGAACCCTCTACAGACCTCTGAAGCCCTTTCTCTTTGTGTAGCTCTCACTTCTCTGGTGTTATACACTGTGAATTATAGATGTCTTGGAGTCTCTGAACTCCGGGTTCCAACTTAGAGAGAATTCTGGATTTTGTTTGGGGTTCCTTTCTCTGGAACGTAGGCTGGAAACTCTCTCCAGGGACAGCTGTAGGGTTCACCTGCTCTGTTTACTTTTTCTCAGTTACTGTCCTGGGCTGCCTTTTATCCAGTGTCTGAAAACCACAGTTTCATTAGTGTGTGTGTGTGCGCGCACACGTGCGTGTGCGTGTGTGTGTGTGTGCGTGTGTGTGTGTTTGTGTAGTTTAAGATTGGAGGGTAAATCTGCTGTCACTCCATTTTGGCTGGAAATGGAAATGCTTGTCATGACTTCTCAGAGGGAATTGACAGCTGGGCATAGCCTCCCTTTGCCTTCCCCCTTTCTTCTTTCTTGTTACCTGGGATTAAGACATGATGGCTGGAGCTCCAGGAGCTTTCTTAGGCCAGGAGGTAACTTACAGGATGGAAACTCCATGCTAAGGGTGTAGGAAAAGGGACATGGGGCAGCCCAGATCTTTGATGTCGCAAAACAGCCGCACCACCTCTGCAGAGCCAACTTTTCAATTTCTTTTACTTAAGATAAGAAATCCTTATGTGTGTAATGCTGAGTTATTTTGTGCTTCCTGCTTCGCTGACAAACCTGATTCTGATGCATCCAGCCCCTTATCCCGGCATGCTCTTCGTTCCCTCTCAAATGTGCAAAGAGTGCCCAGAGGATGTGGACCCACCATGGGGAGTGACGGATCTGGCATTGCCCCCACCCGCGCGGGTCATGCCGTCTGGCTCCGGTCTTGACTTCTCTTCCACCCTCCGAAGCTGGCCCCCGGTGGCCTTTGCTCCAGGCTCTGCTCCCTGACTTTGCCCATGCACCTCAGAGCCTCCCCCTAGACATGGTTCTACAGTCCCGGCCCCACTCGTCTTGCAAGGTGCGGATGGTGAAGCCCTGTGAAGAGTGCAGCGGTGAAGGTGGCTCCGTGGGTGAGCGGTGCAGTGGTGGAGTCCTCTGGACGGTGTAGGAGGAGGGCAGTTTGGTGGTCTGGCGGCCTGGCAGGAGGTAGGCGGTGCAGGGCTTGCATGCAGGGTGGTGCAAGGGCGCGGCTTGGCGTGCGTGATTTGACTTCCCTCCCATTTCTGCCTCCCACTGACTCTTGTCCACTGGCAAGAGTGACCAACCCGGGTTGGGTGTTGCCCACCCAACACCCTTCCCCCCACCCTTGCCTGCTCTTCCTCTTTGCCAACAGAACCCCCATTTGTTCTGATCGCCCAGCTTCCTACAGGCAGCCACCAAGGCAGTCCCCCTGCCAGCGGTGGTTCCGGAAGGCGCTCCTGAGGCCGCTGGGGGTGCGCGGAGGAGGCGAGGGAAGCGTGCTGGAAGGTTTTGGGGAAGCCCATCAAAGAGACTCAGCAGAAACAGCGCCTCTTCTCTCCAAAGATGCATCGTGTCTGCGGTGATGCTGGGCACCAGGGGCCACCTTGGGGCATGTGGCAGCCAGGCCGACGTGTCAGCCTGGGAGAGCAGATGGATGGAAGGACCTGAGTCCTGGGGACGCTGCTGCCGAGGTGCCAAAATATCCACCCTACTCGCCCGTCCTTGGGTAATTCGCTTTCCTACGGCTTGCAGCCCCATCCCACGTGGTGGCAGATGGGCGTCCCTTGCCGTGAAGCAGGGACAGGAGTCCCCGCCTGCCGCATCTTCGAGAGGGGCAAAAGTCTCACGGCGGTGGACCCCCGCACCAGCTCTGGGCGCACCCTGCCCCCCAGAAGCGCTTGATTTCCTCCCCTGGAGGCGAGAGCGGTTGATGGTGAGAAACGCAAGGGTCCCCCGAATGGTCCCCACCCCACCCTGAGGGCGCACAGAGGACTCGGTGATTATCTGTAATGTTTCTATATTTTACGTTAAAAAAGGGAAAGAGTTAAAACAATTGGAACAAAATGCTAGTGATTGTCATTTCTGCGTGCTGGGCGTGCAGCTGTGCACTCTTTGTTCGGGCACTTTCCTGAAAGGAAATAAGAGGCAGTGATGAGCCCCCCTCCCTCCCTCCCCTCTGCTGGTCTGCAGGCCCGTCTGCGGCCCCTGCTCTGGTGGCAGGACCCGTCCCTGGCTCTGCCTGCGTTGGGGGGCGACTCCCCCTCCCTGCCGTCCCTGTGCCAGCTCGCTGTCCTCCCCGCAGCCCGCCAGCTCCCAGCAGAGAGCAGATGGCAGTTCCACGGGCCACCAGGCGTCCTCCAACACTTCCCTCCCCACCACCGTGCCCAGGGCCATGGGGCCTTCCAGCGGCTGAGAGCTGGGGAGCTCCAGGGGTGGAGGCCCGGGGAGGGCAGGGGGAGACGGGTCAGGGAGGTTCGCTCGCTCCACGTCTCTCCCAGTGAGCTGCTCTCCGACCACCGCTGAGTGTGGGTGTTGGGAGCGGGGGGCATCGGGGACACTATCGAGAACCCCAGTGTGACTAGGGGTCCCACATTACTGCTTGGGATTCAAAAGATGGCCCCGGCACGGTCCCGACGGGCAGTTCTCAGCGGCAGGAAGCCTTGACCACCTTCTGCCCAGTGAGTCCCCTGGCCCCAGAGAGTGCCCCGGCCCCTCCAGTCCCTTCCGCATGTCTCGCTGTCCCCACCAGATGCCCCGGGGTCCCCTCCACTCCTGGGTGCTGGGTCCATGAGGGGATCCGGCAGAAGATGACCGAAGATGGGCGGGCAGGGCTGGCGGCAGTGGGGGGTCCAGGAGGGGGGTGGGTAGGAGCAGGTTT